>NC_142144.1:37150725-37458387 GCF_024610735.1 Ursus americanus
ATGATGCCTGGTGCAGCATATGCTCACGATAAATATTATTCACACAACCTTTCCCTTTCTTAGCCTCAACCCTGGTCCAGATCATCATTGTCCTACATCTGAACAAGAAAGAGTCCCTCAGGAGCACCTGGGTGGTTCAGTCAGTTAAGCATCCAACTGTTGGTTTCAGCTCAGGTCATGATCTCAGGGTTGTGAGAATGAGCCCTGGAGATCCAGTCCCACATGGGGCTCAGTGCGCAGAGGGGAGTCGTCTTGAAATTCTTTCCCTCCTCTTCTTTCCCCTCATCCACTCCTGCGCTCTCTCCTTCATTCTCTCTCTTAAATAAATAAATAAATAAATAAATAAATAAATAAATAAATAAAATCTTAAAAAAAAAGAGTCCCCTCACTAGTCTCCTTGCCCCTGTCTTTTGCACTACTATGAGATGAAACTATACTTTATCATGTTCTCTTGTTCAAGAACTTAATGGCAGATAGCATTATATCCAAACTCTCCAAGCTTGTAGGCAATGCCCCACATAACTGAATTCTTTAGCCTTTGCCATGAGTTTTGCCAACTGTACCACAAGACTGTCCTCACTTCAGACATCAGCCACAAGTCTGGTGGTCTCTGGACCATCCTCACTTCAGATCAGCTGGTTACATATTTGAGGGTCCCCGTAATCACCCTCAGTTTTGATAATTTGCTAGGATGACTACAGACCTCAGGAATGTTATACTTACTATTATAGTTTTATTACAGCAAAAAGATACAAATTAAAATCAGCCAAGGAAGAGACATATAGAGTCCAGGAGGGCTCCAAATGCAGAGCTTCCTGAATTCTCTCCCCATGGAGTCATGGACAACATTACCTCCTCCCAGTAACCATATGTGATAATATACATGAAGTATTGCCAGCCAGAGAAGCTCACTTGAGCCTTTGGTGTCCAGAGTTTTTATTGGGGCTTGGTCGATCACAGGCTGCTTGTGTGATTGACCTTTAGTCTCCAACTACTCCCAGATGTCAGGGTAATACCTTTAGTCATCATTTCCTCTGGAGGTCATAGCATATTGCATGCCCTGAGGGCCCATCACAAAGCACAGTGTTAGATTGTTAGTGGCCAAAACTTGCAAACAACAAAGACCTGCCTAGTAGGCAAGATATTCCAAAGGCCTAGAGATCAGTTCCTAGTAGCTGAGGGCTAAGGCCAGACCTCTCTTTGGGTAAAGTTAATTCTTCACTGCACAGCCTTATTTTCCATTGATCTTCTGTAGAACATTGTCGGCCAAATAAGGTAACACCCAAACCATCCCACACTTCCCAGGAGTTCTTTTACCTGTAATATTTGTTCCTTTACTTCCAGTGTGCTTAAGTGTTACACTTTTTACGAGGCTTAGCTGAAGTCTCACTTGCCCCCTGAAACTTTATTTGCCCCAAGCTTTCCTAATCACCCAGTTGTCTAACTAGTCAGTTGTTTGCTTTGTGTGGCCCTGTAGTGTGGCTTATATTTATGGACTTCCCTGAGCCTTATATCTCTCTCTAGCCCAAGTGTCCCCCGCAAAGTAATTGCTTATTAATATTGATGATAATTTTCCTAGTGTCTAAGGCATTCAGTGAAAATTAGGCACCATTATTAGCTGTTTCTCATTGTTTCTGAGTACTTGGGCTCTAATTAAGAAAAGTTGCTACGTAAGTGAGTCATTAGACCCTAGATAATCATTCAAATTGAGCATCAGAATGTTTGCAAGTGAAAAAATAAATGGTAGATTGACATTTGTGGACCTTAGTATTTCCCCCAAAACAAAATGATCAAAAATGTTTCCCAGAAACAAGAACTTTGTGCTAGACTGGTTTGGCAGTTATTTTTACTGTGGTTTGTTCCTTATGACCCCTGGTGACTAAGAATCTGGAAAAGATGGACAAACCCCATTCAGAGAGCCCTTTTGAAAAATAATTGATGTTTTAAATGCCAGTGCTTTAAGGGGTGCCTGGGTGGCTCATTCGTTAAGCATCTGCCTTCAGCTTAGGGCGTGATCCCGGCGTTCTGGGATCGAGCCCCGCATCAGGCTCCTCTGCTGGGAGCCTGCTTCTTCCTCTCCCACTGCCCCTGCTTGTGTTCCCTCTCTCACTGGCTGTCTCTCTCTCTGTCAAATAAATAAATAAAATCTTAAAAAAAAAATGCCAGTGCTTTAAATTAAATTAAATTAATTATAAATCAATCAATCAATTAATTAATCCCCAAATCCCAGGATTTTGCACTTAGTTAGGCAGTATCACTGTCTGCTGTGTAGACAGATGAAGTTTTTTTGCTGCTGGGTAGACAAATTCCCTCACCCCCATCAAAACAAAGAAAGGCTTTACCAAAATGTCTGAGTTATTGGCTTTATTCAGTTATGGTCTCAATGTGTTTTTTGTTTAGACCATGCATCGATTGTCATGACAACGGTGTGTGTGTGTGTGTGTGTGTGTGTGTGTGTGTGTGTGTGTGTCTGCTAACTGGTATCTGGAAACAGCACCTTCAGCATGCAGGCAGAAATAAAGTCGGTGTGCTGAGCAGAGAGTGTCTCCCTATCCATTCAAACAACAATGCTGGAAAAGGTTAAAAACATCGTTTAGCATCACCTCTTAAATTAAAATTCCAAACAATCAGCTATTCTCTCCAGCAGAGCAGAGCAGTCATACATTAAAGGTCAATGTCTAAGTGTCTAAGTTCTCATTCTTTATTATATCAGTGCCCATTACAATTCCACCATATTCTGATCCTGCTCACCCTTCTTTACCAACCTTCTGTCCTCTAACTTCTCCATCGACATCTCTTGGAGGAATCTCTAATGGCGTGGATCGCCACTCTGGGGAACCACTTACAGATTAATACCTAAAGCTTCTGAGATTTTGTCACATTTCTCTAAAGAAGGTTAGCTTTTTCAAGAGAGGTCATTCCAGGAAATCCATTTTGTTCACATTGAACCTAGGACTTGATCTTTATATATTTTCTATATCTTTGGAAGCTTTGCTGACTCTTCCAAGCTACTGGGATGCTATTCCATATGTACTCTTCTGACTGTATAAATGGTCTTGTGGAAGTTGAAGAATTAACATTTGATACATTATTTCATTTTTTTCTTGTAGCTTTGGCGCAGAGTTCCTATTCTTGGTATGAAAGGCAGATATAAGAAATTGACTCAAATATGGCTGGTTGACCGAAATTGTTTCTCTTGTTTGCTATGAAACTGAATATGAGAGGACAAGGCTATTTCAGAAAGACAAAGAAAGCAATGCTACCCGAACATAAGAAGCATTAAACATTGCTGCCAAGAGGCAATCTATTCTCATTATGGACCAGAAATATTTATTGGATCAGTTTATGTCCAAACCACCCAAGCTTGATGACTTTTGCTCTTAAGAACCCATTCCTGGGAGTTTTTCTGGACCCTCTGCCCTATATGAACTTTCCAAGCTGCAAGGGGGAAGGCCCAGGTAAAGGATTGGAATGGCAAGCCTCTACTAGCAGCCTTAAAAACTCAGTCTGCTTTAGTTAACTCAAGTTTGTCATTAATCCATGTGTTTTCAGAGATGGTGTTATCTGATAAATAAGATAAGCCCAACAGGATCCTCCACACTGGGGAAGTAGTAAGCATGGCCCTGGACCTGGTTGCTGTCTGCAAGACCTTTGAGATTCCACACAAGCCAAATATCCAGCTGAAAATCTGTGCCTGCGATCTACTCAGGTAAGGCAAGATAGGATGTGTGAAGAGCCTACCCTGCACTTTTTCCCATACCCCATGATGCATCAGTTTTCAGGGGAGACAATGTAACCCCATCTATGCAGGCAAAAAAGAGTGCATATTTAAACTCCATGATTGTAATGCTAACATTCTGCCAAACATTTCCCTTGAAAATGAAAGCAAGGGAAGAAGATGAATGTTAATAAGCACCATTTCTTATGTGCCAGGTATAATGCCAGGCAGTCATTCATGCGATTTCATTTGACTCAAGATTGAAAGATTATTATTATTTGCTTTTTACTTTTTTAAATTGAGGTAAACATACTATAGTAAAGTACACTAATGTTAATTGTATAGTTATGAGTTTTTATTTATGTATGCATTCATGAAACCAGCTCCCAGATGAAGTTAGAGAACAGTTGAAGCACCCTAAGACTCAATCATATCCTTCCCCCACCTCTCCCTTCCTGGGCCTGTCAATACCACTGCTAGAGGTAACTACTCATCTGACTTTTCTCTCTCTAGATTAGTTTTGACTGTATTTGAATTTATGTATTCTTTTGTTCCAAATGCACGTATTCCCATCCCCTATGTGTTGTTGCATGTAGCTGTTAAAGGTTATTTTTTAATGAAAATCAAACACCCTTAAGGCTGCAGGGAAGCATTTTACATCATCACAGTGATTTGATTGAACTTGTCTGCTGGGGAAATCGACCAGATGTACTGCTTAGAAGAAGCCAAATAGCTCTTGTACATTTACATATTTAGTATATCAGAAGACATAGTACACAAAAAGACAACTGAGTATTGCATGTAGAGAGAAGTTATGTAAATCTTGGTCATTCAAACTATAATTATATTCATTTATTCTGGGTTCCAGTTATTTAGAAAGGTGATTCTTCCTAAACCCTAATTTGAAAATGGGAATATATGCGTTTGGGACAAAATTTAAAGGGTGCAACACAAAGGCTTGTAGGCAAATGTTAACAACAGGGTTATTTATAATAACCCTGAGCTGGAAACAACCCAAGTATCCATCAACTGGTGAATGGATAAATGAATTGTGATATGTCCATACTATGGATTATTACTCAACAATAAAAAAGAATGAAATGTTAATACATGCAATAACATGGGTGAATTTAAAAAAAATACTAAGCATAAAGGTTGAATGCTATATACTGTATAGTTTCATTTGTATAGCATTCTAGAAAACAGAAAACAATCATTACAGAGAGCAGATGAGTGGTTGCCTGGGGCCCTGGTAGAGGAAGGAATTGACTGTGAAGGAACAAAAGGAAATTCTTAGGGGGCATAACTGTTGTACATCTTGCTTTAGTGGTTACATGATTATGTTATTATATATATTACCTAAATTCATTAAATTGTGTACTTGAAAATGGGTGAATTTTAGTGTATATAGCGCTTGCTATGGACAAGCCACTTTTTGCAAGGCTTCTCACTCTATTGTCAGCACAGCGCCCTGAAATGTATATTAATAGCCATGTTTGATAAATGAGGAAACTGAAGCCTAGACACATTAGGTAAAAAGGTTACCAGCTAGTAAATGCACAAGGTTACCTGGCCAGTAAGGGGCAGGACTGGGGTTCAAGTCCAAGTTTGTCCTGGGCAAACACAAATTTCATGATCCGTAATGCATGGAGCTATTCTGTTGTCTTGATTTGGAAGGGAGGGATGGGGGGAGGAACCACTGGGTCAACAGAGGAGCCTGTGTGACCTCCTTTCTAATTCCTGTAGTTGCTTCAGCCCCAAATTTAGAGAACAACTTGCTTCTTCTACCTTTACTCAACTCCCCTTCAGAGTCTTTGATTAGTACTAGCTCTCAAAACAGGAATATTCTAGTTTAGTCTTATTGTATGAAATTCCTTGGGGCCTCAGCTGTTTTCATCTTCGTTTCTTATTCAATGAAAATTAATTCTACTGCAAAAAATAAAGGGCTTGCTTGTGTGTGAAATGCCTTTTTCAGTCTACATTAAAACTTTATCAAATTTATTTTCCCTATTCTCTCTGTAGCAGGAAAAAGGGAAAGCTCAATAATGAAAAAGCCTTTTTGTTCCAAGGAGCTCCTTCTCCTTAAAATAGTACCCTCAAGGGACATGGGCAGGCAGACATGCTTACATTGGCCAAAAGATCAGCTGCAAGGGTTTTAGCAAAACAAATAAATCTTCTGAGCCCTACGGGTCATACCTGCCCTATTGCTTTAGTCTCTCTTCGGTGGAGTCTGGCAAAGACAAGGTCAGATATTGGCACAATATTGGAAATGACTTCAATTTGTAAAGAAAAAGGAAGGAATACAATGAGACTGCCATTGCCAAAAACATTCCAATGCTTTTTTAAATTCTCTGGTATTGTGCTGAACTATCCTCCCCTGCCCCCTTCAGTCAGTGGTCTGGCCTCACTCCGAAAGCAATGCACTACAATACAATGTCAACTCCAGGAAATTTGTGTCAAAATTTCTATAGCTAGTTGAGCATCCGTTCTGAATGTGCTTTTGTTCATCAGTGGGTGTGTGGGACGAGCAGACAGCTGGAATATTTTCCAAATGCAAAGTGAAATCTGTACTGTCAAAGAGTGCTAGCAGCCCCGTATTGTTGAGATTAAGGGTCCACCAGCCTCTCCAGCTTCCATGCTCCATGAGCAGGGACAGTGTCAGAGTTACTATTGTATCCCTGGTGCCTTAGCTCTCTGCCCTGCACATAGAAGGTGCCCCCAAATAAAGCAGAGCTGAAGCAGATGACAGAGCCATCTAACCCAACTTGCCAGAGTGGAAGCCCTCCTCTATGGGCTAGGCAGGAAAGGAAGGAGGCCAGGTGAGGCTATGACAACCTGGGGAGTGTTTGCCCTTTTCAATGTGGCAGCAACCACTTAGGTCATCTGATGGATGCCATGTGCTCCTAACATTTCCAGATTTCAAGTTTTCAAGAAAATTTAGGAGTCTAGATTTTTATGTGAAATTTCTTTAATTTCGTTATACTATTTAGGCAAAATATTTGTCTGCCAGCTGGATTGGTCTTACAGGCTGCCAGTTTGGACTCCTTTTCTAAGCATTTAAAGGTTCTAAAGATTTATTTTGGTAAAAAATCAAAAGCTTATTTCATAGACTAACTTAAAATAAGTTTTAATCACATTTCCCTCAAGGGGTAGTGTTTGACTAGAATTAGGCTTGGTACTAGGAACTCACATTACTGGTGTGGCCCCATTTATCTAACCTACACATTTTCCTTAGTGCCCCACACCCCTTTCCTTCTCTTCCTTTTCCTCCTTACTGGGACAGTGAACTGGCATGCTCTGAGACCCTTAGGGTTTAATTTCTACCCTGGCCCACATTATGTCTTTTCCTGCTCCCTTGGCCTCCCCTCTCTGATGGCTCCTCCCTACCAGCATTTAAACACGCTCATGTCTCTCTAAATTTAAAACAAAGAGGAACAACCCTCCATCAACCCCACATTCTTATCCAGCTATGGTTCAAGCTCTTTGCACCTTTCATTGTCAATCTTCTTGAGGACTGTGTATACCTGCTACCTCCACATCCTTCCTTTGCTGGCCCCTGCAATTTGGCATTCATCCCTGTCACACCTCTGATATGAATTTTACCAAAGTTATCAGGGATTGCCAATGATATTTCCTAGTGCTCTTTCAGTAGCATTGACTTTGCTGATTTATTCTTCCTTCCTCATTTACCTGGTTTTCCTTTGACTTCCCTGATTACTCTTTCTCAAGCTCCCCTATGTGCTTCTTCTTTGGGGGGCTTAATATTGATGACTCTTAGAGTTCTACCCTAAGCCTCCTTCTCTTCTAACTCTACGCACCTCCATGGATGATCTCAACTACTCCCATGGCTCATGCTGTGACCTATGTGCTAGAGGCTCTGATGGCTTTATCACTAGCTCAGATTTCTCTCCTGAACTCCAGGGGGATTATCCCACTCTCTCAGGCACCCACACCCCAACATGTCCATTACTGAATCCCATACTCTTTCTCTTTCAGCTCTTCTTCCTCTGGTTTTCAGAGAATGGCACCCCTGTCTACCTAGTGCCCCAAGTCAGAGCCCTGAAAATCATTCTTGACTTCTTTTCCTTCACATACCTCTTCTATCAGTCACCAGGTCCTGTGGCTCTGTCTCCCAACTGTCAGATCTGTCAGATCTCTCCCCCTTTCCCCATCCTGATAAGACTCTGGGACAGGTCAGGTCACCATCATCTCTTGCCCAGATTATAGTAACAGCCTCCAGGTGGGATCCCCTGCCTCTGGTTTGTCTATCCCTCCACACCACTCCTTTATCCACACTATAAGTAGGCTGACCTTCATTTTCTTCACTTATATTTCTTCTTTTTTAACTATATAACTTTTGTATCAGAACGATCTTTACAACAATCAAATGCAACTGTCTCACTCTGTTTAAAACCCTATGCTGGCTCTCCTAACATGGCTCACAAGGCCTAGGATGGCCTAGCTGGGGACTAGCTCTGCATCCCCCCACCCCCCCCCCCCCAATGCCGTGCCCACCCATACTAAACAATTAGTTTCTGCTTTCTTATTACTCCGGGCCATCATGTCTCTTCCTCTGTTCAGCACACTCCCAGCTCTCACTTTACTTGGCTGGCTTCTACTCATCCTCTAGACTAGGAGAGTTCTCTGATGTGAGGTGTCCTTCCTGACCTTCCTTGTCACATTGCTCTCCCCACATGTCACATTGCTCTCCTCACATGGCACATCCTCACAGTGCTGTAATAGGTGTTTAATTGTCCATTCTCCTCCCAGATTACAAGCTTCAAGGAAGGGAGATCCACTTCTTCTTTGTTCATTTTTTAAAATCCCCTTTCTACAGTAGATGCTTGGCCCATCATAGAGTAGAATAGGTGTTTGGTATGTGTGTGCCTGTGTGTGTGTGTATTAACAAATGAATTCCCCAGAACTCTTGAGGGATATTCTCAGATAAATATTCAGTGGTGTATGGGAGCCAGTTTGTATTGATTCCTGAAAGCCAAATGTGCTTTTGGTGATGCCACATTGGTAGCTTGAAGTCAATCATGGTGGATGTATTTACACCATGGAAATAGGTAACGATTACAAATCAGGGCTTTACTCTCCTCCTTACCCTCTCCTTAATAGGCTTACTGGCACACTGCCATATATATATATATATACATATATGTATATATATATATATGGCTTTCTAAAGCAACATATCCAGAGAAGCTAGAACCCCTCAGCAATGGCTTGGAAGTGATTCATTGTCCTAAGCATACAATTTGAGAACTTAATAATAATAATAATAATAATAATAATAATAACAGCAACAACTACCATTTAATGAACTATATAGTACTATGTGCCAAACACTGTACGTAATGCTTTATGTGCTCAATCTTGTTTAATCTTTGTAACAAAGCAGGCAAAGTAGATATTATTAGCGACTGTACAGACTAGGACACTGAGAGTGAGATTCATCCACTCAGCTGGCAAGTAGAGATGGAGTTGGATGCCGGAGCTGACCACTGAACCAGTGATCTTAACTCCACTCTGCTCAGCCTTTCACAGCTGGTGCGTGGAGCTTCAATTCCTACTTCTCACCCTCATTTCTCCAAAGCTGTCCCTGGGTTTTTGGCTGAATCTCATAGCTAATTCTCTAGTTGACTGGAAAAAACAACCACCACTACCCATGGGTAATCATCTTGCATTAGGCCAACCGAGATCTTGACAGGCATTTCATCCAAGATTGAGAAATAACCAGGGTTGTAAGAACTGGGTGTCAGCAACAGTGATATTTTGAATCATGACAGTGATTTTAGTTTCTTGATGACATAATGGTGGAAATTATTCTTAAATAGAACTTTTCCACCTGCTGGGATAATATAGTCAGTAATTGTATTCAGGGCTTAAGTGTTTTAGGGAAGGTGCCAGGCAACCATCAACATATGACCTGAAGCCATCTCCCCAGCATCCCTTCACAATAATACTCTAATATTTGGTGGTTGTAGAGTGCTTTTAATGTGGAGTCTAGATAATGTCCATAAACAAAAGCCTGTCTATTTGCAAGGCTCCCTGAAGAGGGAATGGGCAAACTGGATGCTGCCAGTGCTGCTCCGTAATCACAGCCCAGACCTTGTCATTGCTTGAAACTGCTCCTTTTATGAAATCCCATTAGCGTCCATGTGCTTGCATCCCTCCTCTCTCCCCTCACTAAATCTGTTTGTTCTTCAACTGCATTAAGGCTCCCACTTAACTGTTCCAGTCTAACTAGCTTTCCTGGCTTACTTTCTGACACAGCCTTGGATCTGTGGTCAATCTCTGTAATGGTTTCTTATCGAGAATTTTCAACTACCTGGTTTTCCTCTGCACTTGCTCTACAGTTCACGTCTGTTAGTCTAACAGTCCCCAGTTTCTTCTGCACAGTGGAGACTCTTACATAATCTTGCCCAATGACGATGGCTTCACTGAAAGAGCTGGTTTCTAGCATCTTCTGAGGCTTCCAGTACTATCTCTAAGTCTTTCATTTTCCCAGGTGTCTTCCTTTCCAAATTCCCATTGTTGGCTGTTTCTGACCTCCCATCTCCCCTTTGAGCCCCATCCAATACCCTTTAATCACTGCAGGTGGGACTAGGGTCTTTCCTTTTTCAGAGACAATAGAAGTCCTTAGGTGTGAATTCTCCCTTTCACCTTTAAACTTGTCTATAAAAGTAATTCTTTCCTTCTGTTTTCCTTCTATTTTAAAAAAAGAGCTGACCTTTTACCCTTATAAAGCTGATTTCTTCCCCTGCCCCATTTAGTTTTCTTAATTGTTTAAAAATGTAAATGTGATGATATCATTTCTCTGTCTGACCAGACATTCTGGTTTTCTGGTCAACAGCATTTTTTAAAAACCACACAGGTGATTTGCTTAGGTCTTTTGTGGCACCTCATTCTTTTCTCTCCCGTGTTCTCTACCTTCACACCATCCTCCAATCTTCACAAGTCTGCCTCTTTCCCATACTTCAGTTTCAGTTTTGATTATTTATTTGTCAGAGAGAGAGAGCGCGCACACACACACACACACACACACACACACACACACACACACACACACACGCCAGGCAGAGGGAGAAGCAGGCTCCCTGCTGAGCAAGAAGCCCAATGCAGCACTCTATCCCAGGACCCTGAGATTATGACCTGGGCCGAAGCAGAAACTTCACCGACTGAGCCACCCAGGCGTCCCCCCCACCTTTTTTTTTTTTAAGGTTTTTTTTCTTTTTTCTTTTCTTTTCTTTTCGGTTTCGGTTTAAATGTCACTCTCTGTGGGAGGTTGTTTTCTGTCCCAGCATCCCGTTTGCTTCCTTTATCACTCATACTATGGTTTATGTTGTTGGTCTGTTTCCTTGTTTTTGACCTGTCTCTGTACTGGTAGACTGGAAGCTTCCTGGGGTGAGAGCCCCATCTCTGTAGTTCACCACTGAATCCCTAATGCCAAGCAGAGTCTGACATGTAAGGATTCACCAAGGACTTAAGGAATTAATAATAGATAAGGAATTGCTTCTTATCCTGCCTTCTTCCTATGGGAACTTGTGCCATTGATTTTCCTTTCTTTCTAGGACTTTTAGGTTTTCTTCACTAATCCATTTTCTCAGTATAAAAACATACTCAAAACTTTCCCATACAAAACCAAACGTGTATAGGAAACTTCTCTTGGCACCCCTCTTTACTTAACTTTAGTCTTGCCTTTTTTCTTCTATGAAGGGAAGAAATTTAGCCTGAGAATTAGAAAGTTGGGGTCTGAAATCAAATTACGTGGTTCAAATCCTGATGTTGCTACCTACTAGATTCGAGGTTTTAGGTAAGTTCCTTTACTTCCTTGTGCCTCATTTTCCTTGTCCATCAAATGGAGATAGTTATAGTACTTTCCTCAAGGAGTTGCTATGGGGATTTAGTGAGGTACTGTGTGTAAATGATGCCTGGGTTCTAGTAAGCACTCTATAAACATTAGCCATTATCATTACAACACTGGATTCCTTAGCACCATCTGCATTGACTGTTTCTACTATCTCCAGCTTTCTGGAACCCCTCAACCCATTTAAATTATTCTTTGCCCTGCAGCATCATCCGGTTCTCATTTCACTTGATCTGGTTGAGGCTTGTGACTGTATTGACCTTTGCCACCATCTTTCCCCTTTCCCGAATGCTTACAACTCGCTTTTCCTTATTTCCACTTTTCTAGCTGCCCCTTCCCCAGGTCTTCTTCACACGTTTCTTCTCCTCTCTTGGCTCCAGAGCTTTGTCCTCAATCTTCTTGTATTTTCACTCTTTTCATTGTCTGTGGGAAGCTTCATTCACTTCCATGGTTTACAAACAACTCTTTGCTGATGAAAGCTTTCACATTATGATCTTTACCCCCAACTTCTCTCCTGAGCTACAAACCAATATTGATAAGTTCCCTGAGTTGCCTCCATTTGGATGTCCTACATGGACATTAGATTCCACATATCTAAACCAAACACCTTAACTTCTCAGCATAGTCTCCTTCAATTTCTGTCTTAATTGATTACGTACTTCTTATAAGATGTTTGCTGTCCGAACCATAGAGCGAATCCTGAGTGCTAAACAAATGGCTGCATTTCTTCCTTCCTCCTTTCTTCCTTTTTCTTTTCTTTCCTTTCCTTTCCTTTCCTTTCCTTTCCTTTCCTTTCCTTTCCGCCTCCCTCACTTGCTTGCTTTCTTTCTTTCTTTCCTTTCTTTCTCTCCGTCCCTCCCTCTCTCTCTCTATCTCCCTCCCTCCCTCCCTTTTCTCTTTCTTTCTTTCTTTCTTTCTTTCTTTCTTTCTTTCTTTCTCTTTTCTTTTTTCTTTCTTTTCTTTTCTTTTCTTTTCTTTTCTTTTCTTTTCTTTTCTTTTCTTTTCTTTTCTTTTCTTTCTTTTCTTTCTCCTCTTTCTTTTTTAACATGGGGCTTGAACTCATGAGATCAAGACCTGAGCTGAGATCAAGAATCAGATGCTTAACTGACTGTGCCACTCAGGTGCCCCTGCATTTCTTTCAGGAACAAAGGAGCAAGGATTGAAAGCTGATTAATCCCCCCATACCCCAAGTTAAGCGTAGTATTGTACAATAGAAAGAAAACAGGCTTTGGAATTAAACAGACACCAGTTTGAATCTTAGCTCTAACCTTTACTAGCTGTGTGACTTAAAATGAGGATGATAGTGTTTACCTCTCAAGGTTATTAGGATGAGCAAACAAAATGAGAATGCAAAACACTTGACACATAGTAGATAACATTAAGTGGTAGCTTCATGTGTTCTTACCTTAGACTTACAACTTGCTTCATAGGCTTATAGATTTTGAATCCATACATTTTCTCTGACCAGGGCCAGTGGTTGATGGAGTTGTTGGGACCAAAATGCCTAGATATTGTCTATTTGGAGACAACTGTTAACACAACCTCTTGAATGGAGTCAACCAGTCAAAGTTAGATGCGCCCATTGCACATTTTCCAAAGGACTGGTTAGTGTGTTTTCCTACACATCAAGTTACATGGTAATTCCTTTGCCTGTTGCCTTCTAAAAAAAATTCTTTGAAACTCTTTCCTTTTAACTTTCCATATCAAATCTAAATGGGTCTAATTTAGGGCACGGATATCACAACTGCTCAGATGAGAACCAGTATAGCTTGATGGGGATGGGTGGGACTTGGGGGGTGTAGAATGTACACAGGCGCGTTGTACAGAAGACAATGCAAGTTGGATGGAAATTTTGTGAAATATATGTTTGTTGTTTTAGTGAGCTGATTGTAATCTGTATGTTTTTCATGGTTTTAAATGTAGTAAGGTCCTAAACATTTCCAGGTTATGTTGTATTTGAGTTCGGTGCAGAGGGTATTTGCATATCAGGCCAAGTGAACCTCCAGGGAGTAGAAAGTAGTCCCGGTGATAGGGTTGGGATGGGGTAGATGTCTGAGCAAGGCTGAATGTGGTGTTTTTGCCTATGTTGGGATGATTTCTTTATAGTTTCTACAATAGCTGGTCACAGGGAAGTAGAAGACATGGGTCTATAATGTTCAGTACCTGTAATAACCCCCAAGCACTCACTTCTAGCTCCTCATCTTATAAGAGAAACTGCAGTCCCTGGGTCACTATAAGTGCAAAGTCATTGCCAATGGAGAAATTACTTGGATTCAAATCCTGATGTTGCTACCTACTATATTTGAGGTTTTAGGTAAGTTCCTTCACTTCCTTGTGCCTCATTTTTCTTGTCCATCAAATGGAGATAGTAATAGTACTTTCCTCAAGGAGTTGCTATGAGGATTAAGTGAAGTACTGTGTGTAAAGTGCAAAGTCATTGCCATAGGTTGGCCATAGGTTATTTGAATCAAAAGTGTCAAAGAAAATTGCACCAGATGGAGTTAGACAAACAAGGAAGACCTCATTCAAGGCTATTGCAATAGTGGAGAGAGGTTGAACTCAACTCTGCTGAAACAAAAGAGGGAGAGTTTTTAGTGCTGGGGGTAAGCTAATGTAGGAGTATTGAGGGTATTGGGAGGGAGCTTGGTTCAATGTGATGGTGTTTGCTAATTGGTGTTCAAGGAAGTTAGACTCCTACTTTCCCACAAAGACTGGGAGATAGGTGTTTCTGGATGATTACATTTCAAAGGGATGGCTTCCTGGTCCTCGAGAAAGACTTTCCTGGGTTGTATAAGAGGCAAAAGGGTAGGAGAAGATGTACATCGTCTCAGAGAAATAATTTAAAATTTCAAGTTTTCTAAAGTAAATGCTTTAAGAAAAGGGAGGTCAGGAGAGAGCCTATCTAAAGTTTAATCAAGCTGAGGGGAAGTTTAGTTAAGGTCAACATGGTAAAAAGCCAAACACCAATTGGAAACTTTCCAGTTGGAGTGTTATGATGCATTACCACCCACGTTATTTCAGTTTCTTAAAAAAAAAAAAAATACTCAAGAGCCTGTGTTCTTTTCCAAACCACTTTCCTTTATTAATGGAGGCTCTTTAAAAGTAAAAGACTCAGTAGCAAAAGATTAGAATTCTACTAAAAGCCTTCTCTCCAATCCTCTACTGGGTTAGTAAAAGCTCAGAATAAAGCCTTCCATTTAGGAAAATGTATTCTCTGCTCTATATAGACAGTAACATTTAAGCTACCCCATTTTCTACTTCTCATGACTTATCTTTATGGGGGGGTTAATTTAGGCTTTAGGATGATATTATTGAAGTGTTTAATGCATTGGCTTTTGGGTCCTGATTTGCAGTTTATAAGCTGTGTTCTCTTGGCATGCATTTAACATCCTTAGCCTCAGTTACTTAATCTATAAAATGGAGGGAAAGTCTATTTACCTCTTAGAGATGCTATTAAAATCTTAGCACATAGTGCCAACAAAGGGTAATAATTATTAATATTTTGCACAGTTGTTATGGGACTTCAAAATAGAATTTTAATGTAAAAATAAAAATAAGTGCTGTTTCAAGTTTATTATCTGCTTTATGGAAAGTAATACACTTTCATTATTTTTGTTCATTCATGATTGGGTTGTACACTTAACACAGTTATTCAGGGACCCGTTGTTCTGGTTGGCATTATCCAAATTTTGCTTCTCTTCCAGCTTAATGAAACTTAATCAGGTAGGCGAGTAATAAAAACACAAGTTGGGGCCACTCAGTATTATAACTTGTTATCAGGGTTTAGGGTTGACTGTGTTAGAGGAAAACAGTGATGTCTAAATCCTACTGACTGAGAGGAACCATTTCTGAGCCAGGAGGACTCCTCTGTCCCATAGTCAAGGTTTAGATGAGGTGAGGGCATGGTGCGGCCTCCTTGGACCCTTTCCCCCAGTGCAGGATCCTAAGACTCTAGGTGGGAGAAGATCCAAAAAGACTACAAAGGAGAACAGAATCCTTTTTTGTAAAGCCTGGATCAGTCTGGCCTTAGTATCCTCTCCATGGCTCCTCTAGGTTTTCCCTGTTTTTTATTTTTTGTTTTTTGTTTTGTTTGTTTATGAAGACAAAGGGTAGGTGTGGGCCCTGATAAGTGGGAGGCAGCCTCTGACCTATCTGACCACTCCGTACAGTGGGAGAGAAGGTGGGGGGCACAATCTGTGAGAGATCTAGAAGAGGGGTCACTTCCTATTCCCTTTGGTTTAATCATCCAAAGTTCCAACCTCTACTGACTGCTATGGCCCAGTTTGGAGCACTAAAGTCAGATCTCGTCCTTGGTGATATGTGTGTAGAAGATGGTTTGTGTGTGTGTGTGTGTGTGTGTGTGTGTGTGTGTGTGTGTGTGTAGGTATGGGGGAGGGCACTTGGGCTTTCCTTAGAGCCTCTCACCTTCCAGTGTCATTCTACTAGATGATTTTAGGTGGCCAAAGGGCAAGGATTTAAATGTTGTTAAATCACATCATGAGAAAGTTATTTACTTTTAGTTCTCTTGCAGCCCTTTTGATTAGGTCAAGGAGAAAGGTTTTGGTACTGGGATGCTTTTAACTCTATAAATCTTGCTACTCTTCATTAAAACAATTAAACGAATCCATTTAAAGAAAAATGTTCACTCAATAATAGTATAGTTTGTGACAAAAAAAAAATCATGACTTGGGGGCACCTGGGTGGCACAGCAGTTAAGCATCTGCCTTTGGCTCAGGGCGTGATCTCGGCGTTATGGGATCGAGCCCCACATCAGGCTCCTCCGCTATGAGCCTGCTTCTTCCTCTCCCACTCCCCCTGCTTGTGTCCTCTCTCGCTGGCTGTCTCTATCTCTGTTGAATAAATAAATAAAATCTTAAAAAAAACTCATGACTTGGGATGCACCTGGTAAGGTAAATTCCCACCATTTTGGATGTAAAGAATGGTTAGATGAGAGCATGGGGTTTTTAGGGGGATTTTATATCTTTATTCTTGCTCTGGCCACCTACCTCAGGTAGTCAAAAGTTGGCTGCTGGAGGGAGGTGTATGATGAGAAAAGGACATATATTCCTAGATAAGTGTCCAAAAAGAGTAGACATCAAATTTTCTCTAGAGTAGGCAAGGTTTTCCCAGGTCAGTAGCCCCTGCCACATAACTACCATGGGCAAAGCTAATCAGGTACAGGATATTATGTGAAGCACTTCAGGATGTTTGCTAGGATGTGCCCTGAGGCACCTCTTCAGTGGGTGATTCTTGAAGTTGAATTTCCTTTGTCATGCTTTAGAGTTGCTTGCTTTTTCAGGGCAAAGCAAAAGCAAGGGATGTTGACTGGGTTTATATCTGTGTTCATTCCTCTTCTGTCCTTCACCTCTGAAAATCCACTGTAGTTCAGGTGCATACCAACCCCAGGAACAAACTGGAGACTATATACTGGTGTGCTGTGGGAATTTTCAAGTGAAGGTAGCTATCAGCTTCCTCTATCAGTGGAGGCATGTGGGTAAGAGGAGCATTGCAAGGAAGCTAGTCGTTAAAACCCTGTTAGTCACTGCTCTTGGTAAACTCATTGGTAGAATTTGCAACATTGCACATGGTGTCCCTGTCACAGGGGGAAAAGTCCCAAACAAACTTGGAAATCCTTTGACTTTTGATTAAGATATTAGCCTATGTAGGTTTTTGGATTGAGCATCTGCTTAAAGACCACACATGTTTCTTTTGGCTCATACAGTAGATGTTTTCTTCATTCCTGACCATTATGAGCTGGTCAGACCTTTTTTGGGACACTCCTTCTTTGGGGTTAAATTGAGGAGGGTGAGATATCGTTGGGAGAATTGTGAAACAGGCAAAGTATGTCTGGTTTTCCCCACATTTTCTTTCCAGATCCTTTCCTCTGATTTCAACATCCTTCTCTCTCCTAGCTATTGGATTCAGTCCTCTCCTATTGCCTGGGGTTCCTCTTTATAATAGAAAAAGTCCATTTATAAACTCATTCCCACGGAGATACTCCCAGGATATTCCCCTTCTAAGGAGTATTTTATTTTAAAAGAGAATTGATTCCTAGCAAAGGCAATGAAATTAATTGTATTAAGATAATTGAAATTAGTTTAGACATGGTTATACTTAGGACAGAAAGTAGGGCTAGCTTAAGAGGAAAGAGATTTTCAGTCCCCAAATCCTTGACTCCATCCATGGGAGAGATGAGCCTGGGGAAGGGGTACCACTGTCTCTACTTCACCAGAGCCTGATTCTTTATCTGTTCACTCCAGCTCTATAGACCTGAGACACTTCACTTTGCTCCAGCTCCCCCAGATAGAAAGTCACAGGAATAATTATTGTGTAACTTAGTAAATCACTAAATAAATGAGTTCTTCCTGAAGCCAATTTAACCAGCTATAAAATAATGTGAGATGTATGCATTATTTGTGGGTGGTTCCCTCCAGACATTGTCCAAATAGTTTCTGTGGTATTTTTGTATAGTTAAACTATGAATATGTTCAGAGGGAGTACCATGGTAACCCATATAGAAAAGCCTGAGGAAAAGCAACTCACTCCTGTGGCTTAACTCTGAAATTCCTTTTGCATAGAGCACTGCCTACATGAGTGTTTCTCTAATGAAGTGAATCATGATTAATTCAGTTGGATTGATCAGGAAATATAGGCAGATAATGTTTCTTTTGCAGAGTCTATCAATGTGAATCTTGAATGAAAGCTTCTGAAGACCAGTTTCCATGTAAATGAGAGGCTGGGGCTCTGACCCCTTGGCTAGGAGGGTGTTATGATCCATAGTTGATGGAAGGGCACTAATTTTTTACATGGAGATACTGTCTGCTTTATGACTGTCCTAAAAAGAAGATGTCAGTCTTCAGAGTTACTGGGTCATCATTTTCTTTTAGCTGTGCCAGAAGGGCCAAGTAGCTGCAGAGCTCAAGTTCATCTCTCTCCTCCTGGGTTGGCAGCACACGTGGGATTTGTTAGCCATGGCAGTATCAGTGAGTGTGTGCAGGTGACTGTGACTCATTAGTCAGCCAGCATTTTGTGGCCCCCACAAAGCAGTTGTTTCTGCCCTGAAGGCGGGGTTAGCGCTCTGCAGCAATGTGGGGAACCAATTAAAGAGCAGTCTCTTGGGGATGTGAGTCCCCAGGGACTCCAGGGTTCCCTGGGCTGGCTGAAGACGTGCTCTGTCATGTCCAGTGAGTTGGTCAGTCTATCACTGGATGGCTTCTTTTTCGGCTGAGTTGGCTATTTCTTCCCTAATTACATGTTTGTGTTTTTCCTCCCCAGGGGAAAGGGGGAATGGTCACCTATTGGCTGGAAGGAAAGACATTTGCTGCAGTCCCCAAAGAGGTCTGTGGCACTGCTGTCCCCATTTCAGGACCAGAGTGAATTTAATTCCTGGAATCATTAACAATGAATATCTCTATAACTCAGCTTAAAGTAATTTCTCTGTTCTACACTTGGTTTTTGACTCTAGCCATGTAGCCTGTCACTGTCGTTTCATGGAACGTAGAGGAGCCTAGAGTTTTAAAATTTTAGTGGCATCTTGGGCCAATGGGAAGGGAGACATCTACACACTTCAGATCATCTGAACCACAGACAATTAAACTGTAAATTGTTCATTTCTCTTTCTTTCTCTCTTTCCTTTTTCTTAGGGGAAATGAGTGAATAGAGGTCCCCGATGGGGGTGTACATGTAGCTGAAAGGAGAGAGCAGTAAGCGAGGTGGCAGTGAGGATTAAGGTTGTACAGTTTTGGTGGCAGATGTTGGTTTTGTTAAACATGGTCAGGGCTGATTTTCAAGATTTTGAGATTGGCAAGTGTATTCCCTAAGCGCCTTTGCTCCCCTTTCTATATCTGCTTCTTTCTTTAATGTGGCCTCTTCTCCTACTCTTACCCCGACATGTACTTTTTCTTGTCCCCAACTCATGGCCACTCTCTCATCCAGAGTTCTAGATCATGTCCTCCTCCCAGTCAAACCTAACTGTCCTGTGGAGACTCATTAGTAACTAACTTATTGTTAATTGAATAAATGACTCTTGTTGAGATATTAAATTTGGATAGGAAAAGTGATATCTTTGCATTTTAATAGGGATCACCATTGTTTTACCTCATGGAAGTAACACATAATAAGAAGCTAGGTTTGGGGGCAAGCCCATAGAAGGGGATTTTTAGCAATCCTCAACACCTTCCAAAGAGGAAAGTGTTTCTGTTTTCTTGTGAAGAATTGTGTGCCCTTTTATTTTTTTATTTTTATTTTTTAAAAGATTTTATTTATTTATTTAGTGTGTGTGGAGGGAGGGACAGAGGGCGAGGGAGGGAGAGAATCTCCAGCAGACTCTGTGCTGAGCGAGAGCTTGACACAAGGCTTGAAGGAAGCAGGTAGAAGGGTAGGCGGGAAAGGGGGAGGGGGGAAGGAAAGGAAGTGGGGGCTCAATTCCATGACTCTGAGATTAGGACCTGAGCTGAAATCAAGAGTTGGATGCCTAACTGACTGAGCCATCCAGGCTTCCTGTGTGTGTCCTTTTAAATAAGACTGTTAGTTTCCTTTCAGTCTTAGTCTTAGTTCAGGATATACAAGGAAAACTAGAAGCTTTTAGAGATCAGTTTTCCTTTCCACATATGAGGAGTTGATTTCCCTCTTTTGGTTCAGGCTGGTAGAGCTTCTTGCCATAGCTATTACATCTTTTTCAACTTCCTCTACATTTTAATCAGGTGATTTGAATGAGGAAGAGGAACCTGAAGGAATGCATCCATCCATATACTCTGGAACCCCCCTCAAAACCACAACATTTATCTTCAGGGAGAAAGATAGGACCGTTTTCCACAGCTCAGTGCCCTTTACTTGCACTGTGTTCACTTACCACATCGTTCCATCCCTTACAACTTACCAACTTATCTTCTTAAAATCCAGTTTGAATATTGTCACTTCTGACCGCAGAGAAGCTTCCCTAGCTTTTTGTCCTAATTGAGCGCAGACACTTTACTCTGGAATCTCAGGCCCTCCATGGTAATAAAGTGGGCAGCTGTAACTCATGCTGCATTTGCTATGTCCCATGCATGTTTAAATACTTTACACATATTAATTGATTTCATTCTCACAACACTCTGAGACGGGCACTATTATTGTCCCCACTTTACAGCTTAAGAAACTGAGGTACAGAGAAGTTATACTTAAAATCACAAACCTAGTGAGAGGCAGAGTGGGGATTTGAACCTATGCAGTGTGGCCCTGAGAGTGCATACCCTTTAATACCTTAGTTCCTGCTTCTGTAAGGTGGGCTCCACATTCCTTTCCACCTTCCTTTTCCACTGCTTGCTCATTGTATATCCAATGGAACCGAATGGGTCATTGTTTCTAGAACACCTGCCCTTGCTTCCTTCCAGTAACACCTTTGTCTTTGCTTTTCCTTTCAATCACTATGCTCTCCCTAGCTCTGATGGTTTAATTTCTTCAACACCAGCTCCTCCATGAAACCTGATGAAACCTTTCCTTTTTTTGAACCCGATGATACCATCACAGTTACTTCTGCTTCTTCTTCTTCTTTTTTTTTTCTTTTTAAGATTTTATTTATTCATCTGACAGAGAGAGAGAGCACAGGGAGGGGGAGCAGCAGGCAGAGATAGAGGGAGAAAGAAGCTTCCTGCCAAGCAGGGAGACTGAGGTACGGGGCTCGATTCCAGGACCCCAGGATCAAGACCCGAGCAGAAGGCAGGCACTCAACCGACTGAGCCACCCAGGTGCCCCACCATCATAGTTACTTCTTAGGAGATACTCAGTTTTGGTCACTTTGCCAGATACTCATTTCATATACAATTCACTCTTGAGCAGCACCAGGCACTGACCCCCAACACAGTAAAAAATCCGAGTATAACTTCTGACTCCCCCAAAACTTAACTCCTAATAGCCTACTATTGACTGGAAGCCTTAGCTATAACGTTAACAGTTCATTAATACATATTTTGTATGGTATACGTATTATATACTATATTCTTACATTAAGTAAACTAGAGAAAAGAAAATGTTAAGATAATCATAAGAAAGGGAAAATACACTTACAGTATGGCACTGTATTTATAAAAAAAAATACAAAAGTGGACCTGCACAGTTCAAGCCAGTATCATTCAAGGGTCAACTGTACTCAATCATTCTTTTTTTTTTTTTTTTTAAGATTTTTATGTGTTTATTTAACAGAGAGAGTGAGAGAGCATGAGCAGGGAGAGCAGCAGAGGGAGAGGGAGAAGCAGAAGCAGGCTCCCCACCAAGCAGAGAGCCCAACGGAGGGCTCGATCCCAGGAGCCTGGGATCATGACCTGAGCCAAAGGCAGATGCTCAACCGATTGAGCCACCCAGGAGCCCCTGTACTCAATCATTCTTTCTGTAGATTGTAGGCACTTGGAGAGCAAGAATTATGTCTTAATCATTTTGATGTGTCCCATACCTTGTGTTCTTTCAAAAGATAATTTTTGTGACTGGCAACTCATATCCTGGGTGATTATTTTGTCTGTTTGTAAAGGATGTTACTTTTCTTATGTATATGACATGCTATTTGTGTTTCCACAATACAGTGCACATTAGCTCACCTTATTTCTTGCTACTGGGTAATTTGTACCTAAACTTGTAACTTAACAGTCTACTGGTTTGTCTTTCACTTAATGGAACAGGTAGAGGTAGGTGTCCTGAACTCCCATTTTCACCATCCCCTTGGGTCACAAGATGGGCTCTTGTCTTGAGGTCCGGTAGCAGGGGCAGATGGCTGTGGTGCTGTAGCCATGAGCTCTGACACCATGGACCAGCAGTCTGGCTGTGCCAGCAGTGCTAGCTGGCAACACCAGCAACCAAAGGGCAGGCTTCAGAGGGATCAGGACCACCCAGTGCCTGGCCAGGTAAACAGAGAGCTGGGATGGCTGCGCTGGTTGTAAAGCTTATCTTATCAGCAGATAAAATGGCCAGTAGTAATCTAGATCAGTAATTCCACCTCTTGCTACTACCAAGGACTCTGTGAATTTTTTTTTGAAAAAAAATTTTTTTCCCTGTAAAACTGTACTTACTAAATGTGCTTAATTTGTTCCCTAATCTTTTGTTAATCAAAAAGGTATTAACTGCCAACCAGAAGCTCTGATCAGCAGGAGCAAACACCACAACCTCATGGAGTTGGAATAACTCCAACAAAGACATAAGCACTTTAATTAGCCAGTGTGGGTATATAGAGAAGAATATACCATTTTTTAATGTTTTTTTATTATATTATGTTAGTCACCATACAGTACATCCCTGGTTTCTAATGTAAAGTTGGATGATTCATTAGTTACGTATAACACCCAGTGCACCATGCAATACGTGCCCTCCTTACTACCCATCACCAGTCTATCCCATTCCCCCAACCCCTCCCCTCTGAAGCCCTCAGTTTGTTTCTCAGAGTCCATAGTCTCTCATGCTTCATTCCCTCTTCTGATTACCCCCCTTTCTTTATCCCTTTTTTCCCCTACCGATCATCCTAGTTCTTATGTTCCATAGATGAGAGAAATCATATAATTGTCTTTCTCTGCTTGACTTATTTCACTTAGCATTATCTCCTCCAGTGCCGTCCATGTTGCAGCAAATGTTGAGAAATTGTTCTTTCTGATAGCTGAGTAATATTCCATTGTATATATGGACCACAACTTCTTAATCCAGTCATCTGTTGAAGGGCATCTCGGTTCCTTCCACGATTTAGCTATTGTGGACAATGCTGCTATGAACATTGGGGTGCATATGGCCCTTCTCTTCACTATGTCTGTATCTTTGGGGTAAATACCCAGTAGTGCAATTGCTGGATCATAGGGTAGCTCAATTTTTAACTTTTTAAGGGACCTCCACACTGTTTTCCAGAGTGGCTGTACCAACTTGCATTCCCACCAACAATGTAGGAGGGATCCCCTTTCTCCACATCCTCTCCAGCAATTGTTGTTTCTTGCCTTGTCAATTTTTGCCATTCTAACTGGTGTAAGGTGGTATCTTAGTGTGGTTTTGATTTGAATTTCCCTGATGGCTAATGATTTTGAACATTTTTTCATGTGTCTGTTAGCCATTTGTATGTCATCATTGGAAAAGTGTCTGTTCATATCTTCTGCCCATTTTATGATTTGTTTATTTGTTTCTCGTGTATTGAGTTTGAGAAGTTCTTTGCAGTTCTTGGATACCAGTCTTTTATCTGTAGCATCATTTGCAAATATCTTCTCCCATTCCGTGGGCTGCCTCTTAGTTTTTTTGACTGTTTCCTTGGCTGTGCAGAAGTTTTTTATCTTGATGAAGTCCCACAAGTTCATTTTATCTTTTGTTTCTCTTGCCTTTGGAGATGTATCATGAAAAAGGTTGCTGTGGCCGATGTCGTATAGGTTGCTGCCTATGTTCTCCTCTAGAATTTTGATGGATTCCTGTCTCACATCGAGGTCTTTCATCCATTTGGAGTTTATCTTTGTGTATGGTGTGAGAGAGTGGTCAAGTTTCATTCTTTTGCATGTAGCCGTCCAATTTTCCCAGCACCATTTATTGAAGAGACTGTCTTTTTTCCACTGGATGTTTTTTCCTGCTTTGTCAAAGATTAGTTGCCCAAAGAGCCGAGGGTCCATTTCTGGGTTCCCTATTCTGTTCCATTGGTCTATGTGTCTGTTTTTGTGCCAGTACCATGCTGTCTTTGTGATCACAGCTTTGTAGTACAGCTCGAAATCCGGCATTGTGACGCCCCCAGCTTTGTTTTTCCTTTTCAACAGTTCCTTGGGGATTCGGGGCCTTTTCTGTTTCCATACAAATTTAAGGACTATTTGTTCCAGTTCTTTGAAAAATGTCCTCGGTATTTTGATCGGGATAGCATTGAAAGTGTAGATTGCTCTGGGTAGCATGGACATTTTAACTATGTTAATTCTTCCGATCCATGAGCATGGAATATCTTCCCATCTTTTTATGTCTTCCTCAATGTCTTTCGAGAGTGATTTATAGTTTCTAGAATATAGGTCCTTTACGTCTCTGGTTAAGTTAATTCCAAGGTAACGTATGGTTTTTGGTGCTATTGTAAATGGGATGGATTCCCTAATTTCTCTTTCTTCGGTCTCGTTATTCGTGTATAGAAATGCAACTGATTTCTGAGCATTGATTTTGTATCCCGCCACGTTACTGAATTGCTCTATAACTTCTAATAGTTTGGGAGTGGATTCTTTTGGGTTTTCCATATAGACTATCATGTCATCTGCGAAGAGAGGCATTTTGACTTCTTCTTTGCCGATTTGAATACCTTTGATCCCTTTTTGTCATCTGATTGCTGTTGCAAGAACTTCTAGTACTATGTTGAATAATAGTGGCGAGAGTGGGCATCCTTGTCGAGTTCCTGATCTTAAGGGAAAGGCTTCTAGCTTTTCCCCATTGAGAATAATATTTGCAGGAGGCTTTTCATAGATGGCTTTTATGAGATTGAGAAATGTACCTTCTATTCCTACACTCTGAAGGGTTTTAATCAGGAAAGGATGCTGTATTTTGTCAAATGCTTTTTCGGCATCGATTGAGAGCATCATATGGTTCCTGAGTCTTTTCTTGTTGATATGATGTATCACGCTGATTGATTTGTGAATATTGAACCACGCTTGCATCCCAGGTATGAATCCCACTTGATCGTGATGGGTAATCCTTTTAATGTACTGTTGCATTCTATTAGCAAGTATCTTGTGGAGGATTTTGGCGTCCATATTCATTAGGGAGATCGGTCTGTAATTCTCCTTTTTCAGGGGGTCTTTGCCTGGTTTGGGGATCAAGGTAATATTGGCCTCATAGAATGAGTTTGGTAGCTTTCCTTCTGTTTCTATTTTTTGAAATACCTTTAGGAGAATAGGTATTATTTCTTCTTTGAATGTTTGGTAGAATTCCCCAGGAAAACCGTCCGGGCCTGGAGTTTTGTTATTTGGAAGGTTGTTTATCACTGACTCAATTTCTTCATAATTAATTGGCCTGTTTAAGAAATCAATTTCTTCCGGTTTCAATCTTGGTAGTTTATAGGTTTCCAGGAAGGATTCCATCTCTTCCAGATTGCTTAGTTTATTGGCATATAGCTGTTGATAAAAATTTCCAATAATCCTTCCAATTTCAATGGTGTTCGTCATGACCTCTCCTTTTTATTCATAATTTTAATAATCTGGGTCCTTTCTCTTTTCTTTTGGATAAGTGTTGCCAGTGGTCTGTCAATTTTATTGATTCTCTCAAAGAACCAGCTTCTAGTCCTGTTGATCTGCTCTACTGTACTTCTGGTTTCTGCTTGATTGATTTCAGCTCTAATTTTGGTCAACTGCTTCCTCGTGCATGAATTAGGCCTGTCCCTCTGTTGCTGTTCCAGCTTCTTGAGGTGAGAATATAAAAACTGCATTTTAGATTTTTCTATTCTTTTGAGTGAGGCTTGGATGGCTATGTATTTCCCCCTTAGGACTGCCTTTGCACTATCCCATAGGTTTTGGACTGTTGTATTTTCATTCTCATTGGTCTCCATAAATTGTTTAATTTGATTTTTGATTTCCTGGTTTATCGAGTCATTCCTGAGCAGGATAGTTCTTAGTCTCCAAGTGTTTGAGTTTCTTCCAAATTTTTCCTTGTGGTCGAGTTCCAATTTCAGAGCGTTGTGGTCTGAGAATATGCAGGGGATAATTTCAATCTTTTGGTATCGGTTGAGACCTGTTTTGTGTCCCAGAACATGGTCTATTCTTGAGAATATTCCATGGGCATTAGAATAGAATGAGTATTCTTTGGGTCTGGGGTGTAGTGTTCTATATATATCTAAGAGGTCCAACTCGTCGAGTATGGCATTCAAAACCTTTGATTCTTTGCTTAGTTTTTGCCAGGGTGTTCTGTCTATTTCTGATAGTAGAGTGTTGACGTCCCCTACTATTAATGTATTTTTATTTATATGTCTCTTTATTCTGGTTAAGAGTTGGCTTGTGTATCTTGCTGCTCCCCTGTTGGGGGCATATATATTTATAATTGTCATATCCACTTGTTGAATACTTCCTTTAAGAATAATATAGTGCCCCTCTGCATCTCTAACTATAGTCTGTAGTTTAAAATCCAATTTATCTGATATGAGAATTGCTACCCCAGCTTTCTTTTGAGGTCCATTTGCGTGAAAGATGGTACTCCATCCCTTTACTCTCAGTCTGAATGCATCTTTGGGTTCGAAATGAGTCTCTTGTAGACAGCAAATGGATGGGTCATTTCTTTTTATCCAATCTGCAACCCTGTGGCGTGTATGGGAGAATTTAAGCCATTTACATTAAGACTGAGTACTGAGAGATATGATTTTAATGATGCCATGTTGCCAGTAAAGTCTTTGTTTGTATTGGCTGTGACTTTCTGTTCTGTATCACTCCTGGGGCCTTTTTACTTTTATAGAACCCCCCGTAATATCTCCTGTAGGGCTGGTTTCATGGTTACGAAATTGGTTAGTGACTGGCGATTTTGAAATGTCTTTATTTCTCCATCAATTCTGAATGACAGCCTTGCTGGATAAAGGATCCTTGGCTGCATGTTTTTCTCTGAAAGAGCTTTAAATGTGCTCCCCCAACCCTTTCTCTTATTCCAGGTCTGTGTAGACAGGTCTGACGTAATTCTGATGCCTTTGCCTTGGTACGTGAGTAATTTCTTTGCCCTGACCGCTTTCAATACTGTATCCTTGGATCTAATATTTGCGAAATGCACTATGACGTGACGTGGCGTAGGTTTGTCGTGGTTGAGCTTGGGAGGGGTCCTCTCTGACTCTTGGACACGAATGTTTGTTTCCCTCGCTAGATTAGGGAAGTTTTCAGCTACAATTTGTTCAAATATCTCTTCTAGACCTCTGTTTTTCTCCACCCCCTCGGGGATGCCGATGATTCTAACATTGGATCATTTCATTGAGTCAGTAATCTCCCATAACCTACATTCGTGGGCTTGGATTTTTTTAAGAGCAGCTTCTATTTTGTTTTTTTCCTCTATTAACCCATCCTCCAATTCACTAACCTGTTCCTCTGCTTCTGTGACCCTGGCCATCAGAGCCTCTAGTTTTGCCTGCATTTGGCTCATAGAATTTTTAATTTCTGTCAGATTTGCTCTCATTTCTGTCCTTAGGGATTCTATATTCTCAGTAACCTTTTCGTTAATAGTTTTTTCAATTCTCATCATTTCGACCATCGTTACTCTGAATTCCATTTCTGATACTTTGGTTACATCCATATCCATTATTTCTGTGGCAGAGGCCACAGACTCACTGTCTTTTCTTTGCTGGGGGGGGGCTTCTCCTTCTTGTCATTCTGATGAGAGGTTGCAGGGTTGTCCAGAGCCCAAATTATTGACTGGGTCCTAGGCCGTGCCCTTTGTTTTATAGGGATCTTAGGGATGTGGGCTTCTTCTTTAAAGATTTTATTTATTTATTTATGTGGCAGCCAACCAGCGAGAGAGGGAACAGAAGCAGGGGAGTGGGAGAGGAAGAAGCAGGCTCCCAGCGGAGGAGCCTGATGAGGGACTCCTTTCCAGAACGCCGGGATCACACCCTAAGCTGAGGACAGGCGCTCAATGACTGCGCCACCCAGGCGCCCAGGCTGTGGGCTTCTTGATTTTTCAGCCTGCCTTCTGCCTTCTGGGGGAGGGGCCTGCCGCGCCGATACTCAGGCAACCCTGTTTGGGTAGAGTCTCCGCGTCCCCTGCGAGGGGGGATGGGGATGGGCACGCTGTGAGCCGGTATTTCCAGGCTTTTGTTCTCTGGCGGCTTTGCCTGGCGGTCTGCTGTGCCTCTTCTGAGAGTCAGAGCAGCAGCGGCCGAATTTCAGCCTCTGTCACAGAACAGAGGGATTGCGGCCCGTTCTCTACTAATGTTCTGGCCACTTTAACTCTGTTCCTGTTGGTGCTGCTCAACCCTGCAGCGTCCGGGGATGTGCGCCCCACACCCGGCGTCCCAGCCCTCACTTCCAGTGCCGGCGCGTCTCTGTCCTTTGTGTTTCTAATGCCGCCAGCTGCCAGCCGCCCCGCGCGCGCTCCCGGATCTCCCGGTCTCAGTCTGGATCCAGTGAGCGCACCGGGATTCCGGTGTTCCGCGAGATGCCTGGTGGCGCGCACCCGGCTCACGGTCTCAGTCCGCTCTCTCGTGGGTGCCTTCCGCGAGCCCCGCCAGCTCTCCCGTGCAGGTGACTGCCGCTTCCCGGCTCCCGAACGCGGCGGCTCCCTCCCCCTTCCGTTTATCTTCCGATATCTGTGCGCGGTTTCATGGCTCCCCGCTTCGTACCTCAATACGCAGCGCTGGAGATGTTCATTTGTAGAGATCCAGATGCATCTTCCTGCATCTCAGGCTGGTTCCGTGGATGTTCAGGTTGGTCTAGTACCTATCCAACTCCACTCAGGGGACTGGCTGAAAAAGGGGTCCCCTACTCCTCCGCCATCTTAACTCCCTGAGAATATACTATTTTTGTCAAGTTTTAATATATAATGAAAAAGCTCTAAGCCTTACTTATAGACCACTTGTCAAGGTCAATAAAGGGCTTGTCGATGTTTTAGAAGCCTGTCCTGAGTCAAAATCAAATGGACTTCTAGGCTGTGTTCTACCTTCACCAAGGTCTATGCCTTGTCTGTCTAAATGTGTTAGTATTGAAGGGTCGTTAACTGGCAGACGTTCTGGGGCCCATTCAGATCCCCGGCTGTACATCAATATGAAGCCAGGACCTGAGGAAACTCACGAGGAGGCCTGAATAGAATTCTGTACATCTCTTTTTCTAGTCATCTTATCTCTGGTGGCCCTAATAACTTACAATTTTTGTGTAGGGAGCTTCAGTATCCATCTCTTTTGAGAAGGAAGATAATGCTTTTTCTCAGAATTGTGTTAAAGTTCCCACACCCCATTGAAGTACACATGAATGACATAATATTTTATTTTTCAATAAAAGAGGAATATCATTATTTTTAGGATAAGTGATAGGATAAACTAATGGGGGTGGCAAATGTCAGCATTTTTGGGTTGAGTGCTCTGGGCTAGACCAGGGCTAGGAGAGAGGAATAACCACATGTGAGAATTGTTGTTGTGGGAAAATTGAGAGGATTTGGGGACTGGTCAAATGAGGAGGTATGAAGAGAATGGAGAGGTAACAAGATAAATGAAATTTCAAATCTAAATAATTAGAAAAACAAATGGTGAAACTGTTGACCTGGAATTGTGGGGTTAGGAGGGCTGGTGACACATGCTGGGGAGAAAGGTGGATACCCACTCCAGAACAGGGAGTGGGAGAGAACAGAGATTTTCCTTCAGAATTTTCTTTAATCCATATTTACTTTGTAGCAGGAAGAGGAAACCAAACAAGTATATGAGACATGTGGGTTAAAAAAATAGTTTTAGGTTAGACCTCGGATGGAAAAGTGAAGCAGTTTAAGGAGAGACAAGGATAGCTGTAACGATGTTGATAATTATGAGGACATGCTATACTTTTTTTCTCTGCTTCCTCTTTTCTCCTGGGGGAAAAATATCCAACTGGCTATATATGAGACTGTGAAGATGCTGCTCTTGAGTGTCATAATATGTGTCCTCTGCTGGGGCCTTTTCTAGATGGAGAGCACCTGTGGGGGGATATGAGCTGATTTTCTGTTGGGGATAATCAGCTGACTTCTGAGCATGACAGGAAGCCTACAGGCTGATGTCTTGTGTGAGGTGGATGAAAGACCTTATGACTGCACTGTTTGCTGTCTTTGTCAGCCACTGAGGAAAAGATGAAGGTGTCAGAAGCATGTACTCAGAGCTCATTGTCATAGGCAGAGATCCTTAAGATTTTGGGAAGGTTATGGTGATTAAGCATTAAGTGATTAAGCATGACAGTTTTGGAATTTTTTCCAGGGGGAAAGATGCATGTATATATGAACACACATACACACACACACACGCACAGACACACTTGTGTGGAGTTTGGTCATGGATTCCCACTTGAGAACTCATTATATAGGATATACTTTCTAGAGTTGTGTGGATTCTTATTAGCTTTCAGAGGGCAGAAATGCTTTGTAACAATCTCCATTCAGCTAAAAATGTAATTTCCTTTTCCCTTTAAATAGGTTTTATTTTTTATTTTATTTTAATTAAATAAATAATTAATTTTTTAGAACAGTTGTAGGTTCACAGCAAAATTGAGCAGAAGGTGCACAAGTTTCCCATATATCTCCTCCCCCACACATACATAACCTCCCCCATTATCAACATCCCCCACCAGAGTGGTACACTTTTTACAGTTTATGAAGCTACGTTGATACATTATTATTACCCAGAGTCCATAGTTTACCTTAGGGTTCACTTTTACTGTTGTACCTTCTATGGGTTTGGACAAATGTATAGTGACATGTATCTATCATTAGAGCAACATGCGGAGTAGTTTTATTGCCCTAAAAATCTTCTATGCTCTATTCATCCCTCTCTCCCCCCAAACCCTGGCAAAGATTGTTCTTTTTACTGTCTCCATAGTTTTTCCAGCTCCAGAATGTTGTATAGTCAGAATCATACAGTATATAGCCTTTTTAGAATGACTTCTTTCACTTAGTGATGTGCATTTAAGATTCTTTCATAATGAATCATGGAACTTTACATCAAAAACTAGGGATGTACTGTATGGTGACTAACATAATATAATAAAAATATTATTAAATAAAACAAAGATTCTTTCATTCCTTTTCATGGTATGATAGCTTATTTCTTTTTAGCACTGAATAATATGCCATAGTCTGGGTGTATCACAGTTTGTTTTTCCATTCACCTACTAGAGGACATTGGGGCTGACAAGTTTTGGCAATTATGAATAAAGTTGCTGCAAACATTTGTGTGTAGGTTTTGGGGTCATACATTTTCAACTCTTTGGGGCAAATACCAAGGAGTATGATATAGTAAGAGTATGTTAGTTTTGTAAGACATCCCTAAGCCATTTTCCAAAGTGGCTGTACCATTTTTAATTTCTACCAGCAATGAATGAAAGTTTCTATTACTCCACACCCTTCTCAGCATTTGATGTTGTCAGTGTTTTAGATTTTGTTTTAGATTTTTAATGAGTATGTAGTGGTATCTCATTGCTTTAATTTGCAATTTTCTTTTTTTAAATTGTATTTTATTATGTTATGTTAATCACCATACAGTATATCATTAGTTTTTGATGTAGTGTTCCATGATTCATTGCTTAATTTGCAATTTTCTAATGACATGATATGGAGCGTCTTTTCGTATAGTTATCTGCCATCTCTGTATCTTCTTTGGTGAGGTGTCTGTTAAGGTCTTTGGCCCCACTTAAGAAATTAAAAAAAATGGTTCCTAGTTTTATTGAGATATAATTAACATATAACATTGTGTAAGTTTAAGGTGTACAGCTTGATGATTTGATATGTATATGTTGTAAAATCATTACCACAATAAGATAATGAACATATCTATCACCTCACGTTACTTTTTTTTTTTTGGTTGTGGTGAAAACTTTTAAGTTTCATCTTATAACTGGAAGTTTAGTATCCTTTGACCATTTTTACCCATTTTCCCCACCCCTTGCATCTGGCAACCACCTATCTACTCTGTTTCTATGAGTTTGTTCTTTTAGAATCTACATATAGGGGCGCCTGGGTGGCACAGCGGTTAAGCGTCTGCCTTCGGCTCAGGGCGTGATCCCGGCGTTATGGGATCGAGCCCCACATCAGGCTCCTCTGCTATGAGCCTGCTTCTTCCTCTCCCACTCTCCCTGCTTGTGTTCCCTCTCTCGCTGGCTGTCTCTATCTCTGTCAAATAAATAAATAAAATCTTAAAAAAAAAAAAAAAAAGAATCTACATATAAGTGATATCGTACACTATTTGTCTTTTTCTGACTTATTTCATTTAGCTTAATACTCTCTAGGTTCATCCATGTTATCTCAGGTGAGGAATTCCTTCTTTTTTAATGGCTGAATAACATTCCATTGTATGTGTATGTGTATTATTTAATCCATTTACTTGTTGATGGACACTTAGGTTGCTTTCATGTCTGGCTATTGTGAATATTGCTGCAATGAACACAAGAGTGCAGACATGTGTTTTATTTATTTATTTATTTATTTATTCATTCATTTATTTATTTATTTTTAAAGATTTTATTTATTTATTTGACAGAGAGAGACAGACAGCGAGAGAGGGAACACAAGCAGGGGGAGTGGGAGAGGAAGAAGCAGGCTCTCAGCAGAGAAGCCTGATGTGGGGCTCGATCCCAGAACGCCGGGATCACGCCCTGAGCCGAAGGCAGATGCCCAACGACTGAGCCACCCAGGTGCCCCCAGACATGTGTTTTAGACAGTAATTTCATTTCCTTTGGATATATTGCTAGATCATATGGTAGTTCTATTTTTAATTCTTTGAGGAGCCTCCATACTATTTACCATAGTGACTGCACCAATTTACATGCCCATCAACAGTGCAACAGGGTTTCTTTTACTTCACATCCTTACCAGCACTTATCTCTTGTCTTTTGATAATAGCCATCCTAACAGTGTGAGGTGCTATCTCATTGTGGTTTTGATTTGAATTTTCTTGATGATTAATGATGTTGAGCATCTTTTCATGTACCTGTTGTTTGGCCCTTTAAAAACTGGGTTATTTGTGTTCTTATTGTTGAGTTTTAAGAGTTCCTTGTATATTTTGGGCAATAATCCTTTATCAGATATGTCTTATGCAAATGTTTTCTTCCAGTCTGTGGCTTGTCTTCTCATCATTTTGACAGTGTTTTTAGTAGAGCAGAGGTTTTATTTTTAAAAAAATTTTTAAAGATTTTTATTTATTTATTTGACAAAGGGAGAGTGTGTGAGAGAGAGAGTACAAGTAGGGGGAAGGGGTAGTGGAAGAAGCAGACTCCCTGCCAAGCAGGAAGCCTGATGCAGTACTTGATTCCGGGACCCTGGGATCATGACCTGAGCCAAAGGTAGATGCTTAACTGACTGAGCCACCCAGGTGCCCAGGGCAGAGGTTTAAAAAATTTTTTTTACGAGAGAGAGAGATTGAGAGCATGTGCCCACAGGCTCAAGCAGCCGGGGGCGGGGGGGTGGGGAGGCGGGGCAGAGGGAGAGGGAGAGAGAGAATCTTAAGCAGGCTCCACACTCAGCGTGAAGCCTGATGCAGGGCTTGATCTCACAACCCTGAAGATCATGACTTAAGCTGAAATCAAGAGTTGGACACCCAAGTGACTGAGCCATCCAGGTGCCCTGAGGTTTTACATTTTAATGAAATCTGGCTTATCACCTTTGGTGTTGAATCAAAAAAGTCATCACCATACCCAAGGTCACTTAGAGGTTCTTCCATGCTATTTTCTAGGTGTTTTATAGTTTTGCATTTTACATTTAGGTCTATGATCCATTCTGAGTTGATTTTTGTGAAGGTATAAGATCTGTGCCTGGGTTTTTTTTTTTTTTCTTTTTTGCATGTGGATGTCTAATTGTTCCAGCACCATTTGTCAAAAAGACTATCTTTTCTCCCTTGTATTGCCTTTGCTCCTTCATCAAAGATCAGTTGACTATATTTATGAGGGTCTATTTCTGGGCTCTCTGTTCTGTTCCATTGATCTATTTGTGTGTGTGTGTGTGTGTGTGTGTGTGTGTGTGTGTGTGTGTTTGACAATACTATGCTGTCTTGATTACTGTAGCATTATAGTAATTCTTGAAGTCAAGTACTGTGAGTTCTCTGATTTTACTCTTCAACATTGTATTGGCTATTCTGGCCCTATTGCGCCTCCATAAAGAGCCAATTTGCCAGTGGTCACAAAATAACTTGCTGGTATTTTGATTGGTATTGTATTGAATCTGTTAATCAAGTTGGGAAAAAATGATATCTTGACAATATTGAGATTTCTTATCTGTGAACATGGAATATCTCTCCATTTATTTAGTTCTTTGATTTCTTTCATCAGAGTTGTGTAGTTTTTGTCATATAGATCTTATGTATATTTCGTTAGATTTGTATCTAAGTATTTGTATCTAAGTATTTGTATCTAAGTATTTCATTTTCGGGGGTGCTAATGCAAGTGGTATTGTGTTTTTAATTTCAATTCCACCTGTTCATTGTTAGTATATAGGAAAGTGGTGAACTTTTATAGGTTAACTTTGTATCCTGCAGTCTTACTATAATTGTTTCAGGTTTTTTGTCAATTATTTTAGATTTTCTACATAGACAACTGTGTCATCTGTGAGCAAATACATTTATATTTCTTTCTTTTCAATCAGTATACCTTTTATTTCCTTTTCTTGTCTTACTGCATTAGCTAGGACAATGTTGAAAAGAGTGGTACAAGAGGACATGACATCCCTGACTTTTTCCTGACCTTAGCATGAAAGTTTTTAGTTTCCAACCAGTAATGATGGTGAGATGTTAGTTATATGATGTAAGCTGTAGATTTTTTGTAAATGTTCTTTATCAAACTGAGGAAGTTCCCCTCTATTTCCTGTTTGCTTGGAATGTTTATCATGAATGGATGTTGGATTTTGTCAAATGCTTTTTCTGCACCTTTTAATATGATCATCTGATTTTTTCTTCTTTAGCTTGTTGATATGAAGGATTACATTAATTGCTTTTTGAATGTTGAAGCAACCATGCATAACTAGGATAAATCCCACTTGGTTGTGTTGTGCAATTCTTTTTATACATTGTTAAATTAGATTTGCTAATAATTTGTTAAGGATTTTTGCATCATGTTCATGAGAGATGTTGGTCTATAGTTTTCTTTCCTTTTGAAGTCTTTCTCTGGTTTTGGTATTCTAGTAATTATGAGTCATAGAATGATTTAGGAAAAATTCCCTCTGCTTCTGTCTTCAGAAAGAGATATGGAGAATTGGTATAATTCTTATCCTAAATGTTGGGAAGAACTTATCATTGAACCCATATGAGTCTGATGCTTTCAGTTTTGGAAGGTTATTAATCATTGATTCAATTTCTTTAATAGATATTCATCTATTTAGATTGTCTATTTCTTCTTATGTGAGCTTTGGCAAATTGTGTTTTTCAAGAAATTGGTACTTTTCATCCAAGTTATCAAATTTGTAAGCATTGAGTTGTTTGTAGTATTCCTCTGTTATTCTCTTAATGCTCGTGGGATCTGTAGTGATATCCCTTTTTTCGCATCTGATATTTTCTCCCTGCTGGATCTGCCCATTTTTGATAGAAGGATATTGATGTCTCCAACTATTTCTCCTTGCGGTTCTATTAGCTTTTAACTCATGTATTTTGACACTATGTTGTTAGGTGCATATGCTTTAAAGTTTGTTATATTTTCTTGGTGAATTGACCCCTTTATCATTATGGAATGTCTCTCTGTCTTAGTCAGTATGGGCTGCCATAACAAAATACCATAGACCAGTTGGTTAAACAACAGACATTTATTTTCTCACAGTTTTGATGCTGCAAGTCTGAGATAAGGGTGCCAGCATGGTCAGTTTCTGGTGGGGCCTGTCTTCCTGGTTTGTAGGTGGCTGCCATCTCACTGGGTGCTCATTTGCTCTCTTCTTTGAGCACAATTGGAGGAAGAGAGAGCAAGCTCTCTGGTGCCTTTTCTTAGAAGGACATTAATCCTATCTTATCATGACCCACCATTATGATGTCATTTACTTGCTCCTTCTAAGCCTTATCTCCAAATCTGGTCATATTGGGGAATACTGATTCAACATATGAATTTGGGGGGGACACAATTCAGTTCACAGCACCCTCTTTACCCTGAAAATTTTCTTTGCTCTGAAGTCTGTTCTGTCTGAAATTAATATAGTTACTCCAGCTTTCTTTTGATTATTGTTAGCATGGTATATCTTTCTTCATTCCTGTACTTTTTTTTTTTTTTTAAAGATTTTATTTATTTATTTGAGAGAGAGTGAGAGAGAGAGAGCATGAGAAGGGGGAAGGGGCAGAGGGAGAGAGAGAAGTAGGCTCCCTGCTGAACAGGGAGCCTGATGTGGGACATAATCCCAGGACGCTGAGCCGAAGGCAGACACTTAACTGACTGAGCCACCCAAGGTGCCCCGTTCCTCTACTTTTAATCTACTTTGTATTTGTAGTGGATTTTTTTTTATAGATAGCATATGGTTGAGTCTTATTTTTTGATCCACTTTGACTATCTCTGTCTTTTAATTGGTGTGTTTAGACCATTGTTTAAAATGTCATTTGTATAGTTGGATTAATACCTACCATATTTGTTACTGTTTTCTATTTGTGGCTCTTGTTCTTTGTTCCTAATTTTGTCTTCCATTCTTTTTCTGCCATCTATGGTTTTAATTGAGCATTTTATATGATCCCATTTTTTCTCCATTCTCTTATTAGTGTATTGGTTATACTTTTTTAAAAAACCTTTTGTAGTGGTTGCTCTGATGTTTGCAATACACATTTACAACTTACCCAAGTCTACTTTCCAATAACACTATACCACTTCACTAGCAGTGCAAGTACCTTATAACAAAATAAGAAAATATTCCCAATTTCTCTCTCCTGTCCTTTGTATCATTGCTGTCATTCATTTTACTTAAACATGAGCGATAATCATCAAGTACATTGTTGGTATTATTATTATTATTGTTATTGTTTTTAGTAGGGCTCGAACTCACAACCCTGAGATCAAGACCTGAGCCAAGATCAAGAGTCAGATCCTCAACTGACTGAGCCCCCCAGGTGCCCTGATATTATTATTTTGAACCAATTGTTATTTGTTAGATCAATTAAGAGTAAGAAAAAGTTTTTATTTTATCTTCACTTATTCCTTCTCTAATGCTCTTCCTCTCTTTATGTAGATCCAAGTTCCTTTTATGTACATCCAAGTTCCTGACCAAGACCCTAATCATTTTCTTTCCTTCTGGAGAACTTCTTTTAACATTTCTTGCAAGGCAAGATGCTTTTTAGGATCATGTTCCAAATCAACTACTTGTACTCAAATACTTGGCTCAGGGTCTGCTGCTAGGGGAACCCAGCTGAAGACAGTTAATTGAAAAAATCCTGTTGGATAGAAAGGGTTATAAATTGCCTTTAATCCTCTAAGAAAGTAGTGAAGTATAAATGACTTTTATGCAACTCAGTTTTTGTAACTTTTAGTTTTGAAATAATTTCAAGTTTATGGAAAAGTTGCAAGAGCAGCACAAAAAATGCCCGCATACTTTCACCCACTTTCTCGTGTACCCTTCAACCAGGTTATCACTTTTGTCTTATCATTCTTCTGAACCTTTTGAGAGTAAGGAGAAGACATGATACTCCTTTCCCCCAAAGACTTCAGTGTCTAAATCCCTAAGAAGGAAAACATTCTTTTGTATGACCATAATATAATGATCAAAATCAGAAAATTAACATTGATATAATACTATTATTTCCAGACTTTATTAAAAATTTTCCAATTTTCTCAATAAAATTTAATAGCTCTATTTCCCCCCCCTTATCCCTTCCAGGATCACACATTTCATTTAGTATCATGTTTTGTCTCTTAATCCAAGACCATTTTTTAGTCTTTGTCTTTTATGACCTTGACATTTTTGAAGAGTACAGACCAGTTCTTTTGTAGAATGTCCCTTACCATTAAGATTGAGGTTATTCATTTTTTGGCAGAAATACCATCAAAGCGATGATGTGTCCTTCTCACTGCATGGTATCAAGAGGCACCATTACTGGTGATCTTAACTTTGATCACTGGTTGAGGTGATGTCTACCAGGTTTATCTGCTGTAAAATTATTGTTTCTCTTTTTGTAATGAATAAGAGTTTTATTGAAACATCATGTGATAGAAAGTAGTGTTTATTCATTTTTTAAAAGATTTTATTTATTTATTTATTTATTTATTTATTTATTTATTTATTATTTTTTATAATAATTTTTTATTATATTATGTTAGTCACCATACAGTACATCCCTAGTTTTTGATGTAAAGTTCCATGATTCATTACTTGCGTATAACATCCAGTGCACCATGCAATACATGCCCTCCTTAATACCCATCACCGGCCTAGCCCATTGCCCCCCTCCCCGAAGCCCTCAGTTTGTTTCCCAGAGTCCGTAGTCTCTCATGGTTCATTCCCCCTTCTGTTTACCCCCCCCTTTTTTCTTCCCTTTCTTCTCCTACTGATCTTCCTACTTCTTATGTTCCATAAATGAGTGAAACCATATGATAATTATCTTTCTCTGCTTGACTTATTTCACTTAGCATTATCTCCTCCAGTCCCGTCCATGTTGCAGCAAATGTTGAGAAATCGTTCTTTTTGATGGCTGAGTAATATTCCATTGTATATATGGACCATATCTTCTTAATCCAGTCATCCGTTGAAGGGCATCTCAGCTCCTTCCAAGATTTAGCTATTGTGGACAATGCTGCTATGAACATTGGGGTGCATATGGCCCTTCTCTTCACTATGTCTGTATCTTTGGGGTAAATACCCAGTAGTGCAATTGCTGGATCATAGGGTAGCTCAATTTTTAACTTTTTAAGGGACCTCCACACTGTTTTCCAGAGTGGCTGTACCAACTTGCATTCCCACCAACAATGTAGGAGGGATCCCCTTTCTCCACATCCTCTCCAGCAATTGTTGTTTCTTGCCTTGTCAATTTTTGCCATTCTAACTGGCATAAGGTGGTATCTCAGTGTGGTTTTGATTTGAATTTCCCTGATGGCTAATGATTTTGAACACTTTTTCATGTGTCTGTTAGCTGTTTGTATGTCTTTATTGGAAAAGTGTCTGTTCATATCTACTGCCCATTTTTTGATTTGATTATTTGTTTCTCATGCATTGAGTTTGAGAAGTTCTTTGTAGATCTTGGATACCAGTCTTTTATCTGTAGTGTCATTTGCAAATATCTTCTCCCATTCCGTGGGCTGCCTCTTAGTTTTTGAAAAGCTTCTGCACAGCCAAGGAAACAGTCAAAAAAACTAAGAGGCAGCCCACGGAATGGGAGAAGATATTTGCAAATGACACCACAGATAAAAAGATTTTATTTATTTATTTGACAGAGACAGCCAGCAAGAGAGGGAACACAAGCAGGGGGAGTGGGAGAGGAAGAAGCAGGCTCCCAGGAGAGCATGGAGCCCGATGTGGGGCTCGATCCCAGGACTCTGGGATCACGCCCTGAGCCGAAGGCAGATGCTTAACGACTGAGCCACCCAGGCACCCAAGAAAGTAGTGTTTAAAGCAAGTAGTGTTTAAAGCAAGATAGAAAGTAATGTTTAAAGGAAGATGTCAATAGGACAGGAGCAAGCTTCAAGGGATTCCCTCTGGCCCAAACTGGGACAATTTTAGCTTTCAAGAGTAACAGATTATAACCCATGCATAAAATAATAATCCATGACAATGTTAACTTTAAAAATTGGTAGAAATGGATAATAATCCATGAGTTCATATTTGTTTTTATTTTTTAAGATTTTATTTATTTATTTATTTGACAGAGAGAGCAGCAGGCAAAGGGAGAGAGAGAAGCAGGCTCCCTGCTGAGCAAGGATCCCGATGCAGAACTTGATCCCAGAACCCTGGGATCATGACCTGAGCTGAAGGCAGATGCTCAACCAACTGAGCCAACCAGGTGCCCCTCCATATTTGTTTATAAATAAGTAAGTCAAAAAAATTCTACTCTTTCTTTAAGTAGAATTCCAATAGATAAAAGTAGAATAGTGAAAAAAATGAATATTTAGAAGTCATTATAGTAATAGTTAATTCAGGCAAGAATCATCAGTGGATGTTAAAACTTACATCATTGGGTTATAATCATATTACATTAGTTATATGATGTTATTATAACGTATTAATCAATATGTAGTGAATGCTGAACAGAAGATTATGTCCTCCCTAGACTTTTTTTTTTTTTTTAAAGATTTATTTATTTATTTATTCGACAGAGAGAGAGAGAGTCAGCGAGAGAGGGAACACAAGCAGGGGGAGTGGGAGAGGAAGAAGCAGGCTCATAGCCGAGGAGCCTGATGTGGGGCTCGATCCCAGAACGCCGGGATCACGCCCTGAGCCGAAGGCAGACGCTTAACCGCTGTGCCACCCAGGCGCCCCTAAATAAATAAAATCTTAAAAAAAAATGGGGCGTGCCCCTAAATAAATAAAATCTTAAAAAAAAATGGGGCGTGCCCCTAAATAAATAAAATCTTAAAAAAAAATGGGGCGTGCCCCTAAATAAATAAAATCTTAAAAAAAAATGGGGCGCCTGGGTGGCACAGCGGTTAAGCGTCTGCCTTCGGCTCAGGGCGTGATCCCGGCGTTCTGGGATCGAGCCCCACATCAGGCTCCTCGGCTATGAGCCTGCTTCTTCCTCTCCCACTCCCCCTGCTTGTGTTCCCTCTCTCGCTGACTCTCTCTCTCTCTGTCGAATAAATAAATAAAATCTTTTAAAAAAATTTTATTTATTTTTTGGCAGAGAGAGAGACACACACAGCCAGTGAGAGAGGGAACACAAGCAGGGGGAGTGGGAGGGGAAGAAGCAGGCTTCCCAGCGGAGCAGGGAGCCTGATGCGGGGCTCGATCCCAGGACTCTGGGATCACGCCCTGGCTGAAGGCAGATGCTTAATGACTGAGCCACCCAGGCGCCCCCCTCCCTAGACTTTAAATAACTAAGATCTAGTAGAGAAGGTTTGTGTACACAAATCATTACAACACAGAGAAGAAATTGATGATGTAGTACATAAAATGAAGAGGGACGTGAAACCATCTAAGAAAGAATAGTAGGCAGAATGCACAATATGTCTGACCCTCTGTGGTAATATCTTTTGTACTGATCCCCACATGCATGTCGTCCCCCAACATCAGATGTTTTCAATGAGCAAGAAAACAAGCTGCTAGTCCTTTGGACTGATGAGCGAGGAGGGAGAGAGATGTTTTTGCAGGCAGCTGCTTCTTTGGTTTCCAAGGGAAACAGTGGTAGAAGCTGCATCAGAAAAGGAGTGGGAAGGCTGTGGTTTAGCACAGATGGGTCATTCTTCTATCAGGTGTCTATACATAGGCAGTTACCTGCACTTCCTCAGCAATGTGGGATTGTGGAGAATGTTAAAATGTGGGGATATTGGTAAACAACAGATTTTAATTTTTCTTTCTGAATTTCTTGGAAAAATCTTTATTCTTCGAATTTACTTTTCCCATTATCTGTCAAATCCCAAGTATATTACTCTTCCAAGGGCATAGTACGATTTTCTTTTCTATTCACTTCACATATGTTAATTACAGGCAGGGAAGAATGAGATTAGTGCACTCACCGCGTGGTTAAAATAGTACAAAAGAAAATAATAAAGTAAACCACTGTTTATTCTGGCTGATGGGAAAGGCTTTCAAGATCTCTAATCAAGTCTCTATTTCAAAGTCATCATTGGAACCTGGTTCAGATACCTGCCTCATGTCCCAAAATAGCTGTGAATCTTCAGCCAGCATCCTGCTGGGGAGCTCAGGAGTGGCCTGGCAAGGAGAGGAATCAACCAGGAATGGTTGGGACAGACTAGATCATGATGGAGTTGGCTTTTACCTGGCAGGCCAGGAGTCTAAATCCCATGGTTCAAAAAGGGCCTATCCCACTTGGACTCTGTCATGTCCCTTGTCACTAGTCAAAAAGTTTGGCTTTTGGGCACATGGTCCCTGTAAGGTCTGGAGGTAGGCAGAAAGGGTCATGATCCCAGTTGAGCAAGTGGGGATAAAGGACTGGGCTCCAGTTTCATCAGGGGATGTGGGGTACACTTTCCCAAAGTAGATCCCAATCTCGGGGATTAGACAAACAATTCATTATTAATTTAATCAAATCATTTACTGGGTACCTATTATGTACCAGTTATTAGATCCAAATGCTACTGCAAGGCTGGACCTATGAGTCTATACCAGACTTGTGGCTATAAAACCAATTGATAGCACAGGTAGTGGTGAGGAAGCAACCAGGAACCAGCACCAGTGGCATCACCTGAGAATTTCACAGAAATGTAAATTCTACTGAATCAGCAAATCTCGGGGTGAGTTCCAGCAATCCATATTTTAACAGGCCCAGGAGATTCTGATGTATGCTAAAGTTTAAGAACCACTGAACTACTTTGATGATATTTGCTCAGGTCATGGATGAGACTGTGGGGGTGGGATTAGGGAAGGCAGGGATTCTAATTTCCCATGGGTTTCTGGTTCCATAACAGATTACTTCTGCACCATAAAGCTTCTTAGAACTCTTATAAATACTTCTCACCAATATCTGGTATCTTGGATCAATTTAATTTCTGAGTTGAAGGACCTAGCAACCTTTTTTTTTTTTTTTTTTGGTGGGCAGCAAAGCAGTTTATTGAGCGATAGTTTATTGAGTGATAGTACAAAGCTCCCAAAGAGGGAGGAAACCCATGTGGGTTTCTCCTGGCAACTTTTTTGAGCCAAACTGGACACCTGGGAAATTAGCATCTGGAGGCAAAATATGTCTGACAGACACATCTTTGCTCTGATCACCCAAATTGTCTCTTCTGAGGGAAGAATAGTTTTGTTAGAAGACTGCTCTTGGATGAACAGCAAGGGCCAAGAAGGAACATGAGGGTAATTCTGGGGATTATGTAACTTGCCTCCCTTTCCTTTGACTCTTCATTTTGATTTCTGAAAATTTGTCTTGTCATCATTACTGTGCTTCTAGACCTAGAGATTAGGGCAAGATTTTTCAGTAAGGAAGCCCTGTGGAATGCTGCACACTCAGTGCTCTTCTTTTATGTCACAGAGCATGTGAATAAATGGCTTTATGGAATTCTACATTCACTAATTCAAGAAGTACTTATTTGGTGCCTGCTTTGTACTGGGTCCTGTTCTGAGTGTTGGGGATAGAGATTGTAAAAAAATATGTTTGCATTGATTTAGCCCAGCAATTCTCAAACTTATTTGGGTATTAAAACATTTTATTGTGTAACATATATTTACCTATCAAGGAACTAACAGACATGGGACCCTCTTTGAGAATGATAAACGTATCTGCGCAGGGATAGATATGTCTGTACAAGGGACCTGAGTTCCAGGCAGCTGACCTAAGGAAGAAATTAGGGATATTTTGAAACACAGAAAATGTTGACCATAGAGATGGAAGTCTGGTTAACGTCACAATCATTGTTGGGTAATTAATCCATGCTGGGAAAAAAGTTTTCTCATATGTCAACCTATCTGTAATAATTGTAATAATATCCCAGAGATGGTGATTTTAGAAGCTGTTTATACCAGTTATTTTTCACTTAAGAGTTCCAAGTTATTTTAGTGTACGTAAGAGCAAAACAAATGTTTGAAAGGTGGACTGCTTAGTTTGATTAGTTGTTTGTCTCCAAGTGAAAGGAGCCTTGCCCGAAATGCAACCAAAGCAACCAGTTGTGTATTGAATCAATTCTTCTTAGAGTAGAATTTGGTTAAATCTGCAAGCCCTAGTCAAGATGAGTCTAATCTTCCTTCCTTATGGTTGTGTTGGAGACGAGCTGAGTGGCCAGGCCTTCTTTTTCTGTGTAACAAGCCTAAATGTAGTGGTGGGGAGAGGCCTAAGCCATTGCCTGGCCCTTCTCTACCCGGCCCCCTCTCCAGCCATCTAATGATTTTTTTTTTTTTTTTGCATTTCTCTGAATAAACATGTGTCATGCTTTCTCTTTCTTCTTGGCCTTCATAAACGGTGTTTTCTTGGCTTGGAACACTCTTTCTCCCCTCTATAGTCAGCTATTTCCTATGCATTTTTCAGGTCTCATATCAGACGTTTTCCCCCGTGACTCTGTGATATGGTGATTTATATGAAGGAATGCATATTTGGTCTTTATCCAGTTTCTTGCATAGCACTCCTAAAATTGTAGAAATTTCCTAAGTGATGACCATCATAAAGATGTCTTTTGTTATGTCAATAAGTTGACTTTTGGTAAGCCCCTGGGTCACCAGATGGGGGCTGGTTGCCAGGGGAATCAACTTTGTGATTAGAGGATTGGAACTTTCAGTCTCACCCCCTGACCTCTGGGGAGGGGGAGGGGCTGGCGACTGAGTCAATAACCAATGGTCAATCATTTAATCAATCATGCCTATGTGATGAAGCTTCCATAAAACCCCAAAAGAATGGACCAGAGAATTTCTGGGTTGGTGAACAGGTGGAGATTCAGTAAGAGAAGCGTGATCTGAGAGGGTATGGAAGCTCTCTGCGCTTTTTCTAAACCCTGCTCTATGCTTCTCTTCCATTGGACTATTCCTGAGTTATATCCTTTTATAATCAACCAGTAATCTAGTGAGTAAAATGTTTCTCTGAGTTCTGTAAGCCACTCTAGCAAATTAATCAAAGCTGAGGAGAGGGTTGTTAGAACATTTATTTATTTATTTATTTATTTATTTATTTATTTATTTTTAAAATTTTATTTATCTATTAGAGAGAAAGCACAAGTTGGGGGAGGGGAAGAGGGGGAGGGAGGAGCAGACCCCCCTCTGAGCAGGGAGGTGGGCTAGATCCCAGGACCCCGGGATCGTGACCCGAGAGGAAGGCAGATGTTTAACGACTGAGCCCACCCAGGCACCCCTGGAACCTTGAGCCTGTTAGAAGCACAGGTGACACCCGGCCTTGCACGTGGCATCTGAAGTGGGAGGGGGCTGAGCCCTTGTGGAATCTGATGGTAACTCCAGGTGGGTGGTATCAGAATTGAGTTGAATTATGGGATGCCTAGCTGGTGTTGGAGAACTGCTTGGCTATGTGGGGAACTCTCCCCACTACCCCTACACGCTGTGGAATTGGTAGAACCCCTTTAGATACTTTCTCTGCTCACCACCCTCCTCCAACAAGGTGAGGGCTAGTGCTCCTGCCAAGTGCTGCTGTAACATCCTCTGCAACCACTGACACCCCCTGCTAACCTGTGAGCTCCATGAAGACAGGAGCCTGGTCTGTTCTGTTCACTGTGACATCTCAGGCCAGCACAATACCCAGCACATACGCACTGCTTCACCAGGACTTGTGGAGTGAAGGAATGGATACTGGGCTGCTTGTGGAAATGGGGGGATGAAGAGGACAGAGACCAGACAAGGCTGACAAAGACATAGTCAGTGACACTTCTGTGTTAAGACCTCCATAAGGCCATGATTACACATTGCCCCTCAACATTTTTGCTGCTGGCCTCTATTCTAACACAGGAGGGTGAGAGGTGAGCTTTGGAGGGACCTCAGGCTTGTGGGGGAGCAACAGTTCTGGACTCTGTAGTTTTGCTGCCTGAAGGGTAAGGGCCTGCCTTGGGGGACTCTTCAGGGAGGAGAGCTCAGTCCAGCTCTGTTCCTTGTCTGTCTTTCCCTCTGCCAGGCATAGGTCGGTGGGCTCTCAGTCCCAGTCTCAGTATTTCTGTTCATATTTCACACCCTGTTTTTTTAGTGGGACATTTTTGTTGAATTTATGAATTTAAAAAGATTTAATTTTGAATACTTCAGCTAATAGCGTTCACTTATACTCCTTTAACTTTCTAGTATTTATTGTACTTTTTGGTCTATTGAGTAATTTTTAAGCTAGTTTAACCTAATTTATTGAATGCTATTTTATATTCCTTTTGACTCTGTCCAACAGGATAGTTTTAGCTAATTTTTGCCCTTATTAGAATATACTTAAATTGTTTATATTTCTATTCTTAGCCATTTCAAAAATGTATCAAAATTCTCTAGCATTTTCCTTTTACTCTTTTCAGTTTTAAAACATTTTTCTGTTTGGTTTGTCCTCTCAGTCTGTTTTCTAGCATTTGCTGCTAAGTTTGAGACAAGAAGTGGTGATGTCAGGGCAGGAGGCCACAGAAGTGACTGGCTTAATGAGGGATTATTGGCTCTTCTCCCTGTATTGACAATTCCATATGAATCACATTCTCCCTTTGTTATCCCCTTCCCCACTCATACTCAAATGAGGTCCTTCTTGCTATTGCTGAGGGAGAACCTGATAGTTGCCGTGGTCAAGAAAAAGAGTTACTCAAATTAAATGCCACTTTCACTGGCATAGTTTGGGAAATTTACAGGACCAGTTACATGAGCCCGAAGTTTATTAAGACTGGCCTCAAATACAACTCAAGAGAATTGCTGAGCAATGCCATCATCTTGTTCCAGAACAAGCCAGAGCCTCTCGGAACCACAAACCAGTCTCTGAGCATCTCACAGACTTTGTGGAGAAGAAAAGCTTCACTGGGGGTGGGGAGTTAGGGTCTGCCACTCAGCCCCCTGAGAGCGTCCTGAGGGAATACCCAGGTGGCCTGGAAAGTCCTGTTTGCATTATCGGATGGAAGCATAATAGAAGGACAATAGCCAGGCTGGCAAATTATATTCTGTTGACCTACTTACAGGGTTAACCTGAGTACATTGATTTGTCTTCTTTCTGGTCAGGAATTCAAAAACTTGGCTGTCAAGTGCTTCTAGAACCACCAGTTCCTGTTGTATGTGTAGTATGGTCACTGACTCATGGAGAGAGGAAGGGAGTAGGAGTTAGGTCAGTCAGGGAGGGAGGAGAAAATATTCTGGAGTGGTTTATTTCTTTCTTCTCCTTGTTATGTAAGATGTGGTTTCCCTGAAGAAACAATATGCTAAATAAAAGTTAGGGTCCCAACCCACAGAAGCCTATTTTAACCCACGTTTTTGCTGACTATATTCAATTTAATTCAGTTCAAATCAAGAAGGTAGATATTTTTTTCCTGTGAGAAAGCGGAAGAAGGAAGGTTGTGAGAGTGACCCAAGTGGTGCAATTTAGCGTTTTCACTGAGCAGGGCAAAGTGTGGAGGAGGTGGGGTGGAGGATGAATAAAACGTGGCCCCTGCCCTCCAAGAGCTCATGCTGCAGTTGGAGAGACAGACACACCCTCAGCTAATATGTGCGATGATAATGGTGGCGGTGCTGTCAGGCCAGAGAATAGTAGAAGTGTTATTAGTTCTGAGGGCGAAAATCTAAAAGACTGTGGAAGATGTGGTAGCTGCTGCCTAAAAGATGTTAGGGCCTTAACCAGCAGAGGGGTGAAGACGGGGTGGACATGTGAGGCAGAGAAAATGATGGGATGAAGGCTCAGGGTGGTGAGCTGCAGGGCACAATCAGGGCACAGCCAAGAAGCTGCTGCAGAGGATGGGAGGCGGTGTGAAGAGCACAGGGGCACGCGGGCCCTTTTGAGTTGGTCTGATGGTCTAACCGTTCACAGAGAAGATATGTCCATACTTTTCATGTTGAATTACAGGCAGTTGATGTTCAAAAGCCTATTTTTTTTCTAAACAAATGTGGTCTGGCTTCAGACTCAGGGGTTGTCTCATATTTAATCATTTATTACCATAAAGAGTAAGAAAGTGATGACTTGCAAATATATTTGTTATATTTAACTTTCTTGGGATAGATTTGTCAGAGAGACATTTTAATAGCTTTCTGCCCTGTTTTGTAACTGGCCCATTCTGTAACACTGTACCTTGTTGTGGATAAAGCATGGAAAGCCTTGTGTTGCCATTGAGGATACCATGTCTGCAGTCTGTAACATGCAATTAGGAGGAGGAATAAAGGTAAAGACAAAGAAAGGATCTCTAAGAAGGGTCAGGCCCAGGAATAATTTGCAAAAGATGGTGGAGATCTGATATCAATGTCTACCTATTTGTATCTGGACAGTGTCATGTATAAACTTCTTTCTTTGGGGTGTTCATGGAGTGAGGAGCCTGTGGTAGTTCATGAGAAATCAAGGACATGATTCAGTGGTGTTTACATGATTTTGTGTTATTTGGACAAGAGGCTGAATGGAATTCAGTTCTTTATTAAGATATCTGGTTGGGCCGAGCATTTGTCCATAATTCCATCTTCAGTTCATTTTTTCCATTGAGAAAGAAACAGAAAATTCATAGGTAAAGTCTGTTGAATTCCTGAAATTCCAGTTCATTTTTAAGTCACTGATAGGTAACAATATACACACATATTAAATATATTATAAAATAATTGATGAGACACTTTAAGAAAGTGCTTTTGAAATACTATAATTATTGTCTACATCTATTTTTCATTTTGCTTGTTCAACATTATGCTCTTGAAGATTGACACCACTGTAAACTGATTTTGAGATATACACTAGTGTATCTTAACTGGGGAAATGTTCCATCTTACTCTTTAAAATATGGGCTCCATCTCATCTTATTCTTAAAAATACTGGCTCTGGTCTGAAAAGGGGGACATTTTTGTAGAAGGATTATTTTGTCTCTTACCCTATGTCTTGCCCATGAGTCAAGAGAAAACCAATAATGTAAGTGTTTGATCCATGTACACATTTCTGCCCCCTTACTCTCATCTATAAGGAGACGACTTTTTGACCGTAAATATTCACCTCTTAGGGCAAATGACAAATAATGTAGCTGTGTTACTAAGAATAGAAAAAAAAAAAAACATATAAAACCATCCATAAAACGTGTTATCTGGCTAGCAATAAGGAATGGCATGTTAAATTATGGTACATCTCAAAAATGGCATATTACACAATTGTTAAATGGTAATCAAGAACACCGCATAGAAACATGAAAACATACTTGGCATATAAATAAAAGAGAAAAGAGAAACACACAATTATAATATTTAAGGTGCATGTGGGGGAGTCCTGGAGGATGATATGCTAAAATGGAAATACAGTATTTCTGTTAGGATAGTGGGGCTGTGGATTTTCAAAATTTTTTCTTTAATGTTATAAAGTAATAATAAAAGTGAATTTACCAAGTAAATGATGCTATAGGTGCAGAGGGGAGATATTAATAAATAAACGGAGGTTGGCTATTACAAAAGGGAAAAGTATTTAAAAGAAGGAATCTTCCTTCCCTTTGTGTGCCAGCTCAGTGGGTATTAAGACCCATAGTATTGAAAACATTTCCAAAGGACCTGATTAGTAGGGTTTGAAAGAGAGTCTGAACTTAAATATATCTGGATTTTGTTTGTCATGATTGTAATAGAAACTAAATCTTGAAACAGTTGTCTAAATATGTTCCAGCTTGGGTATCTTGGCTGAATTCACACTTTAAAATCAAGAAGCAGTTTAGAAAACCCATGAGCATGATAGGTAGGAATATTGAACATGAAAAAGTCAATAGAAATAATTTCAAAAATAAAATGCGTATTTAAAATCAAGTTGAAACGACTATTTGGATTAACAGCAAGTAAAAAAATAACTAGTACCTACTTTGATTTATGTCTGTCTGAAAGCTCTTAATGGACAGGGAATAGTCCTCCTGTCTATTATGTTAATATTAACAATTTGCGAAAACTGTTGACTAGAATGAGCTGCTGTTTTCTTCTAACAAGCTCAGACAGTTTTCTCACCTTGTTTTCCCTCTCTTCCACCTCTGTTTAACAGAATGGAATAGTCTTTAACGAGTGTTGATTTGGGGCACTAGGCTACCTTGCTTTATATTAGGAGGGGGTTACCTATTATGAGATGTTAAAAAAAAATGCACACACACAGTCACACATTTTATTCTTTCTGGTCAAAGTTAAGCCATCCAGTCAACATTTGCAAACCATTATTTTAGCACTGCAGAAAATTCCCTCAAGAGCATATTTAGATACCTTAAGTATCTTAAGTAGGTGGATGGAAGAAGAAGACTGAAGTAAGTTTCTTCTGAAATAGAACTTGAAAATGTGATAAAATATCTTATATTTCTAAACTAGTAATTAACTTTGGATTTGGACATTGGAGTGTGTGTGTATGTGTGTGTGTGATATCATGGGGTTTGAGCTGATTCCAAGAAATCAAAAAGTAACTTTTCCACACCTTAAACCATACCTAACACTACAAGCATCTCTTTCAGACCCTGTATAGGATTTGCTGAGTCTTTGTGAACATCTCTCTCTGCTGTCTTGCTATCTCCTCATCTTTGAAGATGTCCACAAATGGCAAGCAGATTAGAAGGGCTTTTATTCAAATTAGAAGTTTTTATTCCTAAGAGAGTTATCCAATAATTCTCATCTTCATTGAAACATGATTTTCCTCTTTCAAAATGCCCTAGAATTATTAAGAGGTATTGTGATTTTAGGAAACTAAAATTTTAGGAAACTAATATTTTCCCTCCATGCCAAATCCAAAGTAAATTACATTTATTGCAATTATTGGATTATTTGGGGGCTATACCAATATAAAAAAATTTTATCCTTAGTTAACATCTTCATTTTATTTCCAGAAATGTATATGTTGAATAAATAATATTTGGCAATAAAACAAATCTGCTTTCATACATCTACAAAATTCTTTTGAGTAGTAGTAAGAATTCAATCCATGTCATATAATTTTTATCATGAATTGCATAACTTTGGCATGCATTTTGCTGTATCTCATTCCCTGGCATTATATAAAGTGTCTTTGACATAATGCCATAGAATATTCAAACTGGGAATGAACGATAGACATACTCTAGTGTAAGTCAGTCCCACTCCTCCCTGATTTCTGAGGAGTGAGAACTGAGGTACAAGAAGATAAAATTTGCTCAGAATCACACATCTCATTTTCTGACATTTAAGCCCTACTAAAAAAAAATCATACTCTTTTGATGTTGAACTTGGTTTGGAAATTGTGATTTTTAAGGGCATGATTCTTAAGACTGAATGATTGCTGCACTTAAAGACTTGCAGAATTGGACCTGAAATATACAAAAGGGGTATGGCTAAAATTTTGTCCTCAATTCCCCCTTTGGGAGAAAGTGGCTGGAACTATCTGATCATTGAAAATAAATCATCATTCTTTGAGGATGCAAAATATTCTGATCTTCGAGATGAAATATACAATGATTTCTCTATATAATTCAATATTTCTCTTCAACAGGGACTGAATGGTATTCTGGCTGATTGCCCTCTTGTCTATTTCAGTTAAGCAAGTGAAATAGAAAATACATTTTAGGATCCCATTGTGCCTTTTTCCCTCAGCAGCAAAAAATTAAGTATGAAATAAAGCAGATCTTTGTCATGCAATGCTCACTGATTAGGTGAACTTAATAAAGAGCTTCAGTTAAATCTAGTAGGTTAACTCTTATTTCATTGGCATTTATAGTCTTTGGGAATGTTGAATAAATGTACAAATAATGACATTTCCAGAAGTTTAACCATTGTCTTTTATGCAAATTCTGCATAAATTTCAAGACTAATGTATTGACTTCATAGTTTTCAGATTTTAAAAGGCATATAGGAATAGTTACTACCAGAACTCCCAGAAATATTAAAGACACTTGTATACATATGTAAAACCCATTTTGACTTGATGAACACAAATTCTAATCTATGAAAATATTACATCAAGTCATTTTGCACCTGATGAGGAAATTATACATGAATGATAGTAAATATTAAAAAACACTTAAGATAAAGACACAGTAAATCAATTTAAATGAAAGTTTAAGAAGTAACATAGCCATCTAAAAATGTTAGTTTTTTACCTAGCTTGTCACACTTATTTTACTTTATTTGAAATCTCTGATCTTGTCAGAGGATTATATCATAAAACTCAATTACATAATTCAACTGCCTTTAACTCCCCTTTCTCCAAAAACCATCCCACCTAAGGAAGGAGTAGCTTTTCTATCTTGACTTTTTTTTCTTTCAGCAAATAATAAGTGTGAAAAGCTTTCACGAGATAAAAATCATTTCATACAATGAAGCACTAATTGTTTTGTCTTTCAATTTATTCAGATTGAAAGCAGCTCAGTTTCCCTATGGCAAGCCCATGTATCATTTCATGCCTGATATCTGCAGCCCACACTAGATTTATCTTGTTTTTAGCAGGTGCTGAGTAGCACTTTCTGGGTTATTTTACAAAACATCCAACATGGTTTGTTAAAAAGCAATTGGAACTGCTCCCTCTCCTACCCACTGCCTCTTCCAGTGTCCTTAACACTCATCACCCTTCCTTAAAATGTGTCCCCAACATGCCTATTTACATGGCTCTCAGGCACCCGAGGCTTGCACACCCATCACATACCAAGTCAATTCCTAACAGTTTGAAGGCTGTTGGAGCAGGGCAGTTTCCTTCCCCTGGAAGCTGAGTGTAGTTGTTTCTATCAACACAGCGACTCTTGTATGCAAAGCTTAGACTATTGTCTCGTGGTCCCACCTGCCTTGGCTCTGATTGATGTAACAACAGTATCTGTCATAGGGACTGTTCTGCTTGTAGGAGCAAACGATGATACTGTCCTGGGGCACAAAGAAGATTCTGTCCTCAGGCTCTGGGCAGTCAGATCTGTCCCAGGCTGAGCACTTGGCATCCAAGGCACTGTAGGCAAGGGAACTGCCTGAGGGACAGTAGCCATCTAGGTATCTGGATGTCTCCTCCTGATGCCCGCTCTGGACCAGGCTCTGGCGTTCTGCTTCCATGGGTGTGGGGGTGATGATGGAACTGGCCACAGGCACCTCTGTCTGCCCTTGGCCGGGGGGCTTCCCCCTGAGGCCCGCCTTCTTAGCCAGCTCATCTGAGCTTCCCTTGCCTGACTCCAGGTCTGAAGGGGTCCTCAGCAGTTCCACCACCTCCTTGTCCTTGGGTTTCCGGAAGCAGGGCAACTTGCGGACCCACAGCAGCTCATTTTCAGGCCACTTGGTGCATCCCTCGGTTTTCCTGGCCAGGGCAATGGCCGCGATGCCTGGTAGGCAGATGGCTGGCCCGATGGCCAGGAGGGGGATGTTTCCCAGAGTCTCTCCTTTCATCCCAGAGACGGTGAACATGAAGCCAAAGACGAGAAAGACACTGACCAGGGCCACCACCAGCCCAGTCCTCGGGTTTATGTCATCAGGCCGCATCTTTCACTCCATCCAGATAGGGGGCTGCTTACTGGCTAAGGAGCAGCGGTTCTCTCTTCTGTCAGAGGCAAAACCACAGTGGGTTAAGAAAAAAAAAAAAAGACAGAAAAAAAAAAAAAACCCAAAGTCAATTTTCCACCCACCAACTCTCTCTCTTACTCGTTGTTTCTCTCCACTTGTCTGTCAATCACGGTCTCCGGGTCTCTATTTCTTCCTGTTTCTTTCTCTCTCTCTCTCTCTCTCTCTCTCTCTCTCTCTCTCTCTCTGTCTCTTACTGCCTCTGTCTCTTTCATATAAACATCCATCGACTGGGTCACTGAGGTACCTGAGGATTCCTGCCGTCTCCCAGGAGCAGGGAAAGAAGCCAGTCTGAGTCTCCTTAGAAACCTCCACAACAGCTGTCCCCTCGGCTCTCTCCCTTGTTTCTGGGAGGAAAGTCTCGCTTTCCCCACTGAGTCTGCATCCAGGAGGCGGGACGTGGGAGCGCGTCTTTCTTAACAGTGCCCGTCGGTCTCCAGAGCTCTGGGAGTGGAGTGGAGGCACAGCCTAGCGCCGGGCTCTGCGCGCAGAGCGCCGGGTGCTGGAGGGAGGAAGGACTTAGTCTGGGAAAGAGGGAAAGCAGCGCGCGAGTCTGGCCTCGTTACATCACTTTCGGAGCAAGCTCAGAAACAAAGAAGGACGCGCGGGGGCGCGAGGGGTTCAGACCCCGGGGAGAGCCACCCGGGCAGAAGAGGTTGCCCAGGGTCCAGTCGGGGTTCTTGGAGCAGCTGGGGATCGTTACGCCGCCGCCCAGGAGGGCAGCTGCAACTGCCTCCGTGCATGGGGAGGATCTGGGAGTGCGAGGCTGCCGTTGGCCTGAGAGCGGAACACGGGTCGGTTTGCGCACGGGGCAGCCTGGACTCCGAGTTCAGGTCCGAGGGCCAGAGGGTGCCACCTGGAGATGTCCCTCTGGGACCTGGACCTTTCTCCAGTTACAAATCTGGGTGATCCGACCCGACTGATAGCAGAGCTCCCAGGGGGTTCTCTGACCGCGGGTCTCTCAACCGCGAGACTCTAGGGGCTCAGAGGGCGGCACTGCTCCAGGGTCCCGCTGCGGGCAGACTGCTCTTGGTCCGGGCGCTGGGCGGCAGCGGTGTGCAAAGCCGCTCCAGCAGCGGAGTAGGCTGCGCGTCCAGAGCCCACAGGACCGGCTCCCAGGCTGAGATAGTGGTGAGGAGTGGGTGTCAGGTCTTGCTCGAGACTTTGGGGAGTCACCAGAGTCCTACCCCCAGATCTTCCAGCTCCGGACCCTGGAGGGGGTAGCCTTGGAGACGGGATCCTACTCCAACACTGTGGTGGCGCCAGCCAGACCAAGTCAAAGGTGAAGAGCTCTCTGACCCGGATCCCCACCCCTGCACTTCACACCTGACCCCCAGCTAGCGAGGAGAAGGAAGGGCCTTGACTGGGAGGGTCAGGCGCACCAGCCTGCCATACAGCTCCAGCTTTGGGCGATTCTCTCCTCCCTTCCAGAAGCTGACGTGAAGAACCTGTTTTCTTCCCACCGCAGTGGGGGATAGATTCCTTTGGCCCGAGATGCAAGACTGATTTTGGCCATGGTTCTTCAACAAGGCTGTCCATTTACGGTAGATGGGGAGTAGTAAGGAACAGGAAGGAGAGGAGTGTACGTTCTTTCATGTCAAGGCACTGCAGTGGAAAGGACTTTGAAAGAGCTTTGACATCCAGGCCTTCTCCTGCTTAAATAAGCTGTGTGTTCTTAGGCAAGTGACTTAACCTTTCTGAAAGTCAGTTGACCCATCTGCAAAATGTGTGGGGAAGCATTATGAGGACTAAATAAATGTAAAGCTCTTAGCACAATGATTGGTAAGTGGCCCTTGTTCACAAAGTGGTTGTGAACCACTGTATATTTGCATAGTATGTCATAATCAATATAAGCATGAGCCAAATCATAAAGAGCCTAACTGTGGTTCTAAGCACCTTTGATTTTATCCACTAGGCAATAAGAGCCATGGAAATACTTTCAGCAGGAATCAACACAAACTTATTCCATTTTTTTGACATGGGGACAGATTAGAGGACAGGTTGCAGGGGGTAATATGGAAGCAGCGAGACCTTCTAGGAGGACAGTTCAGTCAGCGGGCAAGGCATGATATGGGCCTGAACAATGCAGAGACTAGGAGTGGTTAGAAGACAGTGAATTTGAAGGATATTTAAGTGTGAGTCAAGGATCTTGGATCAAAGGCAGTAAGAGAGTAGTAGGAGTCAAGGTTGACTCCCACATTTCTAACTCATTCTACTGAGTAGATCAGGAACCAGACTCCTAATTTTCCATGTCATCTATCGTGTGTGTGTGTGTGTGTGTGTGTGTGTGTGTGTGTCCTTTGCACTCATGCTCATTAGATAGCTGCTGTATTTCTGGACACAGAATCATTATCTCAGGAGAAAGAAAGGCAAAAAGGCATAGGGTAAAAGTGAGATGCCAGCTGTTTGACCATTTATATCAGGAAAATAATTGTTTTCTTGACAGTCTCACCAAGTAGATAGACATCTGGTTATATCTGATTGGCCAGAGGGATGTCATATGGGAGACCTCTAGATGCAAAGGAGCCTGGGAAATGATGGTTTAATTTTTGACCAGGTTTATTGCCACTCTGAAAAACAATCAGGATTTTGTTAGCACGGAAAAAGAGGAGAGTGAATATTGGGGAGGCAGCTAACAGTGTGTGTGCCACAGTTATTGAACTCGTTTCCCTTCTTGAAACCCTCTCTTGCCCTGCCTTTACCAACACCATTCTATCTCAGTTTCCCTCCTATTCTCTGGCCACTCTTTTGTAAGCTACGTTGTCAGCTCTTCTTTATTTTATTTATTTTTATTTTTAACAAAATCCTTAGATGTTAGTATTCTGCTGCTTATGTCCCTGTTGCTCCCTTTCCCTGATTTCTTTCCTGGCTTTATAATAATAGTTTTGAACACCAAGTGGGTAGGATGATGACTTCTACATTTCTTTCTTTAACTTTGTCCTTTTTCTTCAGTTTCAGATTTGTAATATCTAATTTTCTGCTTGATATCTGTCTGCATGGCACACAGACACCTCAAACTCTACATGACCCCAGCTGAGCTCATTGGATTTCCTTCAAACCTGCTCTTGCTCACTTGACCCCAGCTGAGAAGGTTGCAGTTGTCCTCCATTCCCTTCTCTCCCTAACATCCTGCATCCAGTAAGTCATCCAAGTCATCATACTCTTACCTCCTCAATCCCTGATCTTCTCCTCTTCTACCTGTGACCTGAGGCAAATCACTTTACTTCCCTGGGTTTTAATTTCTTGTGAAACAAGGACTTTGGTTGAGGAGCTAGCTAAGGTCCATTTCAGCTTTATCATTCCATGATTCTCTGACAGTCATTTCTGCAGGGTAGACTGATGGTATTATCATGTAGGTGCTGTGACAAAAGTGCTGGAAACCAGGTTCATTTTAAAGAAGCACTTGCTGAACAGAGATCTCTGCTTGCTTGTAGGAGCGTCTAATTCCATTCTGACTTTTAAGCCATGCAGTTTATCTACTTAAGCATTAGATAAGACCCGTGCATAAAACCCAGGAAACTTCAATTACTGTTTAATTATAAGCCTGATTCTCAAAGCAGTTCCTTCTTAGAGGTAATTTCAGATGGTCTTTGAGCAGCAGGTATACTTGCCGAAGCCCAGCAGCAAAAGTGGGTGGGTGAGTGGGTGGGGGGAGACATCACTCAGGGTCACAATACTCAGAGACAGAAAAGGCATTCTTAGTACTCAATTCCTTGCCTGTACAGGCTGATTGCAGTAGGATTTTAAAACCTTAAGCAGTTCTTGTAATGCTATAAGCATATATAGCTATGCACAAAAGCTTTTCATCAGAAGAGAAAGAAAATTCAGGTTGGAATGAGGCTTTGGCATGTGGGTGTTTGAGAAGGAAATGCAGAACCTTTTATTTCTGAAATTACAGAAATCATGGGATGCTAGAACTTGAAGATACTTTATAAAATATCTACTCTAATCCCCTTTATTATACAGATGAAATCCAGAAAGGTTGCATTCCTGCAGTATTACTTGAGTATTTATTATGTGCTTGGCACTATGCTAGGTGCTGAGGATACAAGTCAAATGGGATACGGTCTGCCTTTATAGAACTCATGTTCACAGAGCAAGATATGTGCATTAGTAGGATAGGATAGAGTATGCCATGACAACAAAAGACTTCCAGACCTCAAGGGCTGTCTGCTCATACTACGTGTCTGTGATGGTCAGCTGCACTCTGGGATTCAGGCTGACAAGGCAGCCTCCATTTGGGACATTGCCAGTCCATTGAATCCAGGCAACTGGAGGCCCTGCACTGATCCTTCACTTTAGTAGATTCTTTCTTTGGCTCCTCTAGCTATGCCTTTCCCTTTAGGCCAAAGTGATGTGCCCCACCTGGACACCTTCTTGTCCTTACTAGACCATGTGATAGGTACCCAGAAACCTAGAATTCCCTGCCCAAATAGCCCCATACCTACTTCCAGGGCTTGTGCACAGTTCTTTGCTAAGTCCGTCCTCCCAAGTGTTGACCATACTGCAGGTATGCACATCCCTAGGCCTGTGGGGTGGCTAAGGGACCACTGTATTTTTGAGTATGGATAAAGCTCTGGCATGCAAGATGGGGTGTCTATACTATGCCTGTCAGCCCCTTCATGGTTTACAACAGAACCAGGGATGGGAAGAGAAAGACAGCATTCATTTTATTTTTGCCTGGAGCCTCACACATGTTAGAGATAGGCCTGGTTGAAGGTTTTGGAGAAAGGAGGGAGAAGTCCCTCCTAGCTTTTAACAGGCTCCTAGGTGTGTATAGAAAGTAGACTTAAGGCGGGTCAAGGGCAGAAGCAGGGAGAGCTGTTGGGATAGTATTGCAACTGTCCAGGCGAGAGATGATAGTGACTTGAACCAGGGTGATAGCAGTGGCTGTGGCAAGAAATGGGTCAGATTCTGGATATATCTTCACCTAAGCTGACAGTATTTGGTAATAGATTTGGGATGTGAGGGAAACTGAGTAGTCAAAGATGATTCTAATACTTGAGATTTGAGGTGGGATATCAAGAACTTGAATTTGGAGATGTTCACTTGATGTATCAAAGTTGATGGATGTTGATAAGAGTTGGTGTGCAAGTCTGGATTTTGGGAGAGAAGTCTGAGCTGGAGATAATAATTTGAGAGCTCCTAGAACATGGCTAGCATCTAAAGCCCTGGGACTAATGAGATAACTTAGGGATCAAGCATTGATAGGTTAGAGAAATCCAAGTACTAATTACTAAGGAACATCAACTTTTTGAGGCTGGGGAGATGAGAAGGAACTAGCAAGAGACTATGAAGGATTGCTCAGTGAGAAGAGAAAATGAAGAGATGTCCAAGAAGCCAAAAGAAGAAAGCATTTCAAGGTGGGGGCATCAATTCTGTTGATAGGTCACGTATGGAAAGGACTAAAAAGTAATCACTGGACTTAGCAACATGAAGGTCATTGGTGACCTTTAGAAGAACAGTTCTGATGGAGTCAATGGAGGTGAAACCTCGAATAAAATGAGTCCAAGAGAGAATAGAACAAGAGGATTGGAGGCAGAGAGCAGAGATAACTCAAAAGACTTCTGCTGTTGAAGAGAACAGAGAAATGAGATGATAGCTAGAGGTGGCCATGTGGGGTCAAGAAGGGAGCTTTTTAAAAGATGGGAGCTCTCTTAGCATTTTGCCTGTAAAGATGTAAGAAATGTAAATTTAAATGGCCATTTTTTAATCAATCGAATTTGTAAATATAAAAAATAATACCTATGCAGGGGCACGGTGTGCTAAGATGAGCACTCACAGATATTGATGGTGGGAATGCGTTGGTACTAACTCTTGAGTGGAAGAAATATGTCCAGATATGGTGGGAGACTTTTAAAAGCTCCTGCCTTTTGTATGACCATTATATTGAAAAAGGTCAACAATTGGTATGTACTCATGGACAGAACAGACCCAGGCACCAACTAAGTAAATTAATTGGCATTTACTTATCTCAAGGTGTAGAAGGAAGTCCCCACAGCTTCACCAGTGGGCACACAAATGGGGATGGTAATGTCTGAGTAAGGGAGGGTCACATCCAACCCTCTAGAAGCAAAAGAGTTTTTCTATAGGTTTACCATATATATATATATAAGGCTAATTTTCATGAGTCAGATCCAGGCCTGCTCATAGCATGGCCTCATGTCTGCTGAGACCACCTGATAGATGACAGCAGGGTACACTTCATGAAGCATAAACAAAATCCTCATTATCCTCAGACTCTATTGGCCCACACAACTGGTATGAGTACCTTCTTGAACTCAGTGCTATGGAAACAGAATGGAGGCCACTATGTGGAAATTTCTGAAAGTCAACCAAATTAAGAATTTAGATGAGCTATTGCTGCACTGTCCAATACCATAGCCATTAGCCACAGAAGGCTATTTAATTTTAAATTAATTAAAATGAAATTAAATAAAAAACCCAGTTTCTCAGTTGTGCCATCCACATTTTTAAAAAAGATTTTAAAGAAGATTTTATTTATTTATTTATTTGAGAGAGAGAGAAAGCAAGAGACAGAGCATGTATGGAGAGGGAGGGGCAGAGGGAGAGGGAGAAGCAGACTTCCCACTGAGCAGGGAGCCCGACCTAGGACTCAGTCCTGGGACTCTGGGATCGTGACCTAAGTGGAAGTCAGACACTTACCTGACTGAGCCACCCAGGCATCCCCCCTGCCCTTTTTAAAAAGATTTATTTATTTATTTGAGAGAGAGAGAGTGTGTGTGTGCTATCCACATTTTAGGTGCTCAGTAGTCATATGCAATGATTGGCTACCAATCAGACAGTGCAGATGTAAAACATTTCATCATCACAGAACATTCTCTTGGATAGTGCTTGTGGGGCTTCTCATGATCTCCTTGGCCCAGGCATTATGATTCTAGCAATCTTTCCTGTGGGAATAATCAGAGGCACAAAAAATATTTTTGTGCACTAGTAGTAAAACACTGGAAAGCCCTGAAATGTCCAATAACAGAGGAAAGGTTATGTAGAGTATGGTGCATCCACTGGAGGAAATATTGTACATTCAGTTAAGGGAATTTTATTCATCCATAAAATTATATATATATATAATTATATATAAATATATATATATTTTTAAGATTTTATTTATTTATTTGACAGAGAGAGAGACAGCCAGCGAGAGAGGGAACACAAGCAGGGGGAATGGGAGAGGAAGAAGCAGGCTCATAGCGGAGGAGCCTGATGTGGGGCTCGATCCCATAATGCCAGGATCACGCCCTGAGGCGAAGGCAGACGCTTAACCGCTGTGCCACCCAGGCGCCCCATCCATAAAATTATATTTTGATTTTTTAGTGACCCGTGAAAATGGTCTTAATATAGGCTAATGAAGAAAACTAAGAATAAAAAATCCTGCTAAAATAACTTGAAAAAATTCTATGTTTAATAGGATCCTGATTACTAAAAGAAATTAGAATACAAAAAAACTGAAAGGAAATGCTCTCAAAATATTAAGTTGGTTATTTCTAGGTGGTAGAATATTACATAATTACTTCTATTTTCTTTATATATTTATGAATTTTTCTTTAAAAAAATTTTTTTTCTATTCCTTTGAGAGAGAGAGAGCACAAGTGGGGGAAGGGGCAGAGGGAGAAGCAGGCTCCCCACTGTGCAGGGAGCCAGATGTGGGACTCAATCCCAGGACCCTGAGATCATGACTTGAGCTGAAGGCAGATGCTTAAATGACTGAGCCACCCAGGTGCCCCTATATATTTATGAATTTTTCAAAATTTCTACTCTTATTTTATAATAAGAAAAAAGTATTTTTAAAAATAAAAGAATGGTCTCCTGCACATATTAAGCAGTCAATAAATGGTAGTTGAATAAAAGATTCATGAATACCTGAAAGACTAAGTGAACAAATTCCAATTTTCTTAACTTTACATTTTCCCTAAATTCGTCCTGCCCCCTTCCTCATTCCAGCACTTCCTTCCTATGGAATAAATTGGGAAAACATAAAAATTGAAAGAAAGCAAGTAAATTTTTATGTTGAATTGGGTTTGGATTTTGCCATTTCTTTCAAATTTACACTAGTCATTTTTGAGATATCTTATAAGCCTGTTTTCAACCTAGAAAATAATAAATATGCTATTTCACCCCCTTTTGACTTAAACATGACTGTTTTGATGCACCTGGTTAGAGGCTTGACCCCCTTCCGCCCCATCCCCATCTTTTTTTGCTGTAATTCTGACCCATTTATTTAACAAATGTTTATTGAAAGCCTCTAGCTTATCTGGTTGTGTTCATGTTTCCTCTATACGTTCTCCCATCTTTTCTACCTCTTGGGAAGTAACTAAGATCTTTAGTAAAAGCTACATTTATACCTCTTTCTTTATTTCACTTGGGATCTTCAGAGATATAAAGTAGCTTCGATTGTTTTTCCAGTGCTGAATTAACAGAGTTTTAAAAGTTCTTGCAGCTCATTAGAGCTCATTAGACTGTGCAGAACACAGTACAAAGTACAAAGAAAGCCTAGAATTTTCACAAATCTGTTCTTAAGTTAAAAAATAAAGCTGGTGCAAATGAAAGTGTTTAATGGTTCCAACGATGAAAACCTTTTAGGTATCTAAGTGGTTCTGGCCAAACATCCATTTGCTCTCCAGGACTGAGCTTATTCAATAGCTTAGATCTTTCTCCATGTTGTCCTTCTTTTGATTCTGTACAGGGTCTTTGGTAAGGGAATAAAGAAAGGATTAGAAGATGAATTGTTAGGAATCATGAAGAGCTGGGAGTAGAGAATTCTGATGTGGTTTGATCCCGAAACTAAAGACTGATTTAGTTTTCTTACTCTCTTGTCCTTAGATTAAGCATAGTATACAACATATCCAACTTTTGATAATATATGTTTATAAAAACCCAAACTGAGGCAACCAACTCATTTTATTATTATTTTCAACAGAACACTAAAAAGATTTCTTTAGAATCAATCAGTCATATGCCCAGATTTATAAATAAGGATGTTGATTACAATGTTAATTTAATTTAATTTTTTTTAAAGATGTTATTTATTTATTTGACAGAGATAGAGACAGCCAGTGAGAGAGGGAACACAAGCAGGGGGAGTGGGAGAGGAAGAAGCAGGCTCATAGCAGAGGAGCCTCATGTGGGGCTTGATCCCACAATGCCAGGATCACGCCCTGAGCCGAAGGCAGACGCTCAACCGCTGTGCCACCCAGGCGCCCCAATGTTAATTTTAATATGGAAAAATATGAAATGGTTATATAAATTATGTTACATCAACACACTGGGATGTTTTACAATCATGATAAATTAAGTTGCAAATTGGATCAAGATGGCAGACCAAACACACAGACCTCTCCTTAGGCTTCCAAAATCTAGAAATGAGATTAGAGATTTTTGTGAATTAATTTGAGATTAATTCTACCACAGTCCTGGAAAACAGGAAGAAAGCCATAAAAAATAGAAGGACAGAAAGTTGGTGAGATCTGATTGATAAATAAATGCATATCATCTTCGTCGACTTGCCAAAAATCCCCAATAATGCTGTGCCTCAATATACTATAAGAAATACAGGAGCCTGAGCATGATAGTTCCCCAAATCTTTGGAAATAAGATTACCCTTTGAGTGTTAAAAAATTCCTAACCAACGAAAGAGTGTCAAACTATGGGATGAAACTAAGAGGTTGTCTCAACATTTGTGACTGAAGTGTTTTGAAAACACTGAAATTTATAATTAAGGCAGTTTGGATATATTTTTAGAGAAAAAATAATAGCAGCCCCCATCATATTTCATCGTTAGAAAGTTACAGAGAGGGGCACCTGGGTGGCTCAGTCATTAAGTGTCTGCCTTCTGCTCAGGGCGTGATCCCGGGGTCCTGGGATCAAGCCCCACATTGGGCTCCATGCTCCACTGGGAGCCTGCTTCTTCCTCTCCCACTCCCCCTGCTTGTGTTCCCTCTCTCTCTGGCTGTCTCTCTCTCTCTGTCAAATAAATAAATAAATAAATAAATAAATAAATAAATAAATAAATAAATAAGTAAGTAAGTAAATAAATAAAATCTTAAAAAGAAAAAAAAGAAAGAAAGTTACAGAGAGTATGTTACACACAGTATGTAACTAGAGAGCGATATTCACCATCAACCAAAGAAAAGAAAGAACTAGTGGGTCAGACATTTGCTATCCAGCACTATTCAGAGGAAAATGGGGGTGACAGGAAGGCAGTGGTTTATCAGGTTTCACAGGATCTCCTGGATTTAAAATTTTTCAAGACCTTCCACCCTTCTCTCACATAACAACATTCTGATGATTTTGGCTTTTCAGACATTCTGGTATTGTGAAGGCTATGACCATCAGGGCTGACAAAAATCTTTTCTTCCCTTCCCTTCCCTTCCCTTCCCTTCCCTTCCCTTCCCTTCCCTTCCCTTCCCTTCCCTTCCCTTTCCTTTCCTTTCCTTTCCTTTCCTTTCCTTTCCTTTCCTTTCCTTTCCTTTCCTTTCCTTCCCTTCCCTTCCCTTCCCTTCCCTTCCCTTCCCTTTCCTTTCCTTCCTCCTTCCTTTTTAAAAATAGCTTTATTGAGATATAATTCACATTCCATATAGTTCATCCATTTAAAATATACAATCAAAGAATTTTAGTATATTTACAGAGTTTTACAGTCTTCACCACAATCTGATTTTAGAACATTTCCATCACCCTAAAAAGAAACCTGGTGCTCATTTACAGTCACTCCTTATTCCCACCCCCGGTTCTAGGCAACCACTAACCTACTTTCTGTCTCTATAGATTTGCCTTTTCTGAATATTTTGTACAGATGGAATCATACCATATGTGTTCTTTTGTGTCTGGCTTCTTCCACCGAGCATAATGTTTTTGAGGTTCATCCATGTTTTAGTATGTATTAGTACTTTGTTCCTTTTTATTGCCAAATAGTATTCCACTGCATGGTTATACCACATTTTGTTTATCTATTTGTCAGTTCACGGACATTTGAGTTATTTCAACATTTTGACCATTATGAACAAAATTGCTGTGAATATTTATGTACATGTTTTTATGTGCATATAGACTTTCGTTTTTCTTGGGTAGATACTTTGGGGTAGATTTGCTGGGTCATATGGTAACTCTAAGTTTGTAAGAAGCTGCCAAACTATTTTCCAAAATGGTCACCTCCTTTAATTTTTTATACTTTATTTTTCATCCTGAATTATTTTAAAGTAAATTATAAGTCTCAAGAGATATCACTTAGCCAAAAAAAGCATCCCACCTAAAAATTGTCAATAATTTCTTATCACTAATTCAAATTTCTACTACGGTCCTTCCATAGACATGGGTATTTGAGTGGGTGGAAAGTAACATCTCCCTTTGTAAGTCAGTGAAGTGGCTTTGTGATTTACAGACAGCCTCCTGTGAATCTTGTTGGTATGAGGGAGCTTTCCTGATTTCATTGCTGAATAAGTTGACCACTGCTGGCTTGAGTCTTGGGCAGCCTAGATTTAAAAGATGAGCTGAGCCAGGCCAGAAGAGGAGGAGGGGTAAGGGGTGATCAGGAGCCCAAGGTAATTTGGGTAGGGAAGAAAGGGTCCTAAGAAGATGTGACCTTTGGTAAACCCCCCCCCCCAGGGAAGAACAGAGTCCACATTGAGGGGGTCAAGGAGAGAGAAGAGGGGGTTTGATAACTCTTATAAAGCCTGAGATGGGGGCCACAGGAGTAGGGCAAATCAACACAAGAACTGACACCAGGTCCATGGAGGTGATAAGGATAAGGGAGAATGGAAATGAGATCATCAACTCAGGAAGAGAGAAAAGAGAAAATTCTAAAAAAAAAAAAAAAAGAAAGAAAAGAAAATGAGCTGAGCCATTTTGATCTTCTGTAAGTTTGGAGTGGAGAAACTGAGAGAGTAAGCGTGCCAACTTTGGGGAGCTGAATAGTGAAGTGAACTTAGGGAGTGAGGCCACCATATCAGGCTGTGAGTAAGAAGACTGAGAAGAGGAAGCCAGGAGAGCATGAAGGGATGGAAGCAGATGCACTGAGAGATGCAAACAGCAGACCTTGGGAGAAAGGGATAACCTCAGTCTCTGATGGTTCTCTGTTTCCCAATCATAGCATCAGAGAGGAGGAGCTCTTTCCCTACTCCTGATTTCTATAATGAGGCATTTTTCCTAATACCATCTTGGCCTCTCTCCACACCCAGGAGATGAGTTACTTATCTACTTGTTAAATTTGGGAAGAGTAACTGAGCATACTCGGCTTGTTCTTCCTGGAAGCAAGCTACCCATAAAGAACAAGGACTCAGCTCTGACCCTTCTCAGGGGAAGCATGTTCTGCTGGTTTGGCAAGCTTGAAATGAGGTAGTGCTATAGACTGATATTTGTGTCCCTGCCTCTTTCCCCACATCCAAATGTTGAAACCTAATCCCCAATGTGATAGTATTAGGAGGTGGGGCATTTGGGAGGTGATTAAAAAATTTCACCAAAATTTTAGGCTTTCCCCTTAAGAAAAGTCCCTGGCCATTCCTGTGGTAGATTATGCTTTCCCTTTCTCATGGTCAACCAAATGCACTCTTTACATTTCACAAAGACACTGGGTACTTACATGTTCTGGGCATTGCAATAGATGTGAGGGCTCATCTCCCAGAGGCCACTGGGTGGAGTGGAAGAAATTATGGCCTAGGAGTGAGAAAATGTGGATTCTTGTCCTGATTTTGCTGTTCACAGGCCAGATTACCTTGGCCCAGTCACTTGATATTTTACCCTATTTTATCTCAGTGCCTTATTTGGGTGTTTGGCTTTAATGATGGAGAGGGACATTTGTTTTCCAGACAGAGGTCTTCTGTGCTTTTAATACTTTATTTCTAAAAACAAATTTTTATTGCAAATTCCTTACATGTCAGGAACAAATACTTCTAATTCTGGCATAGCACTTACCATAGTGTATGATAATTTCTCTCTTTACATGTCTGTACACACTGTGAATTTCTCAAATGCAGGGAGGCTTCATTCATTTGTAAGCTCCAACACCTGGCATGCTGTCTGGCCCAGAGTAAGGGAGCAGTCAAGACATGTTTGGTGAAAGAATAAATGGGTCTTGGGATGCCTGGGTGGCTCAGTCAGTTAAGTGTCTGTCTTCAGCTCGGGTCATGATCCCAGGGTCCTGGGATTAAGTTCCAAATCCCATGTTGGGCTCCTTGCTCAGTGGGGAGTCTGCTTCTCCCTCTGCCTGCTGCTCCGCCCCCTCTCTTTAATAAATAAATAAATAAATAAATAAATAAATAAATAAATAAATAAATAAATAAATAAATAAATAAATAAGGCTCCTTGCTCAGTGGGGAGTCTGCTTCTCCCTCTGCCTGCTGCTCGCCCCCTCTCTTAAATAAATAAATAAATAAACAAATAAATAAATAAATAAGAATAAATGGGTCTCACTGGTAAACGGGATCATAGCAAACACTGCTAGTGGCCTGGCCAGTGTTCTGGGCATTCACCTCCCCACTCAGACTGCTTGCTAAAGACACCCGTGATTCTGAGGTCTTCTTCTGGCCTTGGGAGAATACTGGCCTCAAAGTCAGGGAAAGCTGGAGGTGGGAGAGTTAATTACCCTGGAACTGCCCTCAATCAAGGCTGTATGGGGGAGTTGGGTAAACCCCAGCTTCTTCAGTCCTTGCTTGGATAACTGAGATCTCTATACTGTCTCTTAGCTCCCACGGGATAGAGCTCCAATTTTCCACAGTGGCAACTGGCTTGATTCCACAACTTTTATTGGCTTCCTTCCCCTCCCTTTCTCACTTCCCCACTCTCTGCCTGTGCTTCTAGGGTCACCTCTTAAATAAACACATGCACTTAACTCCCTTCTTCTAGAAGAACCTGAGTTTTGCCCAACTTGAAAGATTGTTGCGATAACCAAATGAAAAACACATGTAAAAGGCCTTGTGGTCTCAAAATATAAGCGGTATTAGGAGTGAGTTGTGCTCAGGAGGAATTGTGTAGGTTGAATAATGGTCTCCAGAGATATACAGATCCTAGTTCCTGAACCTGTGAATATTACCTTATATGGCAAAAGGGCTTTGCAGATGTGATTAATTCTGGATTGTGAGGTGGAGAGATTATCATGGATTAACCTGGCGGGCTCTAAATGTACTCACAAAAGTTATTATAAGAAGGAGGCAGGGGCACCTGGGTGGCTCAGTCAGTTAAGTGTCTGCCTTCAGCTCAGGTCATGATCCCAGGGTCCTGGGATTGAGCTGTGCATCTGGCTCCCTGCTCAGTGGGTAGTCTGTTTCTCCCTCTCCCTCTGCCCCTCCCCCTGTTTGTGCTCTCTCTCCCTCTTTCTCTCTCCCTCTCTCTCAAATAAATAAGTAAAATCTTTTTTTTTAAAGATTTTATTTATTTATTTGACAGAGACAGCCAGCGAGAGAGGGAACACAAGCAGGGGGAGTGGGAGAGGAAGAAGCAGGATCCTAGCAGAGGAGCCTGATGTGGGGCTCAATCCCAGGACTCTGGGATCACACCCTGAGCCGAAGGCAGACGCTTAATGACTGCGCCACCCAGGCGCCACCCAGGCGCCCCCTCAAATAAATAAGTAAAATCTTAAAAAAAAAAAAAAAAAAAAAAAGAAGGAGGAGGCAGAGGGAGCTGTGACAGAATAAAGCAATGTAACCATCAGGGCAGATGCTACACTGCTGGCTTTGAAGATGGAGGAAGGGGCCAAGGACAAAGGATTGCAAAGAATGAAGCTTTAGAAACTAGAAAAGGCAAGAAAATGGATTCTTCCCTAAGAGCACTGCCTTGCCAACACCTAGGTTTTGGACCAGGGATATTTGACTTCTGACCTCCATAACTGTAAGGGAGTAAATGTGTGCCATTTTAAACTAGAACAAACAATCCTAAAATTTTTATGGAACCAGAAAAGACCTCAAATAGCCAAAGCAATCTTGAAAAAGAAAAACAAAACTGGAGGTATCATAATTCCATATTTCATATTATATTACAAAGAGGCATTAGTTAAAACAGTATGGTACTGGCATAAAAACAAATCAATGGACTAGAACAGAAAGCCTAGAAATAAACCCACAATTATATGGTTAATTAATCTTTGGTAAAGGAAGAATGAATACAGAATGGGAAGAAGATAGTCTCTTTAACAAATGCTGCTGGGAAAACTGGACAGCCACATGCAAAAGAATGAAACTGGACCACTTTTGGGCGTGTGGGTGGCTAGTCAGTTAAGTGTCTACCTTTGGCTCAGGTCATGATCCCAGGGTCCTGGGATCAAGTCCCACATGGGGCTTCCTGCTCAGCGGAGAGTCTGTTTCTCCCTTTACCCCTCCCCTCTGCTTGTGGTCTCTCTTTCTCATGCTGTCTCTCACATTCTCCCTCTCTCTAAAATACATAAATAAATGAAATCATTTAAAAATTGAAAAAAAAAACTGAATCATTTTCTTGTACCATGTATAAAAATAAACTTAAAGTGGATGAAAGACCTGAATATGAGATCTGAAACCACAGAAAATACTAGAAGAGAACACAGGCAGTAATCTTTCTGACATCAGCCATAGCAACATTTTTCTAGATATGTCTCCTGAGGCAAGAGAAACAAAAGCATAAATAAACTATTGGGACTACATCAAAATAAAAAGTTTCTGCACAGCAAAGGAAATAATCAACAAAACTAAAAGGCAACCTACTGAATGGGAAAAGATATTTGCAAATGATACATCTGATAAAGGGTTAGTATCCAAACTATATAAAGAACTGGTGCAACTCAATTCCCAAAAAACAATTAATCCAATTAAAAAATAGGCAGAAGACATGAATAGACATTTCTCTGAAGACATTCAGATGGCCAAAAGACACAAGAAAAGATGCTCAGTATCACTCATCATCAGGGCAACGCAAATCAAAACTACAATGAGATATTGCCTCACACCTGTCAGAATGGCTAAAATCAACACACAAGAAACAAGTGTTGGCAAGGATGTGGAGAAAGGGGGAATGCGAATTGGTGCAGCCACTGTGAAAACAGTCCTTTTGAGTTTCCTCAAAAAGTTAACAATAGAACTATCCTAGGATCCAGTAATCACACTACTGGGTATTTACCCCCCAAATACAAAACACTAATTCAAAGGTATATATGCACCCCTATGTTCATTGCAGCAGTGTTTATAATAGCTAAGATATGGAAGCAGCCCAAGCGTCTATTGATACATGAACGGATAAAGGAGAGGTGATACATATATGTGTATATTTTATACATATATATATGTGTATATTTTATACATATACATATATATAATATATATATAATATATATATATGTATAAAATGGAATATTATTCAGCCACAAAAAAGAATGAAATCTTTCCATTTGCATTGACATGGGTAGAGCTAGAGACTGTAACACTAAGCAAAATAAGTCAGTCAGAGAAAGACAAATACCTTATGATCTCGCTCATATGTGGAATTTAAGAAACAAAACAAGCAAAGGAAAAAAAAAGAGAGACAAACCAAGAAACAGATTCCTACCTATAGAAAAAAAACCGATGGTTGCCAGAGGGCAGAAAATATAGAATAAAATGAAAAAAAAAATGTATGCTGTTTTAAGTCACCAAGTGCATGGCAATTTGGCACAGCAGCCATGAGAAACTAATATGAGGAGGGTTCTGCTTTTTTTGACCCTAAGCCATTCCAGCAGGTGGCAGTGTGGGGTGGAGGAATAGCAGGGATTCCCACTGGTCTCCAAAGAATCCTGCTCACTCTTCAACCTCCTGCCCTCAAATAAAGTAAGACCAATTTGTGCTGTCTTCACCCTCTTGGAGGCTAGTCCTTAACCACAGACTTGTGAGGAATTTCTACTGTGTTTCAAGGACAACAGAAAGAAAGAGTCAGGGTTTTTTAGGGGCTAATGGCAGTAAATCAACAAGCAATAAAATGAAATCATAAATATGCATTGAGAAAGCTGAGTAGAGAAACTCTGAAGGCTAGCCCCAGTTTCCTGCTGTTATTAAAATTAACTTTAATAATCAACTGTGTTCCTTCTCATGTCAGGACTCATATCCCAAAACCAGCAATAGGATCTTTATTGTGGTTGTGAGCTGGGTGTTTTCCTCTCATTTTCAACTCAAACCATGTAGAGAGTTCCTATGAAATGCACTTGTGTGATACCTTTTTCTTTTAGTTTCAGTGCACAATATATGGAGAAATACTGCTTTACCTTTCTTAGTGTCCAAAGGCGGACATTTTCAAGAATTAAATGACATTTTTGAGATAATGGGGAAATTTGAATACGGATTGATACCCAATAATTTTTATTAACCTTGTTAGGTATGATAGGCATTATGGCCTCATAAGAAAACATCCATATTTTAGAACTATATAAAGGATGAAATGATATAATAGGAAGAAAGGAAAAAAGGGGGAGGAGGAGAAAGGGAGGGAGGGAGAAAGGCATCAAGAAGAGAGAGGAGAGAAAGGAAGAAAGGAAAGAGGGAAAAAAGAAAGAGACAAAGAGTTGAGTATGGCAAAGTCTTGAGAGTTTTTAAATTTAGGTGATAAGTATATGAATGTTCATTGAATTATGGTATGTGTTTAAAAATATTTTATAAGATGTGCTGGAAAAAATTAAATGGCTAAAAAGAGTCTTTAAAAGTATTTCAGTGGAAAACAGCTTCAGAAAAATGATTACGAGCACAGGCTCTAGAGTCAACTGGATTCCAATCTGGGCTTCTGTATTTCTAGCTCTGTGAGCTTGGGCATGTTATTCAACCTCTCTATTCTGAATTTCCTTTTAGGTAAAATGGATATAATAATAGTATCCACCTCAAAGGATTGTTGAAAATAATCAACATGGTAATACTCCTGAAGCACTGAGAATAGCATCTCTCACAGAGTACTATCAATGTTTATTACTCTTTTTGATATTGTCTATTACACTAGCAATGACTCTCAGCTGGGGGAAATTTTGACTCCCGAGAGATATATGGAAATATCTAGAGGCATTTTTGGTTGTCACAACTAGGCAGTGCTACTGGCATCTAGTGGATAGAGGTCAGGGAAGCTATGAAATATCCTATGCCACATAGGACAGCCCCCCCACAACAAAGAATTATCTGGACCAAAATATCAGTAGTGCCAAAGTTGAAAAACCTGCACTGGTATTACAAGGACATTATAAAAATATTAGAAAATATGGATAAGCAAAATAAGGAATAATATTTCATAATTTCACCATGCAGAAATAATCGGTATCCCAAACTGGAAATTTACAAAAAGAAAATAATGTCTTCATCAAGATTAAGATGCATAATAAAGAAAAACCCCCTCTACCTCACTGCTTCCAGGGATGACCTCTTCTCATTTCTTCAAAGCTATCACTGTTCAGAGAAAGTTGTCCAACCTCTTCAGACCTCTGGTAAATGTACCATTTGACATTTGACTTGGCTACTAGCTTCTACTGGAATGAAGCTGACTGAAAAGCAAGAAAACTATTTAAAGTCATTGATGATCCACTTCAGAAATCTTGTGGGAACCTACCATGACACCACTTTTTGGGGAAAAATTTGGCAGATTATATTGAAAACTTCTTAAAAGTCCATATTCTTTGATTTGGCAATTCCATTTATAAGAATTTATCCTAAAGAAATAACCAGACAAGTGTGCAAAGGTGTTTGTACAATTGGTCACTGCTGTATTGTTTTTAACTGAGAACAACTGGAAGGACCTAAATTGGAAACAACAAAGATTGGCTGATTATATCCTGGTGTACCTCTGCAGTAAAAGACCATGCAGCCATTAGAAAAGACAGTAATCTCTGTGTACTTACATGGAGACCTATCCATAATGTATTTGGTGAAAATTAACCACAGGAAAGGTCTAGAAGGGCTGATGTGTTAATGGATATCATGTGAAGGATGTGGGTGAACACCAGTAGAAACTGCTGGAAGAGGCTGGAACTCTCCAGGAGAAGGGTCAGAAGACACACTGGTGCCTCAGTCTCCTGGCATTCTATAGAGAAGTGTGCTTGGGCCAGGGTGCAGCTTGATGCACTTGTGGACTGTGCTGTAGCAGAGGGACCTCACCCTGTTACTCTTCTTTTTAATGGACCAAAGGGAGTGCCTTTGTCACTGGGTGACAAATACTTAGCATTCAGGTGCAGAATAATCTATGCTTTTGGGCAGCTCTTTTTAGAGCTCTGTGAAACACCTGGAGCCTTTGGGGCCACTCGTTCTGGGGGAAGTTGGTTTGGGCACGGCACCTGCTGCAGGGAGTATCAGTGAAAGGTGCCGGGTTCCTCATCGCCAGCAGCAGGGAAGAGTCCTGAGGATCAGCCGGTCTGTCTTATGCACTCACTCATCTAAGTGGTTGGCGTTTTCAGTCTTGAAGTGGGGGATTATGCCAGATGGTCTCTAAGGGCTTTGAGCTCTAAGTATTTTAAGATCCTAGCATTTTAATCACCGTCAATGGTAATTTCTGTTGTTACAAATGACTTGTAATTTTCCCTAGGGTATCATTAGCTATGCTGGTGAGGTTCACTTGTTATAATATTATCGGTCCACCAGGGAGGCTCATCTCAGTATTAGACAACACTTACCCATTCTTCTCCCACCTCTTTTTCTTCCTAGGTTTTCTCTCTGCCTCTCAGGAGGTTTATATGGCTTAATTAATTCAGATCAGCCAAGTGCTTTTGAGACTCTGAGAGTAAAGTCAATGTCTTGCTATGAGTAACAGCCCAATGGGAGCTCAAATCACTCACAGCATTATTAGCAGAAGATATTAGTCTTGCTGCTCATGTAACTTGAAGCCTATTAGTTCTATTGTGCAACATTTGCTCCTTGGAGTAAAGGGCAGCCCAGGAGAACCCACCTGAGCTCCTAAGTCTTTTGTATAAATACTCTAGGGATTTGAAAATGTTCCTGAGGCTGAGTGAGGGCATTGGGGGAAATGATGTTCCTTACAGGGATAAAATGAAGTTTTTTGGAGGATTCATACTCTAGTTGGAGGAACTTTTTTTTTTTTTTTGGCAGACTTTCCGTGAGCCTTGGGGAAAATGCCTTTCTCTAATTTCTCTTTCCAGTCTTTCACCAGATGGTGAGAGTAAGTCACTTAGGCCTCTTAGGGTAAAGAAATTTAACCATCACCAGCTCCAACCACCCCAAGAGCACACCCACCAAGGAGGGCTTGAGGGAGCTTAAAGTCATAGGTTTGAGGATAACCTGCTCTGCTATTCAGGAACTCTGTGGCCTTGGGCAGGTTGCAGACTTCAGACCTTCCTTTTTTTTTTCCATCAGTAAATGAGGATAATAATATTGAATTCCCAGGTATCATGAGGATTAGGTGTGATACTAGTCAATATACGTGAAGCTTTTAGGCGATTGCTGGCCCATAGCAGGCCCTATGTGAGCATCTGCTATGACAGGTATGAATGCCTCACACAGACTGGCAGTGGAGATAACTATTGTTTATTGAGTGCTTTCCATGAACCAGGCTCTGTACTTAAGCATTTTACATATATTATCTCACTTAATCCTTCCAACAACCCTGTGAGGTAGCACGATTATGTTCCCATTTTAGAGATAAGGAAACTGAGGCATGGAGAGATTAAGTAACTTGTACAAGGTCGTACAGTGAAAAAGTTGGATACCAGGGCCCAAGCTCTTAATTTATTAGGTTATACAGTACTTGACTTTCCCTCCTCCTCTATAACTTCCCATAGGTCTTAGAATTAACTTCCTCCAATTATAAATCAGAGAAGAAAGAGTATTTGTAGATGACCTAAAGAAAAAGTCCACACTGCCAAATTCTCGGTATCTTGTAATTCAAAATAGAGAGGCTGCAAGACACCTCAATTCATCACTCTCTGTCCCTTCTGCCCGTTTCCTTCTCTGACTGACAGTTCCCATTTGAACACCAAAATTGAGGGCTTGGCAATACTATTCATGTCTGAGAACTAATTCAAGTAGTTCTGATTTAATTTTTATCAGAGTCTATTCTGAAAAGCCTGGGATACCTTGTGCTCCAGAAATTAACTTCCGGTAGCTATGATGAAAAGAACAGGAATGATAAAGTGAATCCAGGCAAGGGAAGTGCAGGGATTACTGGAATCCCTCACTTTGTGGGAGGTGTCATTCTTATTTTTACCCCATAAAGTTTTAGTGATTCCAAAAGCACGGAAAAATATAAGTAAATGTGCATTGATCATGGTTCTGCTACTACGCTGAGAAACCACTGTGGCATGGAGATTTATTTACCTCCAGCTTTTCAACAGCTCTGTTACATAGTTGGGATCTTTTATATAATAAACATATATGTTTCCCTGTTTTTCATTTAATAATATAAGACAAACGTTGCCTTGTAAATTATTTGCAAGTATACAAATATAAATTTTAATGCCTGCATTATTTCGTATCATGTGCAATTTCTATTTTGAAGAAGAATAGAGTAAGCCCTATGTTAACTACCAGCCAGTTTAGAAATAGAACATTGCTGATATTTTAGATGCTCTCTTTGTGCTCCTCCCTAATTGTATTCCTCATTCTTCCTGAAAAGTAACCACTGTTTTTGAGAAAATTATTCTCTTACTTCACCAACTGTGGTGGGCCATTGCATTGGCGGCCCTCCCAATGAACTGTGGTTTCCTTTATTCTGCGCTTGTGTAGTCACTTCCCACATTGACTTCTGGGTCTGTCCACGTGACTTGGTTTGGCCAATGGGTCAGTAATAAGCATTATACAAACATTGGGATATGTTCTTTTGGAATACTCCTTCTTGGGACTCTGAAACCACCATGCTGTGAGGAAACCCAAGCCAACCAAGGTGCTACACTTATGTGCCTACGCCCCCTCCCTCCACCTCCTGCCCAGGAGTCAAGGTGTCCCAGCCAGCCCCCAGATATGAGTCACCCCAGGTGGGGTTCTAGACAAAGTGGAGCAGATGTGAGCCATTTCTGGTGTGCTCTGTGTAATCCCTGATCCACAGAATTATGAGCAAATAGCATTATTGGTGTTTTAAGTCATCAAATTTTTGCATGGTTTATTATGGCAGCAATAAATAACTGAAATACAACCTATGTGTGTATTCCTAAACAATGTATTATTTAGTTTTGTCTGTTTTTGAACTCTATCTAAAATAGTAACATACTAGGTAGTTTCTTGGGTGACTTGTTTCTTTTGTTAACCTGCTTGAGAGAAACCTTGTTTTGTGTGGTTGATGAGGAGTGCTCCACAATTATTTATTCATTCTGCTCAGTTGGGCTGTTTTGAGTTGGGGGGGCGGTTATTAGAAACCAAGGTACTGTAGATATTCTCGTACACATCTCCCGGAGTCCATGTGCAAGTGTTTCCCTAGGGTATATTCTTAGGGGTAGAATTGCTGGGTTGAAGGATATGTGCCTGGTCAAATTTATTAGGCATTGTCAGACTGTTTCCAAAAGTGGTCTCTTACATCTCCTACTGACAGTATGTGAGAGTTCCTACTCTTCCTCAATCTTGTGAATATTTGCTATTATTGGGATTATAAATATTTTTTATCTGATGGGTGTGTCTTGATATCACATTGTGGTTTTAGTGAATTTTTCTAGTGATTAATGAGCCCCTTTTTATATTTATTGGAAATTTGGATATCCTCTTTTCTAAAGTGCCAGCTTAAGTATATTGCTCATTTTTCTATTCAGTTGTTTTTTCTTTTTCTTATTAGCTGTTTTTTATAGACTTTGGATATAGGTTGTTTACTGATTATTTGTGCTGCAAAAATTTCCTACTATTTTCACTGTCTTATATGATGTCTTTTGGGGCACTTAATTTTAACGTTGGCATATTTGTCAGTATTTTATTTCATGGTTAGTGCTTTTTATGTCTTGTTTAAGGAATTCTTTTCTATCCCCAAATCATGAGATATTCTCCTATATTTTCTTTTCAAATTATTCTTTTAAGTGACTTCAACGTTTAGGATCTTAATATACCTGGAATTTATTTTGTATATGGTAAGAGATAGGGATTCAATGTCACATTTTTCCCCCCACGGATACTAAATTATTCCAGCACCACTTATTGTAAAGCTTATCCTTTCTCCATAATGATACCACTTTTATCATACATCAATTATCCATATATAAGTGGGTCCGTGTCTGGGCACTTTGTTAATTCCACTAGTGACATTGTTTATTCTTGCTTAATATCTTGGTATCTGGTGCAGAAAATTCTTTCAACTCAATTTTTTTCAAGAGTATTTTGGCTGTTCTTTGCATTTCTTCGTGAAATGAGCATCAGCTTAACAAGTCCCACAAAATACATACAGAATTTTTAATCAGAATTGCCATTAAATCTATTGATCAATGTGAAAAATTTACGTATTTATAATATACAGTCTTTCAATACATGAACATTCTATATCTCTCCATTTATTTGGATACCCTAAATGTATTTTTTTTATAAAAATTTTTTTATTATGTTATGTTAGTCACCATACAGTACATCCCAAGTTTTTGATGTAAAGTTCCATGATTCATTACTTGCGTATAACACCCAGTGCACCATGCAATATGTGCCCTCCTTACTACCCATCACTGGCCTATCCCGATCCCCCATCCCCCTCCCCTCTAAAGCCCTCAGTTTGTTTCCCAGAGTCCGTAGTCTCTCATGGTTCATTCCCCATTCTTTTTACTACCCCCTTCCTTCTTCCCTTTCTTCTCCTATCGATCTTCCTACTTCTTATGTTCCATAAATGAGTGAAACCACATGGTAATTGTCTTTCTCTGCTTGACTTATTTCACTTAGCATTATCTCCTCCTGTCCCATCCATGTTGCTGCAAATGTTGTGAAATCACTCTTTTTGATGGCTGAGTAATATTCCATTGTATATATGGACCACATCTTCTTAATCCAGTCATCTGTTGAAGGGCATCTCGGCTCCTTCCACAATTTGGCTATTGTGGACAATGCTGCTATGAACATTGGGGTGCATATGGCCCTTCTCTTCACTACGTCTGTACTTCTCTTAATGTATTTTAATTAAGTTTGTATAGTTTTTTCTATTAAATCTCACACATTTTTGCTAGGTACTTTAAAATCCTATTGTAAATGATATTTAATTTTTTTCTGTTTCTTTGAATGTATCAAAACACAGTTAATTTCTATGAACTGATTTGGTATCTGAAGTTTGCTAACATCCCTATTCGTTAAAAAAAATTATAGAATTGTTTGAATTTCTATGACACAATTATGTCATATAATGTAAATAATGACAACTTTGTTTTTCTTTGCCCAATACTTAAAAAAAATATCTTTATAGGGGCGCCTGGGTGGCACAGCGGTTAAGCGTCTGTCTTCGGCTCAGGGCATGATCCCGGCATTGTGGGATCAAGCCCCACATCAAGCTCCTCTGCTATGAGCCTGCTTCTTCCTCTCCCACTCCCCCTGCTTGTGTTTCCTCTCTCTCTGGCTGTCTCTATCTCTGTCAAATAAATAAATAAAATCTTTAAAAAAATATCTTTATAATAATAGCATTTATTGAGGACTTTCTAGATGCCAGTGTCTTTGGCCCTTGTAATTTTGATTTCTTTTCCTTGCTTTTCTGCAGTGGCTAGAACCTTCAGTATAATGTCAAATAGCTATTATAATTGCTGGCATTCTTGTCCTCTTATTCCCATCTCAAAAGGAATGAATTCAATAGTTCACATGTAAAAAAAATATTTGCTATAGTTTTTTTTTTTGCAAGTAAACTTGTCAGATCAATAGAGTATCCTTCTATTCTTATTTTGCAAAGAGTATTTTTTTTTTGTAAATAAAATGATGTTGAATTTTCTCAAATGCTTTTTTTGTGCATCTATTGAAATGATCGTATGATTTTTTTCCACTGTGTTAATGCGATGTTATTTTAATTGATTTTCTTTTTTTTTTTAAGATTTTATTTATTTATTTGAGAGAGAGAGTGAGAGAGCACAAGCAGGGGGAGCTGCAGAAGGAGAGGGAGAAGCAGGCTCTCCCCTGAGCAGGGACTCAGTGCTTGATTCCAGGACTCTGGGATCACGACCTGAGCCAAAGGCAGACACTTAACTGACTGAGCCACCCAGGTGCACCTTTTTTAATTGATTTTTTTTTAAGATTTTATTTATTTATTTGACAGGGACAGCCAGCAGAGAGGGAACACAAGCAGGGTGAGTGGGAGAGGAAGAAGCAGGCTCCCAGCGGAGGAGCCTGATGTGGGGCTCGATCCCAGAATGCTGGGATCACGCCCTGAGCTGAAGGCAGACGCTTAACGACTGCGCCACCCAGGCGCCCCTTTAATTGATTTTCTAATGACAAATCAATTTCATATTCCTGGTTTAAATCTAACCTGCTGGATTTAGTTTGCTAATATTTTATTTAAATAACTTGCATATATGTCCACGAGTAATATTAACTGGAAATTTTTTTCTTGGATTGTTCTTCTCAGGTTTTGGAACCATGGTTATATAAGCCTTATATATTCTGAAAAACTTTGGGTATGATGGTGTTATTGGCCAAAAGTTCAGCAAAACTTGCCAATAAAGCTAATAGATCTGGTATTTGAGCATGAGAGATTTTTGACTTCTGATTTAATTTGTTAAAGATTACAGGACAATGTCTAGTTCTTCTTGAGTTACTTTGGTAAGTTATATTTTTCTAGGAGTTGTCCTTTTCTTTTTTTTTTTTAAGATTTTTATTTATTTGAGAGAAAGAGGGAGAAAGAGAGCGTGCACAAGCAGGGGAAGGGAAAGGGAGGAGGAGACTCCTTGCTGAGCAGGGAGCCCAATGTGGGACTCAATCCCAGGACCCTGAGATCATGACCTGAGCTGAAGGCAGATGCTTAACCGACTGAGCCACCCAGGCACCCCAAGGAGTTGTCCATTTATACAAAGTTTCAAATTTACTGGCATGATATAGTTAAAAATATATTCTTACTATCTTTCCAAGGTCCACAACATCATAATTATGTCCCCCTTTTCATTACTGATATTGCTCATTTGTGCCTTCTCATTTTTCATCTTAATTATCTTATCAAAGCTTATCAATATTATTATTTTGTGAGTAAAGTGATAGAAGTTTATTACGTGAAGATACAGAAAAAGCTCTCAAGAGTGAGAGGGGTCCCAACAGGGTTGTCAATGAGGCTCTTTAGGGTTGGTCTTTTATAGAAAGCTAACCAGGGAACTTAAATCCTTTCAATACCTTCAATGGCTTACTTCCTTTTTAGGGACTGGTTATTCTCTGTTAGTCATAGCTGATTATCATAAAGACACCCACCCCACTTTTCAATATTATTCATCTTTTCTAAGAACCAATGTTTTTCTTGGCTCATCTTTTCCAGTGCCTTTTTTCCCTATCTCATTAATTTTGTTGTTATCTTTCTGTTTTCCTTTTTTCTACCTTCTTAATTTTATTTTATTTTATTTATTTTTATTTTTATTTTTTAAAAAGATTTTATTTATTTATTTGACAGAGACAGCCAGCGAGAGAGGGAACACAAGCAGGGGGAGTGGGAGAGGAAGAAGCAGGCTCCCAGCAGAGGAGCCTGATGTGGGGCTCGATCCCAGAACACTGGGATCACGCCCTGAGCCGAAGGCAGATGCTTAACAACTGCACCACCCAGATGCCCCTCTACCTTCTTAATTTTAGATGAACATCTGGGTTTGAACTACTTAGGTTCTGTAGTGCCTCAAACAAAGCAGTTGTGAACTTTTTTCTCAGATTCTTTCTCAGGTTTGGGCCTGATCCTTCCCTTTTGTTTGGAAGGGCATAAAATTTATGCCCCTCTGCACCTAGCTGTGAAAAGAATTTGCATCTGGAGTCGTATTTTTTGTCTTCTGTATTTTTTGGCCATTGGCTAATACTCTGATGCTCACAACTCTCTCACTTTCAGCTTGTCCTTTGCATTTCAGCAATTGATCAGAGTATACTTTGGTCAGAGTATTGCTAATCTGACCATTGTAGCAATGACTCCAGTGCCTGGTAGACTAGAGAAGAAGGCTTTGTGTGGACATATTAGATGTGATTACAAAAGGAAAGATTGAGCAGCTTTCTCTTCATTTCGGGACGACATTCATCCATAAGGATCGTGTGAACCACCCCCACCAAACGTTTTTCCTCCATCTTCTCACAATACCACAGAATGAATATGGAGTCTTTCTCACCTTCGTACTACACTTCCTGCCATGGGACCAAAAACTAATCTTAGGAATTTAAAACATTTTGAAATATTACTCTTGATAATATATGTGTGGGGCTTATGGCTGGGGCCTGAGTAACATGGCATTGTAGTATTTCTCTCAGCTTAAGTTCCCAGCCTGAAACCAGGGAAAAGTCATTGTCCTGGAAATCTGCATCCCATTGGCAAAAAAACCCGAGAAATCCCATTTCTTAACCTGATGCTGCAGAAAAGAGTTTAAGGAAAGAAGGCCCAATCATCAATCAATGTGATCAGACCTGCAATGAGCAAAGCTCTGTCCACAGAGACCCGCTGTCCCTCAACCTCTCAGAGGTTCTTCTGGAGCAGTGGATCTTGTGGGAACAGTTTTTGAAGCAGGACCTCTTGTTCCAGAATCTGAGGGATCTTGGCGCAAAGAATTTCTCACATGTGCTATCCCCAATCCCTCCAATGTTCTGTGATTCTGGAAACAAGACAGGGTAATTTAATAGGAGACACTTCGAAATAAGAAAAAGAAAGTTGCCCTGCAGAAGCTCTCAGAAGATTCAGATCAGTTCCATGAGGTTAGAGATTTAGTCACTTGTGTTAAAATTAGAAGCTTCAATCAAGAGGTTTGACATATTCCTTCACTGGCCTCAGCTTCACAAACACATGAATAGTGTGATTTTCTCCATTCATCTCATGCGGTGCTCTGGGAAAGGAGATGTGTTCCAGGACCCACGGGTCCCAGGAACACCCAGCAGCATCAGCAGATGCCACCTATACCAGCCATATGGCACTTGTTTTTCAAAACCATTGCCTCAAATTGAAACTCAACAAATATTTCTTAGGGATCTACATCGTGCTTGGTTTTGGTGCTGCGGAAGTGAGCAGGACATGGTTCCTGCCCTTGGGGAAACCATAGTGTAGGGAAGAGATGGAAATGTCAACAGATAATTACCACTGAATATGGAAAGTATTAGAAAGAGGTTAAGTACAGAGTACTGTGAGAACTCAGAAAAAGAGTGACTGATTGGGGGGTCTCTTCTATGTGCTCCTGTAGGTCCACTTTCAGTCCTTCTTTGCTCCCCCTCTTTGTGCTGGGAGGCTGACCTGCATGAGCTATATCAATAGACTCCCTTGTCTTCCAGTTTCTGGTTGCATTGGTCCATTACAGGCAGCAGTGGATGATAAGGGTTGGGGAAGGAGAATGAGTGGGGTTATTTATTCCCCTGGCTTCCTCCCTACAGTGTGGTTTTGGGTCAGCTGCTTCCCTCCAACAAGAGTCACAGCTCCACTCAAGGCCACCCTCTCCTCAGGACTGTCTCTCACCAGTTCCAACAACCACCCGTCCCTTAGCCTGTCATGCCTCTGGTGGGAACAGTCCTGCTCTTAACACCCCGGGTACTGCCCTAGCCCTTGTATTTCCCCTATAAATTGCTCACCCCTGAGAAAATAGTCCTTTCTTAAGTCTTTGTCAAATCATCTTTATTTGAGTGTGTCATTATTTCTTACTGTGTCCCTGGCTGATATTGTATCTAATCTTGTTGAAATGGGGCAGTATGGTAACCCACCCAGGAGACTTCACAAAGGAGGTGGTGTTGAGGCTAGGGTTTAAAAGCTAAATAGAATTTTGTCTAATGTTAGGTTAGCTTTAATTTCTCAAAACCAAAAGGCAGTAGTTAAGTTAATACATCCCAGGCACAGTCTCTCCATACTGTAAGTTTCACTCCTCATCAGTGATTCTCCACTTTGTAAGAAGGACTCTTATAAACAAACAAACAAACAAACAAACAAACAAACAAACAAACAAATATTCCTCAAGAATAATGGTAGTTGTTCTCTTGGTGTTTGTTGTTTGAAACAATTTTATAATGAGTAACACTTACCTTTAAAATGAATTGGCATTTAGTTAATCCCAGTAGCACCTATGTAAATTTAAAAATAGTACACATATGTGTGAAATACTTTTTACTCAGTCTGCAGATGATGCCTGGCTCATGTATGGATTTGAGAGCCACTTGAAAAACTTCTGTGCCTTCTCTCTGAGGGGTCCATGGCCAACCTCAGGAACCATAGATCTAGGCAGATTCTCTATATCCCTCTTCTTTGCTACCCCACACCTTCCTGTGCACGGCATCCCAATCATCAAATGTTAGAGCTGGAAGGAAAACATACAATTTACGGAATTCAATCACTCTATTTTACAGACAAAGAAATGAGGGTGAAATTACAATGTCAAGACTTCACATAGCTAGTTAGTAGCTGAGTCAACAGTAAAACTTGTGTCCCTTGCCTCCTAGTCTAGAGCTTTTTCTGTTACTAAAAATTAAAAATTGTCATTTTCCTATGGTAGCATTTTGTGCCAAAATTTTGATCTCTCAGTGTCCTCCAGATTGAGCAGATGGGAGACATTTCCTTTGTCTCTCTCCCTCCCACTCCCTGCTCATTCTAAGGCAGCAAGTCCTGAAATGGCATGGCATCTGCTCCTAGCCCGGACCAAGTCCTACACCATGGGAACAGTGGGCATGACTAGGCTTAGCCCACTTCAGATTAAGGGCAAGAGACTGCTAATCCCAAAGATCACAGGGATTTAAGTTAGCCATGGGCATAACAGACAAGTGTGGGGCCTAAAAATTGAAGGAGCTCCTAGGTATGAGGCCAACTGACTAGCCTGGAAAGCTCTAGAAAAGACCACAGGTAAACTTGTATTAACAGCCATCCTATGTCTACATGGCATTTCACAGGGCAGGTGTACATGCTTATCCCCATGATTCTACCTGTGACCCGTGAAGTACAAATATTGGGTTCCTGAATCTTAAGAGAAGTAATCTGGCCAATGGCATCTGGCCAGAAATCATATCTGCTATCTCCTTATCATTCATAACATGCCGGTGCATCAGAGTCCATGGGACACCTTAAGGACTTGAAGATGGAAATTTGCCCACCAAAGATAAGAACACCTGCTTTTACATTTTCATTCCTAAGACCAAAAAACCGAGATTTGACCAGTCAGTGGTTAGTATCCTAGACCAGCAGGGTTCTAGACAGATAATGAGCAAATTTAGAGAACAGAGGAGTCTTCCCACTGAAAAGATCCAGATTTTTCTCTGCAAACAGAGGCATCTACGTTTGAAAATATTATAGCCCATTGAAAAATAAATAGCCTTAGGTTTCTAGGAAATGCCCCTATCTTAGAATGTTCTAAGTGTGAAAGGAACATGGTCCTATGGAAGTAGTGGTGGATGGTTGTTGTTATATCTGCCAAGAGTTATTTTAGATATATAATTTAAATGAGATCTGCTGCATTCTTATAGTTCTCAGTCCTCTGGTCACTGCTCAACAGCCAGAGCTAGACATCTGATCCAAGTTGAGCCAATCATACTACCTGTCCCAGTGATTTTTCTGGGAATGAGCACTTGGCCCATGCTGGGTCAGTCAGAACCTTTTTCTGAGATTGTTTTTGGGGTAATACATTGTGACAAAGCTGGGTGACATGAGCTTGGATGCTGGCTAACGGTCTTGTTTCCAGTGATTTGAAGAGGACTAAGAGAAGAAAGCTGATGTATAGAGAGAGACTGAGATGCCCTAGTAGCAGTCTATTCCTGGTTTTAGTTGACTTTCAGGCTAGGAATTTCAACAATTCAATTCTGTGAGTTAAAAAAAAAAATCCATTTGTCATTTGCAACCAAATTCTATTGTAGTACAGGCAGCGTTAATTTCTTGAAAATAAGCCTCACATCTTATCATCTAAACTCTTCAGTGTCTAGTGCCACCCCATGATATTCTATGAGTAGTCCCAGAGGAATATATTTTATTGTTTTTTTCCAGAGGGATTTATTTTAAAATATAGATTTAGTCTCTATTATTCCAGGCTCCAAATGTATGTTGAATGTCTATATCCAGATCTATAAAGGAAAAACCACATAGTGAAATCCCTCGAGAATTTAGTATAATTCCAGGAAACATTTTGTGTTTAAGAAATGTTTTCAGAATTCTAGATCTGAAATCACAATTGAGCAGGCTGGGTAAACCCTGAATAGGATCCAAGCTAAGAGAACAGTTGAGAGCTAGTCCCAGAAAGCTAGGAAGCTAGGATCCTGAAGTTCTTCCAGACCCAGGAGGCAAGGAGGTCATGACATTTATAAGGGAACCAAATCCGAGGATGAGGACTCACCTAGTCCTAAAGGATTTTTAGCAGAGAAAAGGTTAGGGGAGCCTGGGTGAGTAGGAGCCACTGCCCAAGTGGCCAGCTCCTGAGTTTCACTTTCTCCTTGGCCTCTTCTCACATTCATTTGTTTACTTCTTTCATTCAGATGTCCTTTGAGTACCTATAATGTGTCAGGTGCTGTCCCAGTGCTGCCACCGTAGCTCCCTGACTCCCCTTTTTATTCCTGGTCAGGGATAAGATTCCTTGAGGTTCCAGTTAGGTTTTCTGAATGTGGCAAGTTGTCTAGGGGGAGCAGGCAGTCATTTTGTAGTGGGGGAGGTGGAACTGGGTGGGGAAGAGGTGAATCTCTCCAAAAGCAGTAGGACCAGAGTTACCAGCTGAGCCCTAGACTAGGCCAGGGACCCTCAGAAAGCAGACTGATCAGAGCAAGGCATGAGATATGAGACTTTATAACATTTTGAAACTTTCAAGGACCTAAGAAAAAAATGTGTTCTACTCTTAGCCTTGTTCTCTAGAGTGCACCTTTCTTCAGGACACAGTCTGTGGAAATCTTCTGCTTGTTTTCAGGTTGCCCTTTGTGTGAACCTGCTGATTTTCAGTGGACTCCCAATCCCACAGCTTAATCTTATTCAGTGATTTCCAAACATATGAAAAAGAAGGGAGACTTGTATGCAGTATATTTTGTACAACAAATCTCTAAAGAACCTATTCAAAAGGAGAGGTCCAATGAATTTCAAGTGGATACACAGAAATAATGCAAAAGATTTATTATCCTAAGCTGTGAAAATAAAACATAGTTTAAAGAAAACAACCTTTACGTGATTCACAAAGGAAAAGCAAGGCCATAATGGACTACCATCATTATAGTCCTGTGTTGGCTATCATTGTGTCTGACAGCCCTAAAGAAAAACTTCAGTCTTATGGGTGGGTTTCTCTAAGTTTATACTGCAGTTCTAGAAATGAGCTTCATTCAAATGCTAAAGAGGTCTATGGCATTATTATAGTGGTGTTATTGAATGGTAGAAAAAGAAACAGTATAATAGAAAAATATGTATTGCCTTGAAATCAAGTATTTAGACGCTAGGTATAGAGAGCCATTTTCTGGGACAAGACCTTGGCAGTATTATGTTAAATTAGGTATTAAATAGATTAGATATTTAACATAGGTAATTAATAAGTTTATTTAATAAAAAAATTTGTATTTAATACAAATTAAGTTATTTGTAGATACCCTACAGCAGTGGTCCTTAACTCTTGGGGTCATGTGTCCCTTCAAAGACATTTACACACATTCACACAATTTTACATACAATTTCAGTACTTCATGGATGTGTAGAACTCCTTCCACCATCCTCTAGGTCAAGAACCTTTGCTCTACAGGATACTACAGTTTAAAACACTTATGGTATTGTAAAAGACTTACTTTGGGATTCTGGTATTGATAGACTAGTGAACTGCCAACCAAATTTCCCATTGAATAAACTAGAGAACCTGAATAGAAAAGAAGTATTTGAAGGCTCCAAGAGAGGTATGTGAAGATGGCCAGAACTGGAGAAAATTCGGGATAGAAGGGAAATTCCCTGAGATGAGCCTGATATTTTAAACTGCTTTTCCCTTCAAGGGATTTCTTCTTGATTCTCAAGCAGCAAGGATGCATAGCCTGAGAAACCAAGCATCAAGTGACTTGTAAGAAGCAGGGAATTTAAGCAGAGCTTACATCAGTTTCTCGTGGTGGAGGTGGGGGGAGAAAAATGGGAGTTTAAGACTACAAAGACTGTAATAACTCAAGAGGCTGAAATCCTAGAGGGAAGTGAGACCATCTGAACCGCTTCTCCCCTTGAGGCATTCACTAATTGGAAAGTGGTAAAGTTGCTCAATAGAGCTTTCTCACAGTGCTAGGGAGATACATATCAGATTTCATGGTCTTCCAAGGAGAAGAGACCCTGATAAACAGTGCAAGATGCTAGCTGGAATCTTCAAGTATTATATCCATGGAGTAAGAACAAACCAGAAATAGATCAGGCCTTGCAAAACTGCAGTGCAGGCCTGAGTTAAAGTGATCTGCCCCTAGTCTGTCTGCTAGAAGTTAAAGCCTTCTCTGGAGCCTCTACAACTTTTTTAGACAATATTTGGAATTAAATTAAAAAGTACAATTAAATAAAAAAGTAAGGGACATACCCAGGACTAACTGAAGGGCTTGCTGCTTAGTTATGTTATGCTCAAGACTGTGAACCAAGAGGCTGGGAGTTCCTAACCTGCCTCCTGCTGTTGCCTTGGTTACCTCTTGGGTCCTTAACAAGCTTGCCTCTGTAGTGACTGGCCTTGTAACTGAAGCATAATGTAACCAATTTCATGATTCTGAACTGCTTGAAATTTAATTCCATTAAAACGGCATCATGAAACTGGGGCATTATGAAGGATTCTTGACAAAAGAAAAATAGTTTTGAAGGAGGCCTCCCTGGTCTTCAACTCATGCTTGAATCATATTCAAACTTGCATCCGCTCATTGAAGCATTATTATGGATTTCAGAACTTGGGGCAAGTGCCAAAAAACTGTGGAATCCTGGTCCTAAGCTCTTTCCCCTTAACTCTGGGGCCAGGCATCCTGTACTGCTTCTTGACCTTTCTTTGCCTTCTATTTTGTCAAATGCACAAGTTACGTTAGGATGACGGGGTCAGGGACACAGATACCGTACATGTTGATTCTTCTGTGAGAAAGCCAAGTGGGTGGCAAGTCATCCTGCGTAGGGTCTTCTTCACAGAGATTTTATTTCTACTAGGACATTTGAGAAATACAGAAACCTTCCTTTTGCTGACTTGCAAACAGCATACTCCTTGGCAAAACAGAGCGGCCACAGGTCCTTGACAAGGAGCCTTCACAGCATGGAGGTTTGAACTATTCCACAGCAGTTGGCAGGGGACGCAGATGATGAAACCTCTATCCAAATGCCAAGGCCCTCACACTCTAGGAAGGTTCAGGGGGAGTGATATAAAACGGTATTTCTTTTGCAGCCCCTAAAGGCAAGAGGAAAACCACCAATATTAATGGGCTCTGGTTGGATAAATTCCTGGCACTCGGAGGACTTAGCCCATCATTTGACATCACAGACTTTTCCATACACAGGACATTACTCCATTTATCCAGGTAGACTACTCTGCCTGAACTTTGTGTACTTTTTCTAGTGGAAAGACAATATTGTATGGGTATATGTGTAGGTAATTAAAGAAGAATTGCAACATTTGAAGAACCCGAATGAAGCACAGATCCTCATCCTGCTACGTGCGCGCGCGCGCACACACACACATACACACAGTGTGAACTCTCTGGGAATTTTGTTTCTCTCTGTTCTTTAGAGGAATAACTAGCTGTGTATGACAGAACAAGTATAGACTCTGCAGCCAGACAAACCAGCCCTGTGATTCAGTTACTCCCTGAATTTGGCAAGTGACTTAACCTCTCCAAGTCCTCCATTTCCTCATTGGTAAAATGGGGTAATTAGACCTACCTCACAGGATTGTTCCAAAGTTTAAATGTACAAAAGTAGATGGAACAGCTCCTGGTGCACAGTGGGAGTTGAGTCAATGTAGCTCTTATGACTATTGTTAGGGGGGCTGGCATACTCTTTGTTTCCTCACACTTTCATCTTGGCCCACAGAATAGGCATTTTGCTGACAGAAATCCTGGGGAGGAGGCCCCTGCCTGTCCCTTCCCCCTCACTTTCCTCTTCTGGCAAGAATGACTTACCTTATTGAGGAGACTCACTGAGGAAAAGTTTCTGCTGATCTTGACCGCATCTCTGAAGGCTGCCTACCCTAAATCATGCACATTTTCTTTTTCTGCTTTAACTTTCCTTTTGGCAAACATACCTGGGTTAAGGGCTAGTCCCAGAGCACTGTTTCTCAGCCCTACCTGCACATTGGAACTACCTGGGAGCTTTCAAGTATGTACTAGTACCTGGTCCAACCTCAAGATTCCACGGTGATCCATGTTGCTTAGGCATCAGGGGTTTTAAAAGCTCCCAATAATTTTAACGTGGAACCTGGTTGGATATTGCTGTTCTAGAGGCAGCCTAGAGGTTTTTCCTCTCAGGGATTCTTTCCTGCAATCTGTGAGTATTGGATGCTCTGTGACACTCCACACTGTAGCCTGGGGAAGTACCTATACTGCAGACCCAGCTGTCTCACATCAGACCCCCACAACCAGACCTGGAAGTATGTAGGAAGAGGTGCCTTCTCTGACAAGAAAGGTCACCTTCAGTCTTAAATCCAACTTGGCCAGTATTAAAGCTGACACTATTTTTGCCTTGCCTCTCTTCTGAATACCAGCATGAGGGAGGCTGTGATTAAATCAGTCCTCCAATTTTCCACATCACTTTTAATAGTGATAATATTAACCCGTGGTTAATTATATTAACCACATATATTAAATATATATATATATATTATAGCCCTGGTCCATGAATGTCTGTTTCAGTCCATGGATTTGCTTTCTGCTCCAACTTCTCAACAGTTTCTATGTAGCCTCTGGCATCTTCACCTGGTTCTTCATAATTCAAGATATCACATGAAGGAAGAATTCCCTGGCTTATGGATAGACTGGTAATGGATATCCAGATGAGAGAGATTTTTATTTACCTTTGTCTACAAGCCACTTGCCAGCAGAGCAAATTCAGAATCTCTGATGACATAATGAAAATATCTTTAACAAACCGAGCAGGTTATGATGTGTCATTGTGGGTGTAGCTTTGATATCCAAGTGAAATAAAAAACTGGGCCTTTTATCCAGGCCTGGAAACTTAAACCCCTGTTTGGTCAGGAATCCCTTTAGTGTCAGCTTGTCAGCTTGTCCCTATTTATCAAGGAGAGAGATGGCAGAGGACTAGTCCTAGGATTTCCAAAGGACTCAACACACAGACATTTAAATGCCATTATGTCCGTACCATCCTTGACTCCTGAGTCTGACCCATGCATTGATACTTGCTTGGCCAGCTTCCCTGAATGATTTTCTTTCCGGCAAAGGTTACTGGCCCTTTGCCTACAGAGTATCCTCAGTAGTCATAACTTCACCTTTTCATCCACATCTCCCTTCCTGGGCCGCTGGGTGTTCACAAAATGAGCAGTGAGCTAGAACAGCACCCTGCTTCTAAGGAGAGTATTGTTGAGGGGAAGATGTTCTGGGGAAGGGTACTGGCAGAGAGTTGAGGTGGGGGGCAATCATCATGGTTGGCCTTTCAGCTCTGGAAGTGGGAAATGCTGCTTGGAAGTCTGTGGAATTATTCCTTAGGCCAGAGCATATCTCCTTGGGGGTTCCATTCCCATCCCACTGGGGAGATAGTGTACCCAGGCATTCCAAGAATGACCCCACTGCTGCCTCTGAGGCTATCTTATTGTTATGGGTTGAACTGTGTCCTTCAAAAAGATATGTTGAAGTCCTAACGCCCAGTACCTCAGAATATGACCTTATTGGCAAATAAGATCTTTACAGACGTAATCAAGTTAAAAAAGGTCATTAGGGTGGGCCTTAATCCAATATGACTGGTGTCCTTATAAAAAGCGGAAATTTGGACACAGAAATAGACACACACACAGGGAGAATGCCATGTGATGATGAAGGCACAGATCATGGTAATGCAACTACAAGCCAAGAAACGTCAAAGATTGACAGCAAACCACCAGAAGCTAGGAGAGGGGCATGAAACAGATTTTCCCCTCTGACTTTCAGAAGGAAACAACCATGCTGATACCTTAATCTTGGACTTTTAGTCTTCAGAACTGTGAGGAAATACGTTTTTGTTGTTTGAGCCTCCCTGTTTGTGGTACTTTGTTACAGTGGATACACTTGTGAAACAAACTATGAGGCTGCTAACCATCACTACCACACCCGAGTCCCTGAACTGTCCTCTCTGTGGTCCACACAGACAGAACTTCTCTCGCTGGTACCCATCACTGTTCCTGAAGGAGTTCAGGATCTCACTGCTATAGCTGTTGCATCTGCAAAAGGGTCCAGGCCAAAGCTACGCTGAGCTGCCTCAGAAGCACAGCCTTAGTTGGCAAATAGGCCATGCCGCAACTGCTTCAGAAATTGCTGCTGGTGCCTTAGCAATGGCCAGCCTACCCTCCCACGCCTCATAGCTGCCAGTGGGCCTCCTGCCCTAGCTGTTCTTCCTTGACGCTGTTGCCAAAGGCTGTTCCTGGCTTAGCAACCCCTCCTCACTGTGCCAGGCTCTCTCAGGAGCTTCACCACCATCCAAGGACCCACAGATTCAAAACTTATGTGCCCTATCCTCCCACTCCTTGCTGCCACCAGAAACTCTCTCCTTTATGGGGATGCTTAGCAAGCAGAGTCTGGGCCTTCCAGGGTTGCAGCTCTGTATGTGAGATTGCATATATTACTATTGGAGTTAGTATAGCCGAGTAGATCCAAGGAGAACCCCTTGTGTTACACAGAAATATTAATGGGCTCAATTTTGGGGGCACTGACTATGTGCTAAGGCTTGATGTATATGATTTAATTTAATTTATATGCTATGATAATATATATGATTTCATTTAATTTAATTCACAAAAAACCCACAGGAAAAGAATTATCATTCCTATTTGTTGAAGAGGAAACAGGGGATCAGAGAACTTAGGTAACTTGTCCAGAGTTATAGAGTGAACAGGTGTAAGAGTTAAAATTGAAGCTGAAGTTTGGCTGACTCTAATGCCTACCTTCTTCCCAGTTTAGGCCATTGATATTCACACAGGCCTCCTGATGGAAGCGCTAAGCTATAATATGGTGACCCTAATTTTTCTCTTTCCAATAACTCTGGAGCAGTTATTATACCCATATACCCTTGTGAGGTGGACAGGTGAGCACCATGATCCATATAAGGCAGAAGGATCCCATGAATGCTTGAACCCTATGGTGAGTGTTGGAGATTTGGGGGAGCCTGACCTCTTTTCCATTTTGCATTCTAACAATTCCAGAAACAGATGCTAAAAGACAAATGGGACTTAAAGTATAGTATCAGATATATTGTCCAAGATAAAGAACTTCTAATCTATCACATTGGAGAACATAGCTTGGACTTGGGGCAGAGTGAGATTTCCTACTACTTCCCTTGCACCTCTGTCTAGACCTGGGGACTCATTTGAGGGAAAGGATGTCTACACAAAGAACTCCAGGCCCACATATCCTGCCAGATGCCGAAGAGAGCCTACTTCATATCTTGTCAAATGCAAGAGAAAGAGAGAGCACCCCAGAAAAAGGAAAGAGCAGAGTGAGAGAGGCAAGCTGGAATGCTGGAGTCAGAGAACAGAGATGCACTTTGGTGCTTCCTGAATGCAGATCAGAAACACAGGTATCCACTGTGCCTGGGCTCCGAGCAAGTCTGAAACAGTCAGGGAAAACAAGAAGGTAAAAGCCAGCACTGTTCTCATCTAACTCAGGGCCCCACTCTCTGAGGAATGTGAGCCAGTGGAAGTCAGGATCTCCCCATCTCATTAATCAAGTGACTCTCCCATATGGAGGAACTAGACTAGAGGTGGGAGAGAACTGGCAGTATTTACTCCGAAATGGCTGCTTTTGGGGAAGATCCTTTATCTGGGAACAAGAGAACAGGAGAGTAGAATTCTCATCAGTACTAACAGTGGTTCATCATAATAGGAATACTTCCAATACTTGAGGGGAGACTCAACATGGGGGTCGGGGTGAGAGTAGGGTACCTGAGGTCAACAGCTATCTCGAACCCTCAGCCAGTTGTATTGTTCCCTCCTTGGGGCTTGGAGCTCTCTAAAGTCCCACATGACCCTCTCTGTGGGTGGGGCCATCCTATCATTATCTTTCTTCCCATTATGGTGCTCGTACAGTCTAGGTCGGTGGATTCCAAACTGGTTTTATGTGCAGATTCTTTTCTCAAACAATTGTGATATACAAACGAGATGTGAACATTGAATAAAAGAAATTCCATAGTTGATATGGGCCCATTTGATATGTTTTAAAATGTCAGGAAAGTCTGGATCCATCTGAGGACACTTCCAGTGTCAAAGGCAGGTATTAAGTAGCACAGGATGTGAGATGCCCACAAGAAGAATGATTGGATGTGTTTCCTTCAAACTGGCAGCAAAGCTTGTGCTTGCGGCTTTAATTCTCCTCTCTGTCTTGGTTCTTTGCTGCTTAAAAGATTGGGATTATTGTGGTTATGCAAGGGGGCTGGACTGGTAGGTGAGAATAGTCATTAAAGAATGTGTTTTGCTTTTTAAAATGGGAGAAGGTTGAACTACAACATGATTGTGTAAAGTGGAGGGAGGAATAACCTGTATAAATCATTGTAACTTTTGTTTGTTTGTTTGAACGGAGTTTGAATTATTTGCTCCCATGATGCTGGTAGGCTCTCATGTTATTTCCTAAGCCTGTTTGGTCTCTGCTATTCTAAGTCTCCCCTTAGTTCTCCTTATAAGCCACCCTCCTGGGAAGCTTAATATATGTTAGTAGAAGCTATTCTGACCCCACACGTGTTTTCAGAGTCTGAAATGGCCTGTTGTATTGAATCCTACCAGAAATGGGCAATGGGTTCAAATACAGAGGGAGGGAGGTCACCTGATATTCCCTTGATACCTAGCAAACAGATTATGCTGAACAACACCATTAAAAGATCGTTTGGTTTCTTCTAGATCTAACATCCTACAACTCTTCACCCAGTGCTATGAGGAAAATAATCAGATTTTATCAGTAGAAGTTAAGAGACAAAAAGCAAAACATGTATATTTTTGTATTTGAGTTGAGATAAATATTATTTATGTTATAAAATCTGATCAGAAGAAAAATGTAAGAATAAAATTTACAGTTCTGAAATTTAATACGTGCCACCTAGAAAATCAGTCTCTTCCCACATTTTCATACTTCCATCCCTTCACCACCTTTTATTCTAGGAATTCAACTGCCATATTTAGACTAAAATGCTCAAATACTCTGCTAAGTGAAGCCACAGCTGCTCTGTCAGAAACATCACATTAACATGTGTTCTGAAATCATGTGGCAATGTTCTGAGGACAACTTTCATTTCATGAGCTAGGAAACCAGCCCTGGGTATCATGAAGACTTTGAGCAGCCCTCGCAGTTCTTAAAGGACCCCTGGAAACCAGAGGAGGGCAGTGGAAGAGGCCTGCCATAGCTGAGCCAACTGGCATAGCAGAAAGAGAATAAAAATAGATTTTCTTAGATCCAACTTTATTTCTTTATTTTTTCACATGTTTCAAAGTCATTCACGATTCAAAATTCTAAAGCTACAAAAGAAAAGACAGTGAAGTCTCTCTTCTCTCCTTGTGTCTCAACTACCAAGTTTCCCTACAAGTGACAGTGTTAAGGTTTTCTCAGGCAAACCTGCAGATGTATTTTATGTATATATTGGCATTTAGCATATTCTCCCCTCTAACCTTTTTCTCTACACAGAGTAGTTTACTATACATACTATGATAAATGATACCTCACTGTAGTTTATATTGAGTTTATCTTATTATGAATGAGGTTGATTGTGTTTTCTGATGTTTTAAGGGATGTGCATTTCCTTCCCTGTGGGATGATCATATCCTTTGTTTATTTTTTTCAATGGCAATTTTAGTCTTTTTTTCTTATTGATCAGTAGGAGCTCATCTATACTAGGGAATTGACCCTTCCTCTGCGATATGAGTTGCAGGCTTTTTTCCCCAGTTTGTTGGCTTTGTTCATGTTGGGTTTTTGCCTTGTAGAAACTTTGTGGTTTTTTTTTTTCTTTGTAGTCAAATTTTTCATTCATTTCTTTTATGGCTTTTAGGTTTTTATTATAATTTGGTCTTTCCCACTCTAAGATCATAAGACGATTCCTCCATAATTTCTTTCAGTGCTTTTATGATTTGATTTGTTACACTTAAATCTTTTGTCCATTAAGGACATTTGGAATTTATTCTGGCATAACATGTTAAGTATGGATCTGATTTTATTTTTGTCTTAATGGCCAGTCAGTGTTCCAACTCTAAAGATTGTAGTACTTACCATTTCCCCACTGATTTCAGATGCCTACACATATTTGGTGCATTTCTGGGCTTTCTTTTCTGTTCCATTGTTATTGTTGATTGGTCATGTGCCAGTATTAACACAGTTTTAATTATTATATCTTTATAATATGTTTTGACATCTGATGGTAACACCCCCTATTCCTTCTTTATCTTGTTGTTTTTATTTGTTCTTCCATCTGAACTTTGAATACTCTCTACTAGTTAAAAAAACAGTATTTTTATTCATATTTCATTAAATAACTTAGGGAGAGAGAAGATATTTTAATACAGTCTTAGGACTACATTATTAGGAAGAAAAGAGCTTGAAAAAGAAGGGGACGAGAATAGATTCTCCCTTGTGTTAAATATATCCATAGGAGAAATAAAAAGAAATACAATCAGAAATTTGTTCTAGGACAGCCTTTCCAAAAGCATGTGTCAAAGACCCTTGTAATAGTAACAGGAAAACTAAAAAAAGGGATTCTGTGTTAAAAACGTTTGATAAACATTGTCCACTATATTGCCCCTTGGAAATTTATGACAAACAATAGCCAGTAAAAACTATGAGAGAGACAAGATGTGCTGGAGGGGAGGGAAGATGCAGACCTCCACTTTATTAATGATAAACAAATACTGTTTATACCATTAAAAAAAAAAAGACTATGAGAACCCAGCCGTAAAGATGCCTGTTTACTTCTGTTTACCATGTTGCTTCCAAAACTTGTTTCAAAACTTGTATTTCTTTTGCCAAATAACACCTCTTAATATTCCACAATATGCTCAGAAAAACTCAGTTTGGAGATCTTCAGGGCCAATTGCAGATTTTTAGAAAACAATTTTTGCATATAAGTTCCTTTCCAATTTTGACGTTCCATGATTTAAGCATCAGTAAGGTAAGAATCTAGGAAAATCATCTTCAGGAAATTATTTCTATAACCTCAAGTTTATCCCCACGGGGACAATAGGTGATCAAAAAACATTTCTCCTTCTTCCACTACTGGACTTCTATGTGAATTCACGGAAATGGGTGAAATCGCATATTTTATGCTACCCTTCTCGTCACTGATTCATTCATTCATTTGGCACGTATTAAGTACCTACTATGTGCAGGGCCCTGCCTCGTCCCTTTTCATGGGCAAGAGGGGCCCTATAGCAGGTCCCTGAAGCTGAGCCTCCAGACCCCTCTCTTGTCTCATCACCACCTCTTCATGTTCACTTTGAGGTATATATTTCTAAGAGCAATTGCCCTGAAAATAGTATCGTTCTGTATGGGAAAGTTATAATCCTGAGCCTCTGGCAGCATTGTCTGCCTTCCTGAAAATGATTGTGACATAACTGAGTCTGACTCCAGGCAGAATGAGGCAGCAGAGAAAAGAGAGAGAGGAATTCCTGCAAATGATAGGGACTCAACTTAAAACACAGATGTTTCCGCAATACCATTTGCAAAAAGGAAAGGTACAAAGGTGACTTAAGAAAAGCATGAAAAAGAGTAGGGATTCCTATTTAAATACCATTTAGAAGTCATCTTTGTGGTAATCCTGTATTATGAAATCTCTTTGAAATGAGTACAGGAAAATGAGTAGAGACAGTATCACGCAGAGGCAAAGCATCCAATTTGACTCAGCACCAAGACTCTTTTGTGCCTTGAGATAGGCTGGAATAACATCCTTTGCCAAAGACATCAGATCCTACAGTGGTCAACATTGACTAGGTGGTGAGATTCAGTCGTGGTTTCGATATGGTTCCATGTTCTTGATATAGATCTATAAATGGCCCCCTGCAGGGTGTGAAAAATTTAAAGAGATATTCCAGGAGTCTTAATAGAAGAGCTAAAAAGCACCAGGTTTTGCTTTTAACCCCTAAAGCATGTCTAGGAGGGTGTGGGAGTGACCACCACTCCTCCATAGATGAGTGAACAGGGCTTTGTTAAAGCATGGCCGAAACCAGCACACTTAGCCAATCAGATTTGGTTGGTCAGTCTCTTCCTTTTCTTCTGCCAAAATGGGCAGTTAACAGTCTGCTCCCCTGACTCCACAATTAACAAAATTTTAAAGGTCCATTGATGTGGTTTTTCCTACAGAAGACATATGGCTATTTATTTTTTTACTTATTTATTTATGTAATCTCTATGCCCAAGGAGGGGCTTGAACTCACGACCCTGAGATCGAGAGTTGCATGCTCCTCCGACTGAGTCAATTAGGAGCCCCTGACATATGGCTTTTTAATATAGAATTTATGTTCTAATTTATGTTAAAACTTTCATATCTATCAAGTTCAATCCTAGAAACAGAAAGTCTGGGTTGCCTTAGAGCAAATGTCAGATGGTATCATAAGTGAGCCTTGTGTCCGTCCACAGGCATTTTCCTGGTGTCCTCATTGCCATCAGATATTCTGTAATTTCCAAGAAACTGTTGCATTTCCCATGCTATGGTGCCATAGTGACAAACAATGAAAAGCTGAAAGATCTGTACCTTCGGAGGTTCATGAAAGGCAAGGGGCCTGAGAGAGAATCTACTGCAGTGGTTTTCAAACTGTGTTCCATAGAACCTTCAGTTCTGTATATTTGCTGTAATTCATTCAGAAGTGGTGCAAAACAGTCAAATTGTCTGGAAAAATCCAGGGTTAATATTAGCAACATGCATGCCTGGATCCAGGGGTTCAAATAATATTATCAACTCACCACTTCCCTGCTTTTCTGATTCTTGTCTCTTAGTTCATCTTCCCTCTGTTGTAGAGCCTCACGGTTGGTCAGACTCTCCCCCATAAAGCAGCAAAGATGGCTAACAGCAGCGTTAAGCTTTTATTCTACCAGCTGAGCAATCCCAGAACAAAGAGTATCTTCCTCCCTGATATTTTCAGTCAAAAGTCTTAGAATTGAGTCTCACTGACCCTAAGGGTAATGCTCATTTTCAAACCAATCTTTGTGACTCTGCTTGGGCAGGTCTGGATCACATTCTCATCTTTAGAACTGGGTACTGGGGTCAGTTCTGTGTGAACCAAGTGGAATGGGAGAGTGGTGGTGGGGAGGAGGTTGAGGTTCCTCAGAAAAGAGGTAGATTCTGTTATCAGAAGAGATTCTAGAAGATTAAAAATAGAAGATGGGCACTAGCTCCATGATACTGTCTCAGGGTCATCTGTGGCAGCCAGAGGGAGAAGAGAGAAGTGAGCAGTTCTCCAGTCCTCTTATATCTGCTTCAAAAAGAGCATTTGTTTTTTTTTTCTTCCCCACCAGCTTTATTGAAATATAACTGGTATGTAACATTGTGTAAATTGAAGGTGTACCATATGTTGATTTACTCACATGTTGCAAATGATTACCACCATAGTTTTAGCCAACACCTCCAACACATCACATAATTACCATTTCTTTTTTTGTGGTGAGAACATTTAAGATCTATTCTCTTAGCAATTTTCAAGTATGTAATACAGTATTATTAACTATAATCACCATGTTGTGTATTAGATTCCCAGAACTTGTTTATCTTATAACTGAAAGTTTGTACTCTTTGACCAACATCTCCCCAGTTACCCCACTGTCCCTTCCCTCTTCCTCAGCCCCTGGTAACCACCACCCCAGTCTCAGTTTCTATTAGTTAGGCTGTTTTAGATTCCACATATAAATAATACCATACAGTATTTATTTTTCTCTGTCTGACTTACTTTACTGAGCATGATGCTTTCAAGGTTCACCCATGCTGTCGCAACAGGCAGGATTTCCTTCTTTCACATGGTTGAATAATAGTCCACTGCATACACATACAACATCTTCTTTATCCACTCATCTGTTGACATACACTTACGTTATTTCCATATCTTGGGTATTGTGAATAGAGCTACAGTGAACATGGGAGTGCAGGTATCTCTTCAAGATCTTGTCTCCATTTCCATTGGATATATACCCAAAAGTGGGATTGCTGGATCATATGGTAGTTCTACTTTTGATTTTTTGAGGAATCTCCATAGTGTTTCTTATAGTGGCTGTATTAATTTATATTACCACCAGCAGTGCACCAGGGTTCCCTCTTATCCATATTAGGCTTTTTCCCCCCCATATCTGTTTTACATACTGGAATTCTGCATTAGATGTAAATTGAAGAAATGATTTGTAATTTGCTGTTAAACCAGAATGTTTAGAACACAACTTTAGTTAAACTCTCTCAGTTTGTAAACTGAGTCTCAGAGATGTTGTGTAAATTTCTCAGTCACACAGTTAGTTGGTGGAAAAACTGTGATGCCATTAGGTTAGAAATATTTAGCCGATTGGGGCACCTGGGTGGTCAGTTGCTAAGCATCTGCCTTCGGCTCAGGGCATGATCCCAGGGTCCTGGGATTGAGCCGCATCAGGCTCCCTGCTCCACTGGGAGCCTGTTTCTTCCTCTCCCACTCCCCCTGCTTGTGTTCCCTCTCTCTCTGTCAAATAAATAAATAAAATCTTTAAGGAAGAAATATTTAGCCGATCAACATATTTTGAAGACCTGTTGCGTGTAGGGTCTTGCTCAAGGCACTGCACGGAAGTACAAAGATGAATATCTCACAGAGCTCACAATAATTTAGGGAAGATATGACAAATATAAAGAGACTTCACAGGGAAAAATGTGTGACAGTCTGTATCTTCCAAAAATGTCTACAGCAATATTTCTGGTCCCGCATTCTCTTCCGGAATTTTGCTATACCTTATCAAGGGGTGGAGTCCCCCCCCCCCCGCATCCCCCTTGAATCTGGGCAAGCTTGTGAGGCTTCAACAAATTGAATGTGGCAGGTTGAAGCTAAGTTAGAAAAGGCAGTACAGTTCCCACCCGGCTTTCTCTCACAGGATGCTCAGCTTTAGAACCCAGCCACTTTGCTGTGAGAAAACCCAAACCATCTCACACAGAGAGACCACATGGAGAGGCCATGTGGAAAGGAAATGAGCCCCAAGCTGAGTGCCAGCTTCAAATGCCACTCATATGAATGAGCCTTTAGATGAATCCAACCTCTGGCTTCAAGTCTTTCATCTAAGGCCTGAGATGCTGTGGAACTGCTGTGTCCCATCCAAATTCCTGACCCATAGAGTCTGTGAGCATGACAAATGGTTGCTTTATGCCAGAGAAAGTGGAACAGAGTAATTCTGCCTGGATCTTCTTAGATGGTATAATGAACTATAGCAGCGATTGGTATGAACTGGCTAGAGTGGTTTTCTCCCACCTCCTTCCTCATGTAACAATCCAGTTGTCCATGGTCTTGCTGATCATAATAACCCATTCCCTTGGACTCTGAGATTAAGGAAGGGGTTAAGCACATGACCCATATAGGACAAATCAGGGCCCTTCCTGGGTTGAAAAAAGGATGATGAGAGAGAGAGGTATCTCATATTGCTGAAGTTATTGGGCTAGGGGCGAGGGGTGTAAATGAATGATAGAGGTAGGAAGAAGATTCTAGCTTCATTAAGTTCCTATTAAGCCTGGGTTCCTATGGCAATCCCTTTGAATGTGTAGACCACCCAGTATTTTTCCAAAATGCTCAAGGCAATAATTTTCCTTTCTTATATATTGGATTTCTATCCCTTCCCTCCAAGAATTCTGCCTAATTTAAAACGTTTTGTGGAGGATATAGCATTGGCACTGGCTCTTGGAAGATGGCAGGGCATCAACTTTCTGAAGTGGGGAAAGGGCTTTAGAAAGGGAGACAATGTCCGTGGAGAAAGGAGCACGGCAGTTAAAAGCACTGACTCTTCAGTTGCCAGCTCTTAGGTCCAAATGCAGCCCCACCCCTTGCCCATTTAGAGAACTTGGACTTTACCTTATCAAGATACACTTTTCTCACTTGTGAAGTAAAATAACAGCTAAGGCATGGAGTTATTGTTAGCGAAGTTTAAGTGATACCCATGGCCCATATTGGCTCAGTGCCTGGTGCATGCGAAGGTTTAGCTTAGTGGCTACTGTGTGAGGGCGGCATGGAGTGTGGATGAGGAGCAGCTCATGGCAGGAGTTTGGCTGAGATAAAACTGGAGCAAGAGGCTGGCGTTGGACAGTGTGAGTCAGGCAAGCAGGAGCTATGGACATTTTACTAGCAGAAATGATTAGAGATGTGAATACACGTACCTCCCATGTGTAGATCACATTTTGATAACAGGAATTCCATCTCAACTAGCATCAGCAGTATAGCTTCATGAGTATGCATAATACATTTGGATGCAATTATGAGGTCAGTTCCAAAAGCCTATGGACCTAGATGTCAGGTGTTCCTCATTCTCTGCATCTACAAGAACAGTCTCTGCTTTTACTTGCTAAAGATTTTGACCTGAACGCATTATGTCAGTGTTTTTTTCTAATTACCGTGAAGAATGGACTCCTACACAATCAATGGTGAGCAAATGTAGACTTTATTATAGATTTATGTAGGGGACACTATCCGTGCTCTATCAGATCTCTTCAGATCCCCTTTTACCATTTTGTGCTCTGCCTTCCTTATGTAACCCTTTGGCTTCTTGCATGCAACACCTTGTACAACTCTTCCTCAGTGAACACTGTCCTCCATAACAGAGCCAGAAGTGCTTGGGAATTGATCCGCTTCCTCCACCCCACCCTTGACCAATGACTGACAAGTGCAGGAGAGAGAGCCAGCTCCCTTACCACCAGTGGAGACAACACCAAGCTGTATTTACACTCCAGAGTTCACCTGTGGGATCAGGCTGACTTTTTTCTTTAAGATTTTATTTATTTATTTATTTATTTATTGAGAGAGAGAATGAGAGTTGAGAGAGAGCATGGGAGGGGGGAGGGTCAGAGGGAGAGCAGACTCCCTGCTGAGCAGGGGGCCCCATGCGACTCGATCCCGGGACTCTATCCCGGGACTCCAGGATCATGACCTGAGCCGAAGGCAGACCCTTAACCAGCTGAGCCACCCATGCGCCCCCAGGCTGATGGGTTTTGCCTGGATTGTATTTTAGCTCGACTTTTCCCTCTTCTCTATGTCATTTTTCCTGCTCTCTTCTTGGTCTCCCTTGGGAGCACCTCTTTAATATGCCCCTTGCACAGGAATCCTAGCCTCAGGGTCTGCTTCTGGGAAGCTGTTTTCTAGGACAAATGGAGGGAAGAGTTTATCATATATATGCTACAGCAAATAACTTCAAAATCCTCCGTAGACATTCACCTCTCCTGCTCTGCTAAGAAGTACATTTTTCCTTCCTTCCTTTCTTGCTTACAAAGCCTGGCTTTCTTGGTTCTCTCCCTGCACCCTCCAACCCCAGTTTCAAATTCTCACCTCTTTATTTTGCAGAACAGTTCTACCCCAGCAATCACCCAAACTTCTTTGCCACACCATCAGAGGGCAACAATATCAGAACCCTGAGATCAGCAAGACCCTCTCTCCTTAGAAAGCAATTTAGGGAACATCTTTTATTATAAGAACATGCCTCTTGAGGTCTGAACCTTTCCTCCAGGTGACTTATTATCATATCAAATCCTATGTTCTCCCTGAGAGGAACTATTCTTACCAGCTGTGCTAATAACATTTTGCCCACTGGTGTGTGTGTGTGTGTATATGTACATACGTATGTATCTCAACCTAACAGTATATGCATTGCCTTACTAGTTTGGAATGAATATTTCCAAGCATTTGATTTCTCCACACTAAAAAAAAAAAAAAAAAAAAAAAAAAAAAAGATATTGGGAAATCTGAAAGCAAGCAAGCCTTTTTGGGGGTGGTAGGAGAAGAGCTGTATGAGCAGGAAAGTGTGGACTGGGCAGAAGGGGCTGGCATGCGCTTTCCAGAAGTTCTTTTGTCCCCAGACACTGAAGCTCAGATCTGCATGGCTTCCCTCACCATGCAGGCCCGTTTGTTTTCACTGCCCCAGAAGTTCTGCTCAAGCAACTTGCTCTATACCTACTGCAGTGTGTTTCTTAGACCTTTCACAGGAAGCCTCTGGCTGCTGGTGCAAGCTAATGAGTATTTTCCAACACAAAGCCTCTGGTTGAGATTATGAAGTAATTTATTAGGCTCCTACTGCAGTGAGCACACACAGTTCCTGCTCAGAACGGAGTAATTAAAAACTTCCCTACCATGTACGATTTCAATTGTGTTGAAAAAAAATCAACAATACCTCTGGTAATTTTTCATGGAGAGTCAATGATAATATTTCTCTACAAGATCCTGGAAGCCTTGCACTGCTTAAGTAGACAAAACCAGTGTCTGTGGGTTTTGGTGTATACCTCAGAGCATGATTGTCTTTGTACAGAATAGATGCAGTTTCCCACCTTTAAGTCTGATGTGGTGTTTTCCCTGAGTTCAACAAATGTAAGAGCCAATGCTACTAACTGTAGGGAAGAACAGCGTTTAAAGGCAATTTTAATTTGGGGGTGACATTCAGAAACCCTGGTAGCCCTAGCTGCTCCAAGTTCAGAAGTCTCTCTCCTTTAATAGCCAAATATCCATCATCTGAGCCCCTAATATTCTACCAAGTAAGCCTCTCCAGGATGCCTTGGGTATTTCTCAGGAACACTGAAACATTTCAAAATTCACCCTGGTTGTTGCTTGTCACCTTGGACTGACATCTGGCCTTGAACTATGGCCACTTTCTGTGTGAAGACCAGACTTTTATAAACTGTGCACTGTTTTACTCCAATAAAAACATTAAGTAAAAATTTCGCCAAGCCTCAAGCACACCTATTCAAATTTGCCTGCTGAATGACACTGAGACCTCTAAGGGCCTAATGCAGCCTGTTCTGAACCCGTTTTAGAACCATATCTGCACCTCAATAATTCTAAACCAGAAAAGTAAGTAATCTCAAGAAAGACTTTACAATCCACTTTTGAAATAACCAGAAATTTGAAAAAAAAACTTCCCCTTCTCCATATCGTATTTGTCCCTTTTACTTTTAGCTTGCAGGAGACGCACTAACTTTTCTTACGGAACATGATTGTTTTTTGCCTGGTGGGCAATATACTCTGCCTCCATTTTAGATTATTTTGGAGGTCTTTGTGTTTATTCTGTGACAGTGGATGTTGGCCACTGTACTAACTGTACTAATTCCCCAGAGTTCAGCTAAGATGGGACTGCGACATTTCATAAAGCTTTACTGGAGAATAGGGTGCTGGAGGGAATGATACGGGGACTTAGGGATGCCTTAAAACTGGACACCACAGGAAAAACAACAACAACAGACACCACAGGTGTCTTTTCTCAAGTCTTTTGGCCATGCTGTCACACAGAGATCCCTTCTGGGTTATCCCTCCCCTTACCACTAGCCTGTGACCTTGCTGCTAAGCCAGTTTGTATCCCTACAAAATGAGTGCTCTTGACAAGTTCCTGCCTATCTGATCCAGATCCCTACTCCACTGACACTCAGGGAAACACCCCATTTCATCCTCACTCTCAGTCTACCACCAGTCTCTCAGTAGCATGATAATCTTGGAGATGCCTCTCTATCATGAGTAGAGACTACCACTTATATTTTCATGTGGGGCAGTTTGGATCCTCACTATCTCCAGAAGCACTTTATTGCAATTGAGGATCATAGCTTCACTTTTTCATAAAGGATCATTAAAGTTTCCCAGAAATGAAGGAATCGTGTGCCTTCAGGGGTGAATCTCAATGTCCATCTTAAAAGGACAAGAAACATTGTTGATGGTTTAAAAAAAAAATCCGTCCTCCTCTCTCCCTTCCCTTCCTTTTAGAGTCTCATTGAGAGCATCTCCTTTACACTTACAAAGTCATTTGCTTCTAGTGTTTGCTAGGTTCAGTACCCAGGACTGAACAGGCAGAGAAAACTAAGGCACAATCCCTGCTCTCAAGAAGCTCATGGCTTACTAGAGGATTTCCAGTGACAACAGAGGGACAAGCATAGAGATTGCAGGTCTAAGATGAAGAGACAAAAATGAGCGGGAGAGTCAGGAAAGACTTCCAAGAAGAGGTGGCACACCAGTGGGTTTTAAAGCACAAATAAGAATTTACCAGATGGATGAAGTGGGAAAAGCTTCAGGCGGAAGAAATAAGAGCATAGATAGAGTGGCAAGAACTAGTATGCAAAATGGAGATGATTAAAGATGGATAAATCTGAAACACAGATTAAATGCAGGGGGAATGGGAGAAAATACAAGGATTAGATCCCCCCTGGATGTTACTTCACAAGGGATGAGGAAAGCTGGAAGCATTTTGTGGGGGTGGGGGGGATGGAGGGAGGTGGGGATGGGGATGGGTGGAGGCTGACGTGATCAGATTGGTATTTCAGAAAGGTCATACAAAGGTTTTTTTAACTAGAGGCCAAGATTCCAATCAGAGAAATAGTGTGGGTGAGGGCTGCTGAGAACTTAGTGGTGAGTCCAGTGGGACAGGGATGTTTCTGATGGGCCAATGGTGGTGCCACCAGCTAAGACTGGAAGTACATGGAGAAAACTGGTTCGTTGGTAGGGAGGTGGGGGGGGGGGTGAGGAGGAGGGGTCAGGAGTTGTCAAATGATGAATTCTGGTTTGAGAACATCCAGACTTCTGAAGATGACTGGTTAGTATTTGGATATACAGGTCTGAAATTCAGCACCAATACATGGACTGATGGTATAGACTTCAGGTGATAATTATCATCATGAAAGGACATTTTATACTCCAAGGAGAAGTGTAGAGTGAGAAAGGAAGGGAGAAAGGGTTGACTATAGAATCCTGAGATGTGGGACAGTGGTGGCGGTAAGGTATTCATTTGTTTCTTGATGAGAACCAGAAATAATAATGTACAGTCACTCTCTGAGCCTCTTAATAAAGTCCTGTTTTTTCCCCATTTCTGTACATTGATTCCAACAATCTCTAATGCTCCCGGTGTTCCCCAGAAACATCCATTTTTTATAATTTCACCAAAGCAGTGACCTAGAATCATGCCAAAGCCTGTAGTACAAGCTAGAACTGTGTTTCCGTTCACAGGGACTTGATGTCATGAAAATATGCAGTGGCCAGCTAGCTTGGCTCCAGTGGCTTCAAAGATCAAAGATTGGGAAAGGTCCTTACAATGGCATTTTCAGGCAAGATGGGAGTTTTTCAGCTTCTGTAATATCTGATCTGGCATCCCACAATCTCATAGTATTTCTGATTTAAAATGGCTACATTGCTAGAGGCTGGTAATGCCAAATGTCTTTTCTATCTCCGAGCTCTGCTAATGGACAGAGATGACCCTTTACAAAGAGAGCTGTCTCAACTGGTACTTCTTCAGACAAAGGAGTGACATAGAGAGGTCACAATTGCTTTCTAAAACTTGCCACCACTTCCCTAGGCAGTTCTAGGGTGATGTGTAAAGTCATTTTAACCTTTGTATGTTTATGGGCCTCTTGTTGCCCATGAGATAGTCAGAAGCACAGTAGTTTATGTCATACCTTCCAGAAGTCCTGTGGGTAAATTACTAAACACCCTGTAGGCACTCGAGCCCTAGGTTTAGACTCAACTTTTGGTTGAACAAACCTTAGAGATCATCTAGTGCAAGCCCTGAGGCCAGTAGTTACCAAGTGATTACTTGTTTGGCTGAAAGTATTACATTATCAATAAAACATGAAAGTTTGTTAAAGATGTCCTTTTTTTCCTTTGTGAATTAGAACAGACTCAAAATTATGCTACAGTATGTCTGTCACACTCATGTTCTGATAGGCTTTTTGGATAGCGGAGAAGGGGTATTACCCTATAGTTATTCTGGTAGAAACCGAGCATAACTTACAACACACATGCTATATGTAGTTGCTGTTAGCAGTGTTTGGGCACTAAAACTTCATCCATTTTGTGTTGTTTGAGAACATTTAAGAGGCTAAGCTTCAAACCCGCTTCATCATCTCAGGATGCTGGATACCTCCAGCAGTGGGGAACTTATTACCTTACCAGATAACTCATTCTGCTATTAGACATCTCTCATTGCTCAAGTGTTTTCTGTTCCTGTATCAGACCTGGTTTGACCTATTGGGGCTATATAGAGTAATTCCAAGTCTACTCCTAGATGATTGTCTTCAGTACCTCAGGAGGTTTTTGAGTGTTTTCCCGGGTATAGTTTGACCTGTTGCTTGACGTGTTCTTCATGTCAAGAGCTGGTTTCAAATTCCCACCTATCCTGTTTGCTCCGTCAGAATGCAGGTCAATTTGGCAATATCTTTCTTAGTGAGTAGTGTCCAGAATTGAACACTCTGCCTCCCACAGGCCCATAATTTCTTATCTTACTCAAGTAAGGGAGTTTCCCTAAGAAACAACTTGAATCCTGATCATTAAAATGTGTTAATTCTGTGATTTTTGTATCTGAAGCAGAGGATCATTAGTGGGACACTGAGACCTACCACCTCTAACACTTTACACTCACCCTCCAGGAGTACATTCTTTGCCCATCTTCTTCCCTGCCGCCCTCACTCATCCTTCTCCTCTGCACCAGAACTGTGGGGTTGGACTAGAGGATATTTAAGAGATGTCCAATCAAAAGTTTAGTCTATCTCTGAAACCAAATATTAGAGCTCACATCTAGGAACTTTGAGAAGGATGAAACACCTGATATAAGGTTCACTTGGGTAACATTCAGTTTTTTTCAAGTGAGGGAGGTGCTGCCTGCCCCTGAAGGGGACTTTTGAAAATGTGTGTGAGCAGTTTTAGTTGTCACAATGATGGGAGGCAGATGTCACTGGTATTGGAGCCATGGATGTGAAATGTTTTATAATGCTCATGGACATTTTATAATGTCTCACCCAAGGAAATATTGTCACATCCCAAATTCCAACAAACAGAAATGGAGGGGGCACAGAACTAAGTAAAAAGACCAGATCCTAGTCCTATTCTTGCTCTTACTAGCCTCATCTTTTCAGACTGTTGTTAAGGACCCTTGGCTACTCAAAACTCATTCTCCTTTCAGCCCATGTGGTTTGGGTAGGCCTGGCCCCACATCTGTTTGAAGGAGGGCCATGTGACCTAGGGTTATCAGTCAGCTAATTCCATTCCATGGCTCAGAGATTGGCTCATGAAGAGAGTGCCTGATAATTACTGAGGCCAAGGATAATCAACCCCCAGTTTTCATTAAAACCTGTGGGAGAAGAGAAGCTCTATTCTCAGGTCAAATCAGGCCTTGGAAGATTTGAGCTAGAAACTGTGAGTGGCTACCATGATGGAGCCTGAGAGTGATGCTACCCCAGCATAAGGCAAAGCCAAGAGATTGAGAGAAGGGACTGGTGTAATTATTCAAGCCCCTGGATAAAGCTAAAGCTGGATAAATATATCCCTGGGAATTTTCATTATGTAAGACATATATTTCCATTGTTAGTTAAGTCAGATTGAGTCACTTACAACAGAAATGATCCTGATTTACCCAGCCCCTGTCTCTACCTGCCTTGAGTTACAGTTATTAGTTATCTTCTCCATGTGAATCCAAGCTCCTTAAAGTAGTTATCTCTGAACCGTCCCAATTAGCCCAATAGTAGATGTTAGTGTAGTATAGAGAAGCATCCCCAAAATATTTGATGCATGAGTAAAATGAAATACAATGACATATATGAAAGAGTTTTGTCGACTCTCAATTATTTTACAAATGAGCAGCATATTGTGTATGTCAAAGTTCTCATGAATATTTCCTTCTAAAATCTTTGTCTAGTGAGACATTCTGGAGCAATAAGATTAGTATGTAAGCAAAGGCATTGCTCACCCAGTTTGGTTTTCACGTTTGTCTCCATTTCAGCTTTGTACCAACGCAATCTGTCTTCACTATTGTGTCCCTAATAGTTTCCCCCATTAGCTTGAGTGTCTCCAGTGCAAAGACCTTTTCTGTTTTATCTCTGTGTCCTCAGTGCACATGGAAGGTTGGGCTCCTCTCCTTTATCATCCTCTCCAAAGCAGCCTCTTACTACTGTGGGCTTTCAAGGTGGCTGGGTTGCCAGAAAAGTGTATTCCTGTGGCCCAGTGGGCATCCTTGGGGACTTGTAGTGTATCTTTAACATTCATTCATTCAGAAGACATTTATAGAGTATTTAATGATGTGCTGGGCATTGTCTTTGAGGATTCATGCTCTTGTGGAATTCACAGACAAGTACATAGACAATACAGTCTAACAGGCAGTAGGATGGGGGAAAATATGGGGTATTATGGGAGTAAACAAGAAGTTGCTAAGGTGAAGTGAATCAGGAAAATCTTCCTGGAAGAAGTGTCATTGAAGCTGAGGCCTAATGAATAAGTAAGAATTAGTCGGGCAAGGAGTGGAAAGAAGAGCCTCCTAGTCAAAGGGAATTGCAAAGACGAGTGGGTCAGTGGAGTGGGGGAGCAGATATGTTTGGGGAGCTGAGCATGGCACAAACTGGCCGCAACATGTCTGTAGATGTGGTGCCACTACCCTTTCCTTTGGGTCAGGTTTCCTTTCGAACCCAACCAGGTGATGCTCCTTTTTTTGCCTTAATCCTTGGTTTTCTTGGTTAAACCTATTCACTTCAACTAATATCAGGATGCCAGGCAGTTGTGCCCAGCTCTATTGGGCCAAGGAGTCCTTTCTTTCATTCTTTTCAGAATTCATTGATTAACTTCTCTGGAGGAATTCAAACCTCAACAGAGTATATATAGGCTGACCTACCTAAAATCAGGTCCTTGATGATTGCAGTCACCTCAAAGATGATTCTGTGTGTTTTTTCAAAAAAGATACGTAGGACTTAGGGGCATTAAGGTCTGGGGGTAGGAGGACTAGAGACAAGGAGTGGTGTGTGTGTGTGTGTGTGTGTGTGTGTGTGTGTGTGTGTGCATGCGCGCATGCGCTGGGGAATTTGGGGAAGGTAGGGCTTGCCACTGGCTCATTCATTCAGTGTAGATTCTTATCTCCATATTGGACAGCTTTGGAAGCCTCCTGAGAATATCAATCAGGTGGGTAGGGTCTTGGCAACTCATGGCCTTATAGGATTTATATTCCTTTAGTTGTGGACATTGAAATTGAGCCTTCTCGCGAAATGGAGTCATTACTCTGCTCTTAATGACACGCCATTCCCCCATCTTCCACTTGGGGTGCCATTCCTAAATTCTGTTTGGGTTTATGGCTCTGCTTTTAAAACTTTGGGAATCTTCCTCCTGGCTGGGAAATATGGTAACAGCCCTGGAAGTCTGAGAGGCAAAACCAGAAGTAGCTTGCCACAAGTAAGAATTTCCTAAAGTTTAATGTTTTATCTTTACATTTTATGCAAATTCATATTCCCCTTCCATCATAAATGCATGTTTGCTTTAATGAAAGCAGTGTTTTAAATTATTTACTATTGAATAAAATTGGCACTTCAGGGGATTTGTTGTGTCTAGGCGGCTTCTTATGACTCTAGGCATGCTGTCTTGTATCTAATCTCCATTTTGAGAAATGGGGCTTTTAGGTTACACAGATCTGGGTCACTAGATATGTGACCTTGCACAGATCACTTCACCTTCCCAAGTCTATTTTTTCATGTAAAATATGAGAACAATGGAACTTAGATGTCAGGATTCATGTGAGGATTATATGAAATAAAATATATGAAGTGGCTGGCCCACAGTAGGCACTCAAGAAATATTAACAGTTCCCCTGTTATTAGGAAGATCTCTGTCAGGTTTCCATTTTCAGAGTTCTGTGATTCTGACTCAGCTGACTGAGAAGGTGACCCCATGGGACATTTGCTACTAGAGGGGATTTTAGGAGAAATAGTATATGTCACTGCTGGGTGACATAGCTGGTGACATTGCCAATTGAAAGTAAACTGTATGGAAAGAGGAGATATGGTTTTAGGGCTTGTCATAGTCTGTTTTCCTATTTCTAGGTCTTTCTGAAATGTGAAAATTGGTAATTGGGTGATGCTCACAGTGTCCCATCTCCTCTCTGGGCCCGCTTGTCATGTGGCAGCAGCAGATGAGTCACTGGCCAAGAGAGAAAGTTGGAGGCTGACAGCTCTCCCCTTCCCTGGCCTCACCTTTCAGTCTTGCTGCTGAAAAAGATTTAGGCCATGGTCACTGCCTAGACTAATGAGTCTGTCTCAGGGTCTGTAACAGGAGTCTTAGGAAATTTCTTTCTAAATTCTGGAGTGATAAATGAGATGCCTAGATCACAGTTAAAAAGGAATATCACATATGATTCCAATCATTAATGTAATAACTCAACTATGAACTTCAATTTTGAATATCCAGCTGTTTTCTGGGGCCAGGGGAGAAGCCTTCTAGTCATATGACAGGTATTTCTGTGACTTACCAGGCTCAGAGTCCAGTGGGACCTGGAGTGCAGGTGAACACGTGGTAAGGAGGGGTGTGATAAAAACCTACAAGGGAAGTATGTACAGGTACACAGGTGAGGGAGTTGTGTTATGTGGCAAGTCTTGGCAGTAGAGGTGGTATCCAAGCTTAAGATTCATATTCAGAAGACTGGGTGCAGCTCAGGAATGACTGGTTTTTTTTTTCACAGTGTCTCCGGTGATTCTGAGGCACAGCCAGGGTCGAGAGTCCTGGCAGACGTTCACACTTCGGTTTCAAGCATTTGTCTTTGTGGGTTGTGAGCCCCTTGGTGGTAGGGTCTTGCTCTCTCTCTGCTCAGCATCATTATTGCAGTCAGCTGGAGCCTGACCCCAAGTCCTGAGCTGTGTTTGTCCCCTGGGTGCCTCCCATGCTGTAATGAGGAACCCCAGACTCCAGAATTTGGAAGAACTCTGTGTCATGTGTTCTAAAAGTTAGAAACTCAAAGATTCCAAATATCTGTAGTATTTTACTGCCTCAGTGCCGTACCCCCACCCTTCTTCTGAAGGAACGCAATGACTCCTTTTCTTTCCAAATGTGTATCTCAATCTCTTATCAGGTGCATTCTATCTTTGTTTACTGTTACTCCCCTGCTTTAAAAATATACCCTTGAGTCACTTTTCAAGTGCAATGTGTAAGTTTGTTTACTTATGAACACAAGGGCCTCTCCCTGCTGTGAATCCCAAAATGAAAGGGTTAGATATTAGGTAATGCTCAATATAAAAAGGAGGACCCAGGAAACACTGGTGTGTGCAGAACTGAGCTGAAGTGAAGCAGGCACCCAGCTTCAGGCTGATACATTCTTCTCTCATTTCTTCCAGCATGTACTTTAAGTAAGTGCAAAAGCCAAGTTCCAAAAATTTCTGAATCTGTGGTCTTATTTCTACCACCACTGCTCTGCTTCTAAGTAAGAACCCCGCAACATTTGATGAATGAATGACTACGGTAAGAAATGAAGTGTAATATAACCCTGAATGTCTACGTTCAGACCCCTTTTGTCTGTGCCAGGAAAAGTATTAAACCCACCTGGGAATGGAAGAACCTGGTGTAGGAAGCTGGTGTCGACAGCAGATTGCAGCAGAGGGAGGTTTTTCCTAGGCCCCCAGAGGAAAGGTGTCGTGGGTGGGGAAAAAAGACACTGGGCATTCCGGGTGGGCGCACTTGGCAGGTTTGCCTCCTCTGAAATGGAGGGTTTGCTCTGCGTCAGCTGACCTCGGGGACACAAGTAAATGAAGCACCCAAAGGAGGAGGGGGCAAGCGTTGTTCTTGAAAAGGTGACACTCTGGAGCAGTTAGCAGAGTTCTCCTCAAGCTGGAGAGGTGGCTGCCTGAGTTCCCCCTCACGGTGAGGCTCAGGATGGTGCTGTCTCTCCTCGGGGACATGCGTGTAGCTCAAGCAGCCCAGCAGGACCCCTGTTCCTCTTTGCCGTCTGCAGCATGGTCATGTCCACCTGTGGTGTTGTTTTTAAGCCTGTGCTGTTCTTTGGGGCAAAGAGGAGAACAGAGGAGATGGGCTCCACTGCAAGGCTGGCTGGAGGCACATGCTTACCTGGGAGCATCCATGCCAGTCCAGGAGCTGATCTTTAGCCCGGGATGGATGCCTCCCCAGGGAGAGACTCACTGTGTCGGCTCACAGAGGCTCTAAACAAGCCCTGAATCCCCACTGATTAATCACAGTAAAAACTGTAATAGAGCAGGATGTTCCTGTGGAGACTAAAGTTGTGTTCTTTTTGTAAATCCCCTTGCCCTGCCCAGAGTTGTGAGAGAGTCACTCTGCAATCACAGCATCACTGGGTGGATGTCTTGACTCCTGAGGCTTACAAAGTATTGACCAGAATTCATGGTGCCTGCTCTGTGGGGGTAGAGATGGTCTGGTGTTCTCATGGGAGGAAACTGCCATGTGGTGCCATGTGGTCCTTGCTGGGCATTGAGGTTCCACAGAGAGATGAGGGGCTGCTACACAGCTTCTCTGTGCACAGGATTATGCTGCCCCTGCCACCAAGGACTTTCCATCAGAGGAAATGTGAGTAGCAACTGAATGAGTTTAGTCTATGAAGGTGAATCCATGTGTACATAAGGGTTGCCATGATAGTCATGTGTCCTTCCCCACCACCATAACCTGAGGGGAATTCCTTCCTCCCTTCCTTCCTTCCTTCCTTCCTTCCTTCCTTCCTTCCTTCCTTCCTTCCTTCCTTCCTTTCTTTCTTAAAGATTTTTTATTTATTTATTTGACAGAGAGAGAGACAGCGAGAGAGGGAACACAAGCAGGGGGAGTGGGAGAGGGAGAAGCAGGCGCCCCACTGAGCAGGGAGCCTGATGCAGGGCTCCATCCCAGGACTCTAGGATCATGACCTGAGCCGAAGGCAGATGCTTAGCGACTGATCCACCCAGGCGCTCCATGGAATTCCTTATTTCTAAAGCAAACAGTGGGTCCCTATTAGTGTCTTTACCTAATTTTTCAGGAAAAACTCCATTTCACTTCCAAGAAGACCTCCCCCAAAGCCATTGTCACAGATGAAACTGTGACACGGTGTCCCCTGGATGGGAGCCGGAGTCCCAGATGGTGGCTAGGACCCACCGAAGGAATCTTCTGATTCCTTGGGGGTGTCTCTCCTAGCAGAAGCCCTCAGGCAGCCGAGGTTGAAGCAGCCGGCACTGCCCTGACTGGGCGGGGGTGGGGGTGGGGGGGGGGGTGGTGTGGTGGGGGGGGGTGGTGGTGGAAGAGGACCAGGTGTTTCCAGCAGTCTCTCGCCAAGTGTGCAGAAACGGACTCCCCATTGTGTCTCTCCCATTCCAGTGACTGAAGGGTCTCATTAGTCTGTGCACACTAATGGATTTCTTTAGGGACAATGAGGTCCTTGGGGATGTGGAGGCTGGAGAGCAACCGGAAAAGCTGATGGAGCTTTCCCGGCTTCATGGAGTGCAGCTTGAATTGAACCTTCCCTCCCAGTGCAATTCCAGCTGCCCTCACTCCTTTGTAGCCACTTATTTGTTTGTTTGTTTGTTTTTCTTCCCTGAAAGCCCTGACAATAGAATATTTTGAATTCATTATTAAAAATGTGGACCCAGACAGAAGTGTATTAAAGGGAGTAAAGTGAATGTAGACGGGGAGCTAGGACAGAATAACTCAACGCCTACAGGGAAGCCAACAAAATGTGCTAACTTAAACAGAAAGGGTATGGTCAGCAGTTTCTGGCACTGAAATACATCAAGCTGTCAGGGAGGCAGTGAGGCCTCCCACCGGTAAACCCCCTAGGGCGCCTCTCCATCTCTGGTTCTTGCCTGTGCATCCCCTTTTTCCTTTCCGTCAGCCCCAGGAACTTTGCAAAGAGCCACCCTTTTAAAAGCACTACTTCCTCTCCAAGGTTCTGCTCCTTTTATTATGGAGAGTGGAGCTCATTGTCTCTGCTTTTTCCACAGCACCTGGTCCTGGAACACCACTTAAATTGCACAATGGGAAGTTGCTGCACAGTTTTGCTCTGGCTTAATTATAAAGCCAAACCTGTCCATTTATTTTAGCTAGTGTCTTCCTTTTTGGTTATAAGATGTCTCTGGGGTGAGACATTCACATAGGACAGGTTTCACCCCTGGCATCCTGGTACCTCACTGGCATGGTTGGTGAGGGAAGGGTGAGCAGTGAGTGTGTGTGTGTGTGTGGGGGGGTTGTTGGCAGTGTTGGGGGCGTAGGGTTAGGGAGCAGAGCTACCAGAATCTAAAGAGCAAATAACACTCAAATTAGTGTGGGGCAGCATCATGGTTCTGGGTCATCCATACTTTCAGGGCAAGACCCCAGTGGAGATGGAAGTATGCATGGTACACAGGACTATAATATAAGCCTGAGGGAAGAATCCATTCAAGTTTGGAAATCAAGGAGTTGGAGGAAAGGCTTTTTTTCTCTAGCGGCTACTCAATGAGCACCTACATGGATCTGGCTATATGAGAATGCTTTCCATATCTGCTTCCATTTCATGCTGATCTGGAGACACACCTTTAGATGAGGAGGCTGAGGTTCTGAGGGGCTAAACTGCTTGCCCAGGATTAAGAGGGGAGGGATGGGATTTTAAGTTAGGACCTTTGACCCGAGTTCAGGGCTCTATCTACAAGGCTGTCTGCCTTTTTCCTTGGTTGCAGTGGGTCCAATATAGTCACTCCTTAATTTCATGTAAATAGCATATACTTACTTCCTCTGTTACTATCATGTCTTACTTTGTTATTTTTCTAGCATTTCTAGCAGGCTATCAACACAGGTGACTTCTTATTTTAGAAAGAAAGTGGCGAAACCCAAGACTGCCTAAACAGAATTCCCAGTGTCATCTTGGAATGTGGGGCATTGGTTACTCAATTTACAGGGTATCTAGAACGTGAGTCCTAGCCATTTCCACTCTCTGATAAGTTAGCAAGTATGAATTTTCAGTCCTTATGCTCTTTGTTTTTCTTCAACTCAAGTTATTCTCCTACTTCGAGCCCCATTTTACCAGCTGGCAGGAAATTTAATCTTGATTACTTTCAGGTAATACCATTAATTTCAGCCTTATACTTGAGTTAATCCAGGATTTTGTCCTCCCTGATTCCACCCTTCAACCCAGAGTTGGCATCTAAGATCCAGGGGCCTTAGGTAGCATTACACAGCATCAATGGGAAGAGAATCAGGCACCTGGTTATTGGCATCTTTCCACACTGATAGTACAAAACTTCCCTTTATGCTTGGGCACTGTATCCTGCCACACTGGCATCTACAGGAACACCAAGTTCCTAACTGACCTCTAGCCATGTAATCGTCTCCACTTCCACTGTGGTGTCCCTGCATCAGGACTGTAATATCCCTTTAACTTGACTTTCTCATCTCCCCAGTGAAACTTCCCCCACATTCCTCTGGGACACAAGGAAGGTTTATTGCTCCTATACCTTTCTGATCAGTGACAAACCCAATAGGGATATTTTAGGTCTTCCCTTTCAACACCATCTGCAACCATCTCTGCTGAACTAGTGCGATGTTCTGTGAAGTTGGCACTACTTGGTCCAGTTGGGATTCAGGGCAGAGATCTGTTCTCCTCTAAGGTGGTTTGGGGGTTCTACCTGCTTGGGGGTTCTACTGTTTCTGGATTTATAGAAAGTCTTGGGGGGAATGGATCATGTCAGAGCCCAAGGACCCTCCTCGGATACCATCACCAGACTCTTCTCTTTTGTTTCCCTTCTAACTCTTTCCTCCAACCTCAGACGCTTTTTTAATCCTTTCTCAGACATCAGGAAGAGAAAGATGGCAAGTGTTCCTCTCAAGGGATCGTCCCTAGTGTCATTTTCTCCTCTTGACAGTGGTGATCCAGTGAGTGAGAGAGGAAGGTGTCACAGATTAGAATGAAGTATAGTTGTAAAAGACAGTGATTATAATTAAAAAACTTATCTTGTCCCAGTAAAACAGTTTAAACATATGAGGCAACAATAGTAATTGTATAGTGCATACTATGTGCTAGACACAGGGTGCTGCCTATATAACTCATTTATTTCTAATGTATCTTATTTATCCCTCAGATATTATTATTATTATTCTGCCTTTTACCAATGAGGAAACTGAGGCAAAAAGAAATTAAATGATTTATCTGACATCTGTGAGATAGTAATAAGTAGTAACCACTGGATTTAGGAGTCAAATCCAAGCATTCTGTGTTCTCAACCCTTATTATGGCTTCACTGCTTACATACATAAATAATGGTTTAGTCTTCAGTGCCGTGGAGATTGGAGCAGGAATAGAAAGGCATAGTTTTTTGTTGAAAACTTATGCTTGCTAATTTCTCGCTGTTCCTCCTCTTTTCAAAACAGGTTGGCAACACATCCTCGGTTGTGGAGTCTCTTCTCCACCCACATTGGGTTTATAAACACTTGTCCAATCTGGTGAAACATGAAGAATGCCCTGAAATGAACCAGAGGATGGGTGTGTGTGTGTGTGTGTGTGTGTGTGTGTGTGTGTGTGTGTGTGTGTTGTTGTGTGTGTGTGTGGTACGGAGCTCTAGGCAGATAGGCCCCACTCTTGAGATCCCAGGAAGTGTCTATATCATGGGTATTGTATTCTACACAATATACCAAACACATGTGGTAGCTCAATGATACAAACTCAAGTTGGCAGTTTTGTTCTTTTTAAAAAATAAACATTATGAACAGAAACACTTTGTCAAAATCTTCTCTGCACCTATCAGAATTTGTAGGAGGCAAGTATACACATGACTGTATGTGACACTTCTCTTGTACAAGTTCCTTTTCTGCTTTCTCTCCAGGCACCCAACAAAATTCTCTTTTCTCCATAATATATGAAATAGTGAAATTGCTGGTGACATTTTACAATATGGTCTGACAACTGGTGAGTTTGGGAAATGATGATGTAATGGAATTAGGTGAAACTGCTGAAATTCTTATTTTTCCCCATGGAACTCTGCCAACATTTTGTTTTCTACGATTCTGCAGAAAAAACATGAAACAAAATTGGACTTTCTCATCAGTTGGAGAAATTGCAACTCATGTTTATCTAGTTGTTATGACATGTGAAATAGTTTCTCATGGCTTGGAATTAAAAAGGGAGTCAGACGCAACTGCACACTAAAAACTGGCAAAGTTTGTACAGGTTTACACAATCTCAATTCCTCACAATCTAATGAAATGCTCAACAGGAAGTATAAAATGCAAATAAACTAGTCCACCACTATGGGAGGGAATTCTGCTACATCCATACAAATGAATTCTATGTATTCAATAAAAAAGATATATTCCTATATAAGTACTGACAGAAAATAGCTAGGATATAAAAAAAAAAAAAAAAGGGAGTCAGACGAAAGTTTGAGTATTTGTCGAAATTCTTGAAAAAGCTTTTGAATGGTAGGGAAGTGCAAGTGGTAAATAAACAGCCATTAAGAAATCATGTAGAAGGAAATTCCCAAAAAGTGAAGGATGTGGGGAAGCCAGAGTGGGTATTAGTGACAGAGAGATTGGATCCCGTATGGTAGTGGTGATAACAAAGCAGTAAGAATAATACTTCCCCAAATACCAAATACTCTCACATATTTGTAGAGATGTGCAGTGACCTGAGTACTGAGAACATTTAAGTGTGAGAAATGTTTAACTCTAGCGTTCACCTCCTGATACAAGCTCCAGTTCTATAGGTCTTGCTCACACAACCCAACTGCCAGCACCTCCAAAACCCTTAAAAGCTTCAGTTTAATGGCAACAATTCTCCCTTATCTCTGACTCAAACTTGTGGCAAACCAGACCATTTTTTTCTTGTGTCTTTAGGAAAGGAGCAACTTGAACCATTTTAACCTTCTACATCCCACTTCTGATCCAGTTTCTAAATCTGGTAACAGCCTTAGGGTCCGACTGGAAAGGAAAGTCAACCAGTGCCATGGTGTAGCCAGTCCCATGGACATGGGCATGAAGATAGGAGAAGGATCAAGTGCCTCAAAGGCTCTTGTCTGAGATACACTGGCTTGGGAACAGTATTCTCTGCTGAGCTGAGAGTTGGACACCCCAGGGAAATCCATGGCAAGAATCCTCAAAAAATGGAAGAGGAACAGGTTTGAGAGGCTAGGTACTTTGAGAGGGGGTACTGGGTAGAAATCTTATATTTGTCTGATTACAAAAGGAAATCTTTCAGTCATATTTAAATTCATGCCTAATCAGTGCCCAGAGATAGATAAGAGTTCTTAAACTGGGATGGTATGAAACCTCTGAAATTATACATAAAGCTCTCTGTGTGTGTGTGTGTAAACATCTTCCAGAAAAGAGAATCCATCTTTTCCACTAGATTCTCAAGGGAATTTGCAGCATCTCCCTTACCCTCACTGTCACTGAAGTTAAAAACCAGTGACTTAAAGAAATTACAGAATATTGAATCTTGGATGATATTTAGTTCATTTTTGCTTCTCTTTTAATTTTCCTGGTATAACAATTTGAGTCTGATTAACATGAAATGTTTCGTAAACATCGAAGTCCTCTAGGCCTTTCTCTTCCAAAACACTTTCCAGCTGGTACTTGGAAAATGCATCATGATGACCCAGAGTAAGGCTCTGAGGCGGGGGGTTGTGAATATCTACCCATGTGTCAGAAGGACTGATGAGGGGGTGGCAGGCACACTGTTGTCCTCTGGTTTATCTTCATGTCTCACTTGGAGCACAAAGATGTAACTTTGCGGTTTAGAACCTCAAGTCCCTCCATTTCAGAGGGAATGGATGAGATTTATTCTTATTACAAGAGCCTGGCATAGTCCCACCAAGTGATTTCACTGTGCTGATTTTCATGGTCCAATCTTCTCCTGAACATTTACACATTTATTTCTTTTACTTTTCTGCTTAAAGCAGCTCAAAGATGCATAATTCAAGATGATTATAGTTCGAAAAAATCTCATCTGTTCAACACAAATATTGAAAAAAGAAATCAGCTTGACACTTGGCACCCTTCACTGCAGCTGGGTTCACTCTTCCCAAGTCCAATGTTTTCATTCAGTGAATAGAAGTTATAGATGAAGAGCAGATTGAAAACCACATAATTCTAATTTCCACATAAGATTTATCTAGGGTGAGATGGGAAGCAAGAGAACAGTTAGTTGATTCTTTTAATAGGTAGGTCATAAATGAGGCCTTCTTTTTAGGAGGTAGAGTAGAAAGAACTTTGCAACCATTGGCTATAAGGATGGTTGTTGGGGGATAGGGAGAGTTAAGAATGACTCCCAGGCTCCTGACTTGGAAATTGGGGCACACAGAAGGAAGAGCTTTTGGTAGAAATAAATGAGACCTGTTTTGGATATGTTGCATCTGGATCCAGGTGAAGCATTTGGTGCGCAGTTCAATATGAGGGTCTGAACCTCCAAGCAGAGGGTTGGGCTGGAGATATGATTTGAGAGTCATCAGAATACCTATGACCTACATACCTGTAGGAAATTAGAGAAGAGAATTTCAAAGACGAAAGCAGACAGTGATGCCAAATATCTCAGAGCTAAGTCAAGTATGAAAGAACCAGCTACTCATTGGCTTTAGCAATGAGGAAATCACTGATGACTTTAGGATAAACAGTTTCTGTGGATTTGTGGGACGGAAGCCACATCATATTTGGTGCAGGATTGGATGGATAGCAAAGAAGTGACAAGCTGAATGGAGATGAAGTTGAATGCCGGAGAAGGCATGCAGGATGGTGGGAGTTTTATTTGTTATTTTTTAGAAGAGACTTGAACATGATTAAGTGATGATGAGATGAAACCAGAAGGAAGGAGAAGTTGAAGAAACAGAACAAATGAATCATTGGTAGAACAACTTCCTGGATGGAAATGGGAGGAGTAAATTCAAGAGCACTGAGGTGATACTGGCCTTGAGGCATACATCCTCCAAGTCACTAGGGAAGGAAGAATATGGGTGCAGACAAACTCATGAATGGCGGTGGAGAACTGAGGGACCTCATCCTGGTCATCTCAATCTCATTAGAGAAAGTGGGGATACTTGAGGTGGGCTAGGGAGCGTTAGAAAAGTGGCACAAGTTTGGACCTACCGTGGAGAAGAGAAAAAGGACACTGACAAGGGAAACAGACAGCGTTGGCTAGAAGCACTGGTGATCCAGATGAGACTGGAAATCCCGATCCTATGGTAGCACCAGTCCACCCAGCTGTGTGTATTTCTTTAATGCTTGGCTACCATTGTGCAGAGCTGGAGAAGATAGATATGTTTGGGTTAATACAGGACTGGGGATTGAAAAACAGAAGTAATAGCAGGGCAAAGGGATGAAGAAGTCGGGTTATCTAGATAGAGAGTAGTTGAAGTATTGGGCCATGGGATCTGGGCAGGAGAGGGAAGGATGAAGCAGGAAAGGACTGATGCAAAGTGAAAAACTGAGAAAAAATGAAGGTGTTATTGAAGATCTTGTGAGGATCAGAGAACAAGTAGGGTCAGAAGAAGGTTGGAAAGATCTGGAAAGATAAGATAGTGTGGTCAGAGGATGCATACACTAAAATGTGTTTTCCGAACACTTTACTTCTATTTCCACATTGTACTGTAAAATTTAAAATTGCATTACAAATGAAAATACAAATGTCTGGTAAATTATTTATTTTGTATTATTTGTGCCTTAGGCTCTCTTCTATGTGATAATCCCATTCTCTTCATTGAAATAGGAAAAATGCAAACCAGGTCTTAAGAGTATTATTTCTCTAAAGCTTCGACCATTTTATATGTACAATGATATTATATTTTTATTTTAAATATAAGATCTTGGGAAAGAAGCCAGTGTTTTCTATTTCAGCAGTCCCAACAGCTGTTACAAGCATAAGCAAGCCTTCAGTACATGTGCTTTCTCTGGCTTTGTGCTTTCCTCTAAATTTAAGTTGATTATAGGAAAAATTGAACATATAAACCTCAAGAGGACAGATCACATCAGTAGCCCTGACATGACAAGTGACTAATGGTAACAAAGTGGACCCATGGAATGTCAGGGAGGCTGTGCACACCATTGTGTCCTAGACCGGAAGCTGAGTCTGAAACTCAGTTAGGTATGGATTGGTTAGATGTGCATTGCATGTAAATAAGCTACAGGTTGCCTCCATTCCATTTAAGGCTGCTCCAGCTATAAATTAGAAGAGATGTTAAGAATCAAGTGTGCATAATTTGAACATAGTTCAGTAAGAACACAAATATTTCACTTGTTATGCCTCATTTTGCTAAAATATGTGTTTAGTAAGTTTGCAGATTAGGTTAAAAATGCAAACAAAATTATGGGTAATGAATTAGAATCCTATTTGCTGTGGAAATTGCCCTAAAACATTTTATTAGTGGGTAGGACTAAGGTGCTTCTCAATCCTGTTCAGTTGTCTTATAAGTAAACAGAATAAAGATGGAGTTAACACATGTGATGGTCACCAGGGTCTAGGAAAAGAATAGCACCGCCCCCGTCCCCCCAAAAAAGAGCAAGGATTTATCATTGAGTCTTCACACACAGGGGGCTCAGACCAGCTAGCAAAGAGATTCTGGTTCTTTTGCCAAGTGTATTCCTACAAGATTAAAAATAGGGACAGTGTCTTGTCCATAGCAGGTGCTTAGTTAAGTGGCAGGCAGGTCTGTTCTTCTCTCCCTTCCTTTGGTGAAGATTGTGTCTCTTGGTCACCACATCTCATAACATTAACATCATCTAATTTCCACATTCATCAAACCACCTGCTAATGGTAATTTGCCTTCCTATGTAGACTTTTCTAAAAAAGAACAACTCTCTGGCTTGCTGACATGAATATTCCAGTTTGCTTAGCTGTTCTGCCTTTCCTTATAATTGATGAAATAACATTCTAGTTTATTTACCGATCTCTTGTGAGATGGCTAATTAGGGTGAGTTGCTGCCCTTGGTTCTGATGAATTCGGGAAGGAAAATAAAAATTTCTTTAAATTTAAGGAAAATGAGCGGGCCTGCTTTCTACAAAAGCATTGCTACTCAGAGAAGCCCCCACGAGCTACTGCAAACCTCTCTCTGACATTTTTTCTGTTTCAACAAATACCACATATGCCTTCTCAAATCATGCACTATTAGCCCTTATTCCAGTCTCAGTGCCTAGCATTCCACTAAGTTGCCTGTACCTCAAGTAACCTTGACCTTGAGGAGGGGCTTTGTTGTGAGGAGATGGGGCTCAAACTTCGGTCTCATCTGGATGCTTGTGAAAATGCATATTCCAGGTTTTCCTGTAGAGATCCTGCCTCAGCAGATCCAGGTGAGATTTGAATGTGCATTTTTTAAAAGGATTTTATTTTTAAGTAATTTCTGCACCCCACGTGGGACTCAAACTCACAATCCCAAAAGTCACACCTCCACAGACTAAGCTAGCCAGGGCCCCCTGAAATGTGCAGTTTTAGCATAACTGATTCTGATACACATAGGCAATAGACCACACTTTGAGAAATGGCTTTAGATTGGGGTGCTAACTCATTTGTGGCTATGGCACTAGTAAGGGGTATTTTCTGTTCTTGAGAGCCATGGGTACCCCCCCCCCCCACGCAGAGTTAAGTTTGATGCATCTAGAGGAAGGAGAATGGGAGGAAATGAAGCCGTGTGGAGTGACAAAGGACAGAAAGAAATGGTGGTGGCCTGGGAAAGGAGCCCAGAGTCTTTCCGGAGGAACTTCCATTGGAAACTGTTTGCTTGCTCATGGATGAGACAGTTTGTCTGCCAGACAAGTTGGGTCTGTTGCACACTCCCGCTAGCAGAAGCAAATTTCAGGTTTAAAGGATATTTACCTTAATTTGCCAATGACTACTTTGACCAGGGACAGATACTCCTCAAGCTGCCTCAAATGATGGCAGCAGCATGTTGTGTTGAACATGTGTATGTGGCAATAAGGCTTCTTTCTCTTGTCCTAGAGGTCAACAATGTTGGAATTTCTCATCCATAATTATTGCTGGAAATCTTTATTTAAAGTGGCGTTTGGCAATCTTATTTGGAGAATTACAGAATGCTAGAGCTAAGGCTAATTTACAGAGGTCCTTCTCCTTTTCAAGATGCAGAAACCGAGACGGAGGATGGGTGATTCACCAAAGTCCAACAGCCTCATAGAGGAACCGCTGGGACTAGAAGTAGGTCTTTTGCCATCAGTGCAGAGCACTTCGCTGCCTGTTCCCAAACCACAGCCATGAGACAAATGCCTGCTGAATCAGCACAGACGAGTTAGATATATTGGTTTGATAACTGCTTAAGCATATTTGATTATATGGGATAGCAGACACTATTAGCTACTTTGTATTTCGATTTCATCTATTTAACTCTACACAATTCCTCCCTTCCTTAAATAACCCTTTTTTTTTTGTTTTTGGTTTTCTTTCTTCCTCTCTTTCTTTCTTTCTTTTTCTTTCTTTCTTTCTTTCTTTCTTTCTTTCTTTCTTTCTTTCTTTCTTTCTTTCTTTCTTTCTTTCTTTCTTCCTTCCTTCCTTCCTTCCTTCCTTCCTTCCTTCCTTCCTTCCTTCCTTTCTTTCTTTCTTTCTTTCTTTCTTTCTTTCTTTCTTTCTTTCTCTTCTTTCTTCTTTCTTCCTTTTTTTCAACAATGATCCTTCTAAGTCAGCATTCCTCCTCAGCTAAGTACAATTGCCATCTAGTGGCTTAAAGGTAGCAATAAAAATTCCTGCAAAAGCTTTTTATATAGGCCAAAGGAATCAGAGAATTTTTACAGCCTGGAAGAGAACCTTCCAGATCTTCATGTCCAACATCCTCATGTTGAATAAGGAAAATGAAGCTCTTGAGGGGAAAGCAACTTGCTGGTGGCCTCACAGTAGATCAGTGGAGCTGGGGGCACCCTTGACCACATTGAGTACATGACGTGGGTCTTGCCTGGCCCCACCCTCTTGCAAGGTGAATGCGCTCCTGGGGGGCAGGGAGGTGGGTGCACATGGGATTCCAGAATACCTGGCCAGGGTCTGAGGCACAGTAGTGTCCAGTGTATGTGTGATGGGTGAGAGGGTCCTCCATGACCAGACTCATGTCGCTAGCTTCTTTTATTTTTCTCCATGGTGCCATCAAGTCAAAGCGGTTGTCCACACAAAGGAGGCTCCATCAGTGTGGTGTTGGTGACTGGATGGAGGCCTGCATTAGCTGAGTCAACTGAACAGTGTGCTCTGCCTTCCAGTTGGCACAGTGTGCTTCTGCCTCACCTTTGGCCACATGCTTCTGCACCCTTTCTGAATGAGGATCTCTTGCCCAGGATACTTTTGTGTTCGGAGTGAATTTCCTGACAGGCAGCAAATCTAAGCGTCTCCTGCCAGAAGTGAGGTGAGCACTCAGGGCCTTATCCCCTTCTATTTATAATGTGCGTTGGTGTCAGGCAGTCCCAAAGAGGGTGCTGAGGGCAGAGCTCAGAACACACTTGACCTCCAGGAAGAGGCCTGTGCAGGACGGCTCCACGGGGTTGGGAATGGGCAAGTGCTTTAAACAGCTGCAGATGGTGAGGGTGCCAGGGTGACAGACTGTGGGAGGCAGTTTTCTTTGTATTCCAAATAGGCTGAGGATTTTCTTTTATCCACTGAAACTCTCTGGAAAAAAATGCAACAGGGAGAGTGGCAGGCATAGGAGCCCTTGTGGGGAAGGTTCTGTTTCCTATAGTCCTCAGAGGGGCTTCCAAAGGGGGATGAGTTCTGAAGCGCCTGGAATTATGCACACAATTTGGTGTCTATGGATGGTTTTTGGGACAAAAGCTCTCTACCTTTTATATGCTACTCAAAGGAGTCTGTGAGCCAATCATGTCAAGAACCACCAGTGTCCAGATCAAATCCATCTCCAAACTCTTCAAAATGAACCAATTCTTTGTCTTACTCAGGAAAAGAAGATTCAGCCACAGTTGTTGTTTGTCCTTACCACTGTTCTCATCCATACCTGATGTCATTTTTAAAGGGTGTGTGCACATAGAAAACAAGTATATAAGTAAAATTCTACTGTCTTGACTGCCTTTTACAACGGGTACATATCTAAATCCCAAGCTGAGCCATGCAGAAAATATGCATTTCTTTTACCTACTAAAATTCAAACTAATTTCTATTTTGAGCCCCCCATTCCTGTCATGTGGCAGAAACTTAATCTCTATGTTTGGGATTTTCTATTTCTTTCTCTGCCCCAGGGGATTGTGTGTCAATTCTGGGGCACTTACCTAGAACTGAAGTGCCTACCTAGGACTGAGATGGACGTAAGTGGAAGTATCTGTCTTTCATGTCATTTGTGTACAAAGTCATGTGCTAAGATCCATCCTTGATCCCATTGAGTCCTTGGCTGTGGGACCACATGTGTTACCACTGAACTTTCTATCTTCTAGTCCTGGCCCTGGCAGACCTCCCCACTATCTTCATGATGAGTCCCTGGGGCGGTGTGTGGCTCTGCCTGACAGCTAAGGCTCTGTGGCCTTGCTTCTTTCCAGGACACTTTGAACTAGGAAAGAGGATGCTTTGGATTTCTCTTTGAGGTCCAAAATTACCAAGTCTTCCAATTTGTTTTTCAAGAAGAAGCTGGAAATTTTCTCTTTATGCAAACCTTTCTGATTTTAAATGTTGGAAACTAATTCATTTTGGAAAAATAGTCACTGCAGGTCAGACAAAAAAATTTTCCATGGCCCAGTTTTGCCCCTACAGCCACCATTTTGTAGCCTCCGCCCTAAAGGCTTAGACTTATGGAAATCGAAGCAGCGAAGACACCCATTTTTTTGCTTTCAAATGTGTCACAACTCTCCCTGAGGCAGTAAGGACAGGATTGTCTACCTACTGGAATAGGAGAGAAGGGCAGGGGGGAGAAATCTGGGGGCAAAACATTAGTTAATATTTCAAAAGTCTTATCTTTCTAGTTTATGAAGACAGGTTCTGTGGTTTAAAAAAATAAACTTCTGGGGCGCCTGGGTGGCACAGCGGTTAAGCGTCTGCCTTCAGCTCAGGGCGTGATCCCGGCGATCTGGGATCGAGCCCCACATCGGGCTCTTCTGCTATGAGCCTGCTTCTTCCTCTCCCACTCCCCCTGCTTGTGTTCCCTCTCTCGCTGGCTGTCTCTCTCTCTGTCGAATAAATAAATAAATAAAAAATAAATAAATAAACTTCTTCTATATCCAGGGAAAAAAGGCTTGATATTGCACAATGTATTTTCAATGAAGTAATCATGTTCAGCAAATGCTTTCAATGCAATTATAGAATTTTATATTGGGTTTTCTTAATGATTGTTTATTCCAATTCCTGAGACTGGATTAAATAAATGAGACAACTGAACCCTACAGAGGTAAATGAGTTGGCTTTAGTCACCTAGCAAGTCACTGCCAGCCAGACTTAGAGGCTCTGACTCTCAGCTCTGTCTGTCTAGTAGTGCCTCCTCCTGGACAAGCCAAGCACTAGGGGGCTGCCCTCCTGGGGGTGGGAGTAGGGTGTGGCATGGGAATGGAGGTGGTGCTGGAATATAGTGCTTAAAGTCAAGGAGGGAAGACCCAAGAAGACATGACCCCAGGAGAAGTCAAGTCAAAGGGGACTGACAACTTCTTTTAATTTTCATTAAAATTTGAGAAGTGCTATTCTAGACTAATAGTTCTCTACCTTGGCTATAGTTTAGAGTTGTTTAGAGCCTGAAGAGCTTTAAAATTAAAATTTTAAAATTTTGTGGAGGCCTGTGCTCTACCCCTAAAGATTATGATTGAATCAATTTAGTGGTAGGGTCAAGGTATCTGTAGTTGGAAAAGCTCTCCTTGTGATCTTTATGCCCAAAAAGTTGGAGAATGACTGTTCTGGCCACCACTTTCCAAACATAATGCACTTGTCCTCCCTGTACACCTGCTTTCCTCTCAGCCTGCAACAAAGCTTCTACTCACTCTTCAAAACCCAGGTTTACCAAACCCCTCCTGGGAAGAGGTCCCTGAAGTTTCCCCCAGCAGACTTAACTGCTCCCCTATTTGCAGTCTGTCTTTGTGCACCCTCCTGTAGATAGATAATAGATAGCTATAATTATGTATTTTCATGTCTCTTTTTCTTGCTTGGGAAAACTAAACTGAATATCTCTGGAACAGGGAATCTGGTTTATTTGCTTTCTTTGTAAATGTCAGAGCCTAGCTTTTATGCAGTTGGTCCTCTGTATCTGGTTCTCTATATTTCTATTGGTGATTGGATGCACAAATGCATTAAGTCAAGGTTTTAGAACCAAGTAAGTATCCTTCAGATGTTCTCAGTCTCCCAATCATCCCCACCAGAAAATTACCCTCAATCCTTCCAACCCTTTACTGTCCCAAGGAAAACAAAAGATAGCAAGCAAGCAAAGAACAAACAGACCAGAAACAGATGTGTGCATAATATACATGTCTGGCTATCTCAGAAGGAATAGTTGGAAACAGATGGTATGATCCATAAGGGCAGGGATTTTTGTGGGTTTTGTTCCTCGCTGTATCCACAGTGCCTACAACAGTGCCTAGAATCTAGAAAGGGTTAGAGTGAATGAATGGGTATTGAATAAGTGGTAATTTTAAGAAAGCTTTCTCTTCTCCTCCTCCTTTCCTATTTATCATTCATCTCAGTTACACTGGGCTTTGTTTTGAGTGCTGTGACAGAATGCTCTTTTGAATTGCCAAGACAAGATCACCAGGAGCTCCCTTTATTTTTTTTTATATTCGATATATCTGTAATAAAGTGTGCTTTTATTTATTTTTTATTAATAATATTTTTTTATTATGTTAGTCACCATACAGTACATCCCTAGTTTTCGATGTAAAGCTCCATGATTCATTACTTGCATATAACACCTAGTGCACCATACAATACGTGCCCTCCTTAATACCCATCACCAGCCTATCCCATTCCCCCACACCCCTCCCCTCTGAAGCCCTCAGTCTGTTTCCCAGAGTCCATAGTCTCTCATGGTTCAGGAGCTCCCTTTAAAGATGTTCTGGTTTTGGAAGTTTGCTGACCCTGACCACAGTATTTGAAGGCAAAGTGTGACTCAATCTCCAGCAATATCCTAAGTGCGTCTTAGAAACAACAATCTTTCAGACTGACTAAATATAATATAGTCAGTTAGACTCCTGGCTCAATGTCAACCACTCAATGTCTAACTTTATCGTTATTCATCCTCACTTCAACACATGCACATACGCGTGTGCACGCGCGCACACAGACACAGACACACACACACACACGGAAGATCCTGTTACACTGAGCTGCTTAGCTGTTATACACTGAGCATCACTCAGGGCTTGGTAAACCGGGACTACATTATGTTCTGTCCTTAAGAACTGAGAAGCTCTTCCCGCCCAGTGGGCTGAATCAGCACTGAACCTAACCATCTCTTGATGACTGCTTGTCTTGCTAAACCTCTGACAGAGACTGACAGAATTTTAGAGCTGGAAGGGATCTTAGAGATCATGTGGTTTAACCTTATGCATTTGATGAATAAGGAGGCTGAGATCCAGAGACATGTCATTGCTTAAAGTAACACAGCTCATTAGGTGCTGAATAAGAGCATCAGCTGGTGCCCTAACTTTTGGTCACTCGCATTTTCTGTTTACCTTATTACCTGTTCTAGAATCTGCCTCATACTGGGTCCAAATCATTTAATATAGGAATGTCAAGTCATTCTCTGTTCCTTACCATGAAAAAGAGAGTTGTGATCCTTAAAAATCAACTCCTTTAGGTTAAAAGTGAGGTTAGAATATATTGAAATACATTGGTCGCAGCTTGAAAGAACAGATGGTGATATATATATTGTTTTTGGCTTTTCAACCGAAAACATTAGTTTTCATTAAGGTTTTTCTCAAAACCAAATTCTTTTTCCAGATTTAGAACTTCACAAAACAATGTCTTAAGCAAGCTGAATTATTCACTGTCCCACAAATATACTGTGTATTTGTAGAATATCCTTTTCCTCCCTAATGCAATTTTTTGTCCTGGCTGATCTCTATGCAGGCACATCCTACATGTTCTTCCAAATCTAGTTAAATTTCTTCTCCTCTCTAAGTGTCCTCTTGACCATCTGCCTTGTCTGGAATAGTATCTTATTTTTTCCCAACTTCTTTAACATTTATGGGAGAATTTAATAACTACATATTCATTTTATTGTGTATTAGAAAAATACATTAGTAGCATATCAGACTCATGATTTCACAGTTACTTTTTAAAAAATATCACACTGACAATTTTTTATATCATTAAAGGAAGGATGTTTTTGTTATTGCTGTAATTTGTTATTGCTGCAAAACAAACTACTCCAAAACTTAATGGCTTAAAAGAAGAATGACTGTTGAGCTCATGATTCTTTGGCTTGGCAATTTGGGCCGGATTCATTTGGGCAGGTCTCTTGGCTCCATGTGTCTGTGGTCAGCTGTAGGTTTGTTAAGTGGCTAAGCCTATGGGGGTTGGCTAGCTGTCAGCTGGAGCCCCTTCTTTCTTCTTCATGGTCCACCATCCCCTATTAGGTTTGCCAGGCTTTTCCTATGGCAGAGCCAGGGGTCTAAGAGATACAGCAGAAGTATGCAAAGCCTCTTAAGGCCATGTGAAACTGGTACACTATCACTTCTGCTGCATTATATTGGTTTCGGGCATGTCACAAGGCTAGTTCCTCTCTAAGTGGGTGGAACTACAAAGTCATATTGCAGGGGGCATGGTTGGGGAGAAGAGCTAGGGAAACACTGCACTCAAATTATACCAAAGTTGATTTAAATAAAAATGCACGTAGTAGGAGACTATGATAAAGACTGAAGTTGTTACCCAAATGGCTGAGTGCAGATGGATACAGTCCATCTGATGCTTAATCATTTATTGCCTTGTAACAATTCTGGTATGACCATCTGTAGCACCAGTCTAAAATGCAATTGGAATGAGGCATTTCCTGTGTCTTGATCTGTACGACTTGGGTTTCTGGAATTCTAGCCCTACCTAAGGCCTCCCTTCAGATCTCTGGATTGGAGTGAGTTTGAGGAGTGGGGGAGGGAGTGTGATAGGGTAGAAGAAGGTCTGTTTGGGCATATTACATGTGTTGTCTTCCTCCACAGCCTTCAGGCAGTGGGTATCATTGAGGTGGAACCTGGATCACTCTCAGTGTATCTGGATACCAGTGTTGCTAACTTGCTCTTGGATTGCTAGTTTGGGGTAGGTAGTCAATATTTTGATTAAGTATTCTGACTTGGGTGCAACCAGGTTGAAGCCAGGAACATTTTGCTGGGCATAAACTACAACAACTAAAATTTCAGTTTAAGAAAAAACTAGTACAGTGAGAAGGGACATTTTCATTCTATTCCTGAGCTCTACCCCAGGGTTGAGACAAGGGGTGGGGGTGAACAAAACCATATTAAGTGGTTGACATTGAGCCAGGAGTCTAACCTGGGCATCAGGGTGAAATGCTAAAATTAAATTAGAATACATTGAGGATATGGTTCTAATTAACTCAGATTTCCATGAGCAACTCCTTAAGTACTAGAAAAATGCAAACTGATCCAATCTTGCTGAGGGAGACAAGATAATCAAGTTAAACTTTAAAAGAAGAAGGAAGGAAGGAAGGAAGGAAGGAAGGAAGGAAGGAAGGAAGGAAGGAAGGGAGGGAGGGAGGAAAGAAGGAAGGAAAGAAGGGAGGAAGGGATGGAGGGAGGGAGGAAAGAAGGAAAGAAGGAAGAGAGACAAAAATTCCTCATAGGGAAGACACCTCTCAAGTACTTTCACAAGGAGTAACTGCAAATTACCTGGTGCAGTGAGAGACCACAGCAATCCTGAGAATATCCAGCCCATAGTCCCCTCATGACAGTAACAATAACTAAAATGCTGGGACTGTTTAATACATGATGTGTTAATTTGCTGGGGCTGCCATGACAAAGTACCAGAAATTGGGTGGTTTAGAACAATGGAAATTTTCGCTGGCTGTCTCTCTCTGTCAAATAAATAAATAAAATCTTAAAAAAAAAAAAAAAGAACAATGGAAATTTATTCTCACTGTTCTGGAGGCTTCACGTCTGAAATTAAGGTTTTGGCAGGGCCATGCTCCCTCTAAAACCCATAGCATAAGGATTCTCCTTTGCCTCCTCCAGCTTCTGGTATTCCCAGATGTTCCTTGGTTTACATGCGGAACTCCAGTCCATCACCTTCACGAGGCATTCTCCCTACGTCTCTTCACATTGTCCTCCCTAGTGCATGTCTGTCTCTGTGCCCAAACTTCCATTTTTTATGAGGACACCAGTCGTACTGGATTAAGGCTCACTCTAATCACCTATTTTAACTACATTACTTCCTAAAAGACTCCATTTCCAGACAAGGGCACATTCTGAGGTACTGGAGGATAGAGCTTCAACATATCTTTTTGTGGGGGACACAACCCATGACACATGACATGGTGCTATTTATCTGGAGTGGGTAATTTATTTTATTATCTAAACTGTAAGCTGCCATGTAAATATGTAAAATTTAAATACACCTCTCAAGAAGTGGTCTCGTTCAAAAAAATCACAAAGGAAATCTATGGAGACAACAAGAATTGCCAAAAAAAACCCAAAAAAAAAACAAAAACAAAAAACCCCAAAACCCAAAAAACTTAGGAAATGTTTTACTATCAGAAAATCTGGAAAAACAAGTTTTTAAAGATATTTTGAACTGCATCTGTATTTGCGTGTTATCATTTATTGCTGTTGCTGGTGAAGATCAAGAGGCAAATCGCTGTCTAATCATAAGAGATGGAAAAACAGTGAAATGGGGGCCATTCCAAGACACTAAATTGTTTTTTTATGGTCAGTCTATCTAATAAATACCTTATTTTTGTAACCAACATATATCTGGAACCCCACTTGGACCTATTACCCTGTGGTGTTACGTGATTGAAAAAATACATCCCAGGATTAGGACAAGAAAACATAATTGTAAGCATTTCATATCTTCTCAGTGCCTTTTGACAAAATGCCAAAATAGCAGAATATCCTTAATAAATAGTAAATGTTCTGGGAGATAATGTTCTCTGATCTCATCCCCTTCTGACATAGACCCAGATGTACACACAGCACTCACACACACACATCCGGCAGTGACTTTTTTTTTAATTAAGTTCAGTTAGCCAACATATAGTACATCATTAGTTTTTGATGTGGTGTTCAATGATTCATTAGTTGCGTATAACACCCAATGCTCATCACATGCCGTCCTTAATACCCATTACCCCGTTACCCCTTCCTCCCATCCCTCTCCTTTCTGCAACCTTCAGTTTGTTTCCCAGAGTCCAGAATCTCTCATGGTTTGTTTCCCTCTCTAATTTCTTCCCATTCGTGTTTTCCCTCCCTTCCCCTATGGTCCTCTGTGCTATTCCGTAAATGTCACATATGAGTGAGGCCATATGATAATTGTCTTTCTCTGCTTGACTTATTTCACTTAGCACAATCCCCTCCAGTTCCATCCATGTCGATGCAAATTGTAGGTATTGATCCTTTCTGATGGCTGAGTAATATTCCATCATATATGAACCAAATCTTTTCAGTGGCTTCTGAAGTGAATGATTCCTCTTTCTTTTCTCCTTCAAACTCTTTTAATCCCCAACCATGTGGTTGGTCTTCCCCTCTCTCCTTCCATTTCTACTTGAGCCCTTGATTATGGAGAATAACCAAGTCTCTCTGGTTTCTTTAGGTTTGTTTTTTTCCCCCCAAACATGCTTGTTTTTCAGGTGCAGCAGAACCAAGGAGGGTCTGGCGGCCTGTCCAGCAGCCAGAATCTATTCTTGTTAGGAGGAAGTGGGAGAGGCTGTGAATACTCAGACAATATTTTGTCAGCTGCTTGCACTTCAATATTTTTTGATGGTATTACATTTTTAATATAAAGCAAGTGGTATCCTCTCTTATTAATAGAAGAAGCTAGTTTCTTCCTGACAGCCATTAAAAATAGACATTGAACCAATATTTACTTACTTACTCATTTTGCATCAATGATGACTTATTCTTTAATTTATTTTTATTTTTTTAATTTTTAAAATTCAAGTATAATTAAAATAGTCTTATATTAGTTTCAGGTGTGCAGTATAATGTTTAAACAATTCTATACATTTCTCAGTGCTCGTCAAGGTAAATGCACTCTCTTTTTTTAAAGATTTTTTTTTATTTATTTGAGAAAGAGAGAGTGAGAGCAAGCAAGCAGGGGGAGGATCGGGGGGGGGGATCTCAAGCAGATTCTGTGCCAAGTGCGGAGCCTGAGATGGGGCTTGATCTCACAACCCTGAGATCATGACCTGAGCTGAAATCAAGAGTCAGACGCTTACCTGACTGAGCCACCCTGGTGTCCCAAGTTAATGTACTCTCGATTCTCTTTATTTCACTCATCCCTCCACCCACCTTCCCTCTGGCAACCACCAGTTTGTTCTCTGTATTTGAGAATCTGGGGTTGTTTTGTTTTGTTTTTTGTTAGTCTCTTTCTTTGCTTATTTATTTTGTTTCTTAAATTCCATGTGAGTGAAATCATACAGCATTTGTCTTTTTCTAGCTGATTTATTTCACTTTGTATGATACCCTCTAGGTCCATCCATGTTGTCAGTGGCATGATTTCATTCTTTTTTATGGCTGAGTTATATTCGATTGTATGTATATGTGGATATATATATATATATACCACATCTTCTTTTTTCATCTCCGGATGGACATTTGGGTTGCTTCCATATCTTGGCTATTGTAAATAATGCTGCCATAAACATAGGGGTATGTATAGCTTTTTGAATTAGTGTTTTTATTTTCTTTGGGTAAAGAGCCAGTAGTGGAATTACTGAATCATATGGTTATTGTATTTTTAATTTTTTGAGGAACCTCCATACTGTTTTCTACAGTGGATGCACCAGTTTGCATTCCCACCAACAGTGTAGGAGGGCTAGAGTTCCTTTTTTTTTTTTTATATATCCTTGCCAACACTTGTTGTTTCTTATGTTTTTTATTTTATCCATTCTGACAGGTGTGAGGTAATAGCTCATTGTGGTTTCAATTTGCATTTCCCTGATGATTAGCGGTTTTGCACATCTTTTCATGTGTTTGTTGGCCATCTGTATGTCTTCTTGGGAAAAATGTCTACTTGAGTCCTCTGTCCATTTTTTAATTGGATTCTTTGGTGTTGAGTTTAATAAGTTTTTTATATTTTTTGGATATTAATTCTTCATAGGATATATCATTTGCAAACATCTTCTCTCAGTAGGTTGTCTTTTTGTTTTGTTGGTGGTTTCCTTCACTGTGCGAACCAGTATTTTAGAGTATTTCTTTGAGCACCAAATTATTAGCCCCCTGAGTACTCCCACATATGAAGGTCTTGGGAAAGTATGCTTTTGTGATTAAAGGCAATAGGGAATATTGGTGAAGGAGAATAATGTTGAAAAGCTTGAAATTCAATGTGAAAAGGTGGTAACTGAGAGGAGATGTAAAAAAAAAATCAATAAAATCATTAAAGGCATGGGGAGCATGTGGATGCTAGCATAGTTCCCTAATCCTAGGATATTAGAACTTAGCTGAAGAGGTGTGCTTAGAACCATAAGGGAGGTATAATTCCAAACAGCAATTTTAAAGTTTGGTTTGTGTCATTTAAAGTTTTAGCCTGAAGAAAAAATGGTTTAAAATGAAGTAATGAGTTTCTATGATTCCATGTTAGTAAGTACTTGATATGCCCTCCTAAAGCTTCCCAATAAAATGCGTAAGAAAAAGTACAAAAATGGCAACACCAGAAGACAAAGAGAAGCCCATATGCTGTGGTTTAGTGTGAATTTCTACTGAATTTCTACGAACAAAAACACTAATGAATGTGCCCCCAGGGATGAAGTTAGAAAAAGCTTTTGATCACTCCTTTTTTCTGCTCTCCTAAATTTGAGATAACTTTAATTAGAAAAACAGGTGCTTGCCCATCTTTGCAAGGGGACTGTTTTCTGTAGTAGGCAGTGTTGTGTAACTTGTCCCACATCTGTCTCAACACTTCTCCTTTTATAGCCTTGGAAAACTAAAACTCCAAGTATGCAACATAACCAGGAATGGAAAGATCTGCTTGGATTCACATTGCAAGTATTCATTGTTTTAATCCAAGCGTTTTAAATTGGGTAGGCAGGAGTGTAGGTGCACATACATTTGTGCTCTTTTTTTTCTGAACATTCCTCTACTTTATTTCTATGGACCTAACCTGAAAAAGGAAGGTGTGGAAAATGCACTAATATCTGCTGTCATAATTATTGCTGTAACATTGATTATCCAACATTTATAATTACCTGGGCTACATTCTTCAGACCCTCTTTGAGGTAATGTTGATATTAGAACATAGCAAATTTTTTGAACTCTAACATAATGCTAAAGTGTTGGAATTGCTAATGCATATTTTGTAATTCTAGAACTTTATGAGATCACATTTGGTGCCTATAATCCCTGGGGTGTAATTTGGAGAAGAAAAAATGGAATCTAACCAAGGGCAATGTAGAAGTTTTGGAGAAGTAAATAGAGGGTTTGCAATTATTATGGTCAAGGATCTTAAAATTCAAACTCAAATTTTATGCCACTACATTAACATATATACATAGAATAATAACTTTTAAAGTTAATTATTTTTGTATAGTAGAAAGGAGGATGGAAAGAAAAATTTGCCCTAGCACTGTTGTCTAATTTTTTAAAAGTAACATTTATCTTTCTTTTCAATTTGAAAAGTAATGTCTGCTTACTAAAGAGGACTTTAAAAAGAAACATTGTATTACTATAGAAATTTTAAAAATACAGTGTAATACTACAGTACAGCTAATATTATATAGTACTTACAGTATGTCAGACATCATTCTAAACACTTGATGTGCATTAACCATTTTCATTTTCACAACTCCTCAGGTAGGTATTATTAGTCCTACTTGTAAATGGGGAAACTGAGTCATAGAGAATTTAATTAACATGTATGTACCTGGTCTTCTTATATCTTTTATAATTTTATTATCCTCATATATAAGGAGAATATCTTCTTATATTTTATGTAATTTTATTTCCTTTTATTATCTTCTGCTTTTGAATATCACTAGTAGTTCTTCAACTTTTTAAAAAATATTATTAACCTATATTTTTTCTAATTATCAAAATAAGAAATGAAATGGTATCTTCAGATTTTCTTCTATATATGAATGAAGAAGTAACACTTCCTTTTCTCACCTCCATTTCTAGTCTTTGGTTATAATCCAGAGTTTAATTAAATTGTTTTTATATTATATAATTTTTTTTCTGTCAGGATTACAATTTGACAACGATATTCCACTTGGTAACAAAGTTTATAATTCTTTAGATTTATTTCAAAATGTTTTCAATGCTTGTTGCCAATTCTTTCACAACTTCCTATTTTTCCCTTTAATTTTGATTTGTCTCTTAATCTTAAAGCTTATTGTTTGCTTGTTTTCTTGCTTTTTAAAAGGATAGGTGAGTAGAGACTTTTAGTCCCTTACAAACATGAGATTATCTTTTAATTACCTTCATATCCATTTGAGTGAATTTTTAAAATCTGGGTTGCAGCATTTCTCTCTCTAAAACCTCTGAAGATCTTACTGCATTGTGTTCTGGCACTAGTGTTGCAAAAGAAAAGCCTGAGGCCAGCCTGGTTCCTTTATGCACAACATGTTTGTACATATGCCTGTAAGGTTTTTTCTTTATCTGTATAATTCTAGACTTTTTTCAGAATATGTCTGTGCATGTATCTTTTTTTCGAAAGGAGGTAGGAAGTACAGTAGTTAAGGACTCAAGGTTGGCAATCAAATAGCATAGATTGAATGTCAAACTCTGCTAGTTGAGTTGAGACCTTTAAATGACCTCAGATGACCCTCTCTAAGCCTCAATTTCCTCAACATAAAGTGGAATAATGACTTTACTGCTTAGGTTTGTTGTTAAAGTTCAATGAAAGCATGAACGTAAAATGCATAGTACAGTACCTGGCTCATAGTAAGTGACAATTTTTACTGTCATTAGTCTTGCCTGGAACATGATGCCCCCTTTCAATCTTTGTAATAATACAAAAGTCAAAGCAGACTCAGGAATCACAGATCTTACTCCTCATCAAATTTGCCTAATAACTCAAAGGATAGAGGCAAACACCAGGAAGAAACAAAGTGTTCTTTTCCTGGAGGAGCCTGAAATCAAAAGTTTGCAAAAGTTTGCAAAAATGTCCTTTTTTTTTCTTTTTAACAATTTGGGCTTGGTTTTGGTTTTGGATTAACGAATGCATTTTGAACAATGTGCATGGAACCCATTAATTTTGAACAATGTGTGTGGAAATATTACAAAGGGAGCCATTTTGGTTTTGAAGGACTATTTCATTCATATTCCATCAACTACACATGGATAGGAAAATGCTGATATGACTACCCCTTATTCTCTAGCTGTGTTCCTTAAATTCAGACATTCCAGCTCTATTCAAAACAAGCAACCTAGATGGACCAGGCATATCCTGTTGAAACATTCTATAGCTAGAGATTATTCAGAAAAAATACCATTGACATGTTTACAGTGAGGTCTGATTGAGGTCATTTATTCCCTTGGGTAAAGAAGGAATCAACCCTTTCCTTCCTAACTTTTGTAATCCGGTGTTTTTCAATTCAGAAAAATGTTCCTAAGATAGGTCTTTGATTACTGCTTCTGTCTCAAGTTTTCTTCTTTGGAAGGAACATCAATAATTCTTCTGTCCAAGAGTCTTTCTTTGTTGTCCATAACTATCATTTTAAAAATCATATTTTTTTCATGCCTTTTCTCTCATTTTTTTCATAGTATAAATGTTACCTCAAAATGTAGATTTAAATATCATTATATAGTTGGGTTCATATCTTTTCTTATCTCACCCATCTCCATGTTCATCTCATCCTGTTCTCTTCCATCTTAGATTGTTCTCCTTATATTTTTTCTATGAGTTTTTCTACAATAGATTTTTGGTAAGAGTCTTATTTCTTCATACCGTGCTAAACTGGCAAACAGATTTCTTGAATTTTCTTTTTCTGGATCTTAGATTATGTTCAGAGTTTTCTTATTACACTGAGTATACTATTCCTTTTTCTTTGTTTTAAAGCATTTTTAAAATCAGCTTTATGCTTTTTTCCCTACTGACTTATACGTGAATAAAAGGTATTTCTATCAATAGATATGGTAAGTGGATGCTCTTTGATCTCATTCTTTGCCTCCTTGAATCTGGTTGTATTCTATTTTCAGGTAGCAGAATCTAGCACTATTTCATTTAGTGTGGCTTGGCTGGACTGAGATGCTATAGCCTTCTACCCCACTGCCAGGCTCTCTAGTAACTAAACAGATGATATTGTGAAAATCTATAATTTCCTGTATGCCTTTTTCCCAGGGTTTATCTTTCTCCAGTTCCACCTACTGTCCTTTACCTGATGGCATTACCTGATTCTGCTGCCCTATGTAATTCCAGAATACTTCCATCACCCCCAAAATAAATCCTGTACCTCCTAATTCTTCTATCCCCTGACAACCAGTAATTTATTTCTTATCTTTCTGGATTTGCCTTTTCTGGACATTGCTTATAAAATGGAATCACACATTATGTGACATTTTGTGTTTATCTTCTTTTATTTAGCATAATATTTTCAAACTCTATCATGTTTTAGCATGTATCAGTGCTTCTTTCCTTTTTATGACTAAATAATATTCTATTGTATGGCCATACCTAATTTTGTTCATCCATTCATCATCAGGTGATCCATGCAATCAGTTGAGTTGTTTCCACCTGTTAGCTACTATGAATAATGCTAGTATGGACATTTGTGTACAAGTTTTTGTGTAAACACATATTTTCAGTTCTCTCAGGTGTATACCTAAGAGTAGAATTGCTGGGTTATATGGTAATTCTACCTTTAACTTTTTGAGAATAAATATTAATAAGTGTGTTAAACTACTAAAGTTTGGGGGCAGTTTATTATGCAGGAATAAATAACAATTGCCCTTCTTTTAGCACATAGAATAATTGGCATGGCATGGGTTTCTTTCATGCCACAGTCCCTTCAAGATTCTGAGAATAGATTGACTCTCAGTCAAGTATTCAGTGTTGTTATGATTTTTTTTTACAGTTTTTTGTATGTGATTTCATAAGAATTTTTGTTGAAATTTGGGAAAGGCCATGAATGAGGCTGTGTATTAGTATCTATTAAGACATATCAAATTATCACAAATTTAACAGCTTAAAACCGTACACATTTATTGTCTCACAGCTGTGAATCAGAGCTATACCTACCTGGGTCCTCTGCTCAGGGTCTGACCAGGCTTCACTTGGACTTTTGGCAGAATTCCTTTCCTTGCAGTTGTAGGACTAAGAGCTCCAGCTTCTTGTTGGCTATTGCCTGGAAGGTGCCCACTGTTCTTAGTGGCTACTTTCACTCTCTTTTCACATGGACTTCCCAACATGGCCACTTATTTCAACATGGCAAATAGGCAGAGTCTTTAGAATGAGTGTGCTAGCAAGATGGTCTTAAAAAATATAACCTAGTTACCAAAGTGACATCCCATCATCTTTGTTATATTCTGTTGCCTAGAAGCCAGTCACAGGTCCTGCTCACACTTAATGGGAGAGGATTATCTAAGGGTGTGAACTCCAGGAGGTGGGGTTCATGGGGTCTGTCTGCCACAGGCTGCAGACCAAATACCATTTTAAGCAAGATGTGGAGAAAAATCTTGGAGATAATCAAACGCTTTTCTATTTTACTTTAATGTGTTTCTAAAAGACTAAAATTTATTTGGTGGTACTTTAATGACATATTTTCACTCTTACCTTTTAAAAAATTTTCTTTTCTAACATCGCTGTAGCTCAAATTTGGAAAAATGAATTGCAATTTAGATGCAGTTTTAATGGTTCTGTTGTCTCCATATAGTCACTGTTATGAAAACTTCATGAAGCAATGTAGGATAAGGTTTACAACATGGGCTCTGGAGTTAGGGAAAGGGAAGCTTGGGTTCAAAGTCTGGCTCTGCTGTTTACTAGCTGTGTCACTCTGGGCAAATTAGTTAACCTTTTGTGCCTCAATTTCTTCATCTGTAACATAGGAATAATAACAATATTGACCCAGTAGAGTTATGAGTATTCAAGGACAGAACGCATGTAAAGTGTTTAACATACCACCTTATAGATTGTAAGCACTCTATTAATGCAAATTTATAATATTCATGACAACAATAATTATTATTGACCTAAAGAGGAGAGTTTTAAGAAGGAGGGAACAGTAAATAGTTTGGCACAAAGGACAAGTATGATAAGGACTCAACAGATTAAGCAATCGTAAGGTTATTTATCGTCATGGTAAGAGCTGTGCCAATGGATGGGGGTGAGACTATAGCTGAACTGCTGTGGAGGTGTGCAGGGAATGGGAAGTTAAGAAGAGAAAGCAAAAGGAAAGGGCATTGACTCTGGCAGGAGAAACTCTGAAGGAGGGACAAGTGGGCAGTATGTACTCTATGCCCTTTGTCTGTACATGCAATAGTTAACAAGTTGTCACCTTACAAAGACAGTATATCCAGCAACTTCTTGAACCTATGCTGGGGATTCAGTCTTTTCCCTCTTTAGGTTAGTGCATTTCTAACCCTTCTGTATAGGAAAAATTTTAAAAATCCAAACTTCTATTTCTGGCTTCTCTGTAGTTTGCTAAATTGCAACTTTAAATATTTAAAGGTTTCTAGCATACATAGCAAGCTGATGCAATAAATGAAAAGAAGAAGAAGAAGCTGATCTGTGAGAGGCAGGGGAGATTAGTAAAGAGTTACATATACCCAGCTGGCATAGAAATGAATGGTGGAGCCTTTGAGCATGTTGGTGGTGGGGGATCAAATACAAGCCAAAGACGGTGGATTTAGAGGTTTTAATGTTGCATACTAAATTGCAAACCCACTGGGCACGTGACCAGCTATCAATATGGGCAAAATGCAAAAGCTGATATTTATGTTTTTCCTGAGCTAGTCAGAGGATTTATCTGTGCGGTAATAAGTTGTCCAAGCTGGAACAGTAGGGAAGATGCTTGAGTTTGTGATTTATTATTATTCCACTTACCTTTGTCCTTTGCGCCAGCAGTCACACTTTACCCAAGATCTTTCTGAATAATCTCAGTTCATCAGCCAGAGGGAAAAATAATTCCTCAAGGTAAGGGCATGAGCCCAATGCTGTGCCTTTACCTTAAATGGGCACTGGAAATAGCACATGATACAGTGTCTGGTCATTTATAGAGCCAAAGAGATCCTTAGTTTTTCCCCTGGGGGCTGCTAATGGAAACTTCAATAAAAGGTTACCATGGGGAAGTAGAAAGGGACTGGACTGGAATGACAAAGTCCAATAATAAATCCTCATTCCATTACTTACTGTGTGAACTTAGGGCACTTCATGCCCTCTCTAAGCCCCATTTTCTCAGCTGTGAAATGGGGCAGTTATGTCACTCCCATGGATTGGTGTACAGATGAGATGAGATGCTGGGTGTCTGCATTGCGGAAGGTTTAATACATTTTTCCTGGATTTGGATTCCTAGCTCATCTCAACTTTCTATTCCATGAATATCTTGAATTCTTCCTATGAATATGACCTGTGTAATAACCTCTAAGTGCCATTCCCAAAATGGGGAGTAGTGAGTTATCTGTTCACAGTAACTGCCCATAGCTCTACGGCAGACGGTGAATGAGGAAGTGTGGTGAAGTGACCTGACTTCACTGCCCTGGAAGTCAGGACCTGTAACTGCGTCTCAAACCCACTGCATGACCTTGAAAATGATCTAGAGTCTCTGAGCCTGCTTCCTGATTTGTAAATTGTGCCCGCGGGGCAAGTGATGGTGTAGAATAAAATATCTAAGTTTTTTTCTGTCTTGAATGCTCCTGATCTAGCTCAGAAGGTTCTTTCCATACTGGGCTATTGAGTCATACTTTTACTCATGGTAATTCATTAAGAAGCATTATCATCAGTCATTATTATTACCAGGAACTCTAAATGATTCCCATGGAAGAATTTAGCGGATAATGAAATCATTTGCAATAAATAAGTTTGCTAACTAAAGTGTGGTGCAGTCCTATGAAGAAGAGAATTTGTTTTATTATAATTAAGATTGATTAAAAGAAAGTCATTATCATTCAGGTCCTGAATTGTATATGCATGAGTATTTGTTGATTTAACATATAAATAGATTCTTTCACTCTACACAGTCTATGCAATAGGGTCAAACAGAGCATGAACTATGTGGACATTAGAGGAATCGTGGAAGGGGCTCTGTTCTGATCACTTGCCATTTTGTGATGCTGTTCAGTACTGCTGTCCTAAAATACACCTCTGCCTACAAGGATCCTGCAGGCTAATTTCAGCAGCTGGGAACCTGCCCAGGCTGTCATTGGCTTTAAGGTACACTGCCCCAGGCGGTCACCAGCAGGCACCTGTCTCCAAATCTAGTGGGAGCTTGCAGTGGCCTGACCCCAGCCCCAGAAGGGAGCTTAATGGAAACTCATAAGTCATAGTTACAGATCCAAATAGTTTTGTCAGAATAAATGTGGGACTTGTTTAGAAGTTGTATATACACAGAAAAGAGTGACCTCGACCACACAGGGATCAATGCTAATCTCGTTCAGAACCAACTATCGACACAGGTTAGCAGGCACATTACAGGTAAGGGGTCCCTATGCTCTTAGGGGCTCAGAGCATCTCCCCTATCAAGGGTTCCTCCTATATGGTCGTTAACTTCATGGACTTTGCAGTCAGCCAGACCCAGATTCAATTCCTACTGCTACTTATTAGCTGTGTGACTTTGGCCGATTTTCTTTTCTGTAAAATGAAGATAAAAAAGGTTTTTACTTCACTTATGGTGAATGTGTAAATTAAAGGAGATAAGGCGTATTATATGCTTTGTAAAGTGTTTTTCATTTTGTAAGCCCTGAAATATTCTACCTATTTATTATCATTTTGTTACTGTTATTGATAATAAAAACAGAGGGTCAGAGAAGGTTGCTCCAGGTCAGACAACTAACAACTGGCAGGGAGGAGGTGAGCACCCAGGTCTATCTGCCTGTGGTTATAACCGCACTGCCGAGAAAGAGAAAAATGAGTAGGGTTACTCTAAGAGCAGCAAAGATAGAACTTGCTGACGAATACTATGTGGACATCTGATTCTGGGCAGGATCTTGTCACTCAGAGACAGAAGGAAGTGGGAGTCAAAGCTACAACAGTCTTTCCACCTTTCTTCCCACAGGCTACGGAAAGACCTAAGCCTGGGCCTCCAGGGCACTCCTGAAACCAGGCAAACCTAAGCTGACCTACTTTCGAACTGGGGTTAAAATTTAACAGAATGAATACCAAGCAGTGCAACAACTATTACTTCTTTTATATAATTCTCTTGTCTTCCTCTAGGCTGCTGTCATACCCCATGTCCACATGGTGTACTCTGGGATGCAGTCTCCTTCCAAATCCCAAATTGGGAGTGGGGCACAAATACCTCTGGTTTTCCTTTTCCCAAACTTTCTAGAGTTTTCTTTTGCATAGCCTTTAAGGTACTGTCCAAAAGCAGAGGTGCGAAGGGGAAGCCAGGGCCCAAGTACCTTGCTTTTTTTTTCTTCTTTTGGTAAAATACTTTTTATTTTCTATTCCTGCTTTACAAGAGTGTTCCCTGTGTCACCTTTGAGTCCACTCTGCCCATGGCTTAGAGGAAAACTATTTTCAGACATGTAAGCATTGCTTCTTATATGTAAAAAAGGATATTTAGAATTTATAAATTTTTTTTCTCTGCAGTGTCTGGTTTTCGAGTCTGTCTTGCTATGGAATTTTTTTTTTTTAAAGACATTTCAAGATACACTACAAAGCTGTAGTCGTCAAAACAGTATGATACAAAAATACAATAAGTGGAACAGAGTAGAGAGCCCAGAAATAACCCCACACTTATATGGTCAATTACTCTATGACAAAGGACACAAGAATATACAATGGGGAAAAAGACAGTCTCTTCAACAAATGGTGCTGGGAAATGTGGACAGCTACATTCAAAAGAATGAAACTGACCACTCTCTTATACCATATGCAAAAACCCTCAAAATGTGTTAAAGACCTAAACATGAGACCTGAAACCATAAAACTCCTAGAAGAAAACATAGACAGTAATTTCTTTGACATCAGCCATAGCAACGGTTTCTAGATATGTCTTCTCAAGCAAAGGAAATAAAAGCAAAATTAACTATTGTGACTACACCAAATAAAAAGCTTTTGTACAGTGAAGGAAACCATCAACAAAATAAATAGGCAACCTACTGAATGAGAGAAGACATTTGCAAATGATATATCCTATAAAGAACTTATCAAACTCAGCACCAAACAAACAATCCAATTAAAAATGAACAGAGGACTCAAGTAGACTTTTTTCCCAAGAAGACATACAGATGGCCAACAAACACATGAAAAGATGCTCAACACCACTAATCATCAGGGACATGCAAATTGAAACCACAATGTGTTATTACCTCACACCTGCAGAATGGCTAAAATAAAAAACACAAGATATAACAAGTGTTGGCAAGGATGTGGAGAAAAAGGAACTCTCCTCCACTGTTGGTGGGAATGCAGATTGGTACAGCAACTATGGAAAACAGTATGCAGGTCCTCAAAAACATAAAAATAGAATTACCATATGATCCAGTAATTCTGCTACTGGCTTTTTACCCAAAGAAAACAAAAACACTAATTCAAAGAGATTTATGTTCATTGCAGCATTATTTACAACAACCAAGATATGTAAAAACCCAAGTGTCCTTTCACAGATGAACTGATATAGAATATGTGAGATATATATATCTATATCTATATATAGATATATATACTATGAGCTATTAGCCATAAAAAGAATGAAATTTCACCATTTGCAACAAAAACAGATGAACCTAGAGGGTACAATGCTTAGTGAAATAAGTCAGTCAGAGAAAGACAAATACCATGTGATTTCACTCACATGTGGAATTGAAGAAACAAAACAAATGAACAAAGAAAAAAGAGACAAACAAAAAAACCAGACTCTTAAATGCAGAGAACAAACTGGTGGTTGCCAGAGGGGAGGTGAATGGGGGGATGGGTGAAAGAGATAAAGGGGGTTAAGAACATACTTATCTTGATGAGCAGGGAGAAATGTATAGAATGGTTGAATCATTATATTGTATACCTAAAACTAATATAACACTTTATATTAATTATACTTCAATAAAAAATAAAATAAAATGTTACTTTATAAAACTTTTTCTGATTTTCAAAAAAAAAAAAAAGACATTTGTTTGAGTTGGTGCTAACCTCCTCCTTCCCTAGGACAGCACTACTCTTGGCTTATCTTTAAGGCAGTTGGGATGCATGGGAAATAACTAACTCCTGGATTAATAAAAAATTACTAAGGAAATAATGGAAGATATTTTTAAAATATTATCTTCATGATATGGGTGAAAATCCATAGTTATGCCATTAGGATAGATCTTTCATTCATTCATTCATTCATGCTTATTTCTAGAAAGCCAACCTGGGCCAGGCACTGAGGGTAGCAATAAACTAAAATTTCCCACTTTTCACAGCCCAGGGAATAGCACTGATATCCACACATATGATTGTCTGATTTTCATAGAGCCTTGAAGAGGCCTCACAGAAAATGAGTTACTGTTTTTCTGGACTATCTGTGATGAGGATAAAGATATTTGCTCTTTGTGCTCACTTTGGCAGCACATACTAAAATTGGAATGATAGCATGGACCCTGTGCAAGGATGACATGCAAATTCATGAAGCATTCCATATTTTTAGAGCTGAGGTGTCCATTGACAGATGAATGGATAAAGAAGATATGATATATATATATCATATATATATCACTATATATATATATCATATATATATCACAAATACCTCTTGGGTTACACATGAGAGGATAGAATGCTATGGTATACACACACACACACACACACACACACACACACACACACACACTGGAATATTACTCAGCCATCAGAAAGGATGAATACTGACCTGGATGGAACTGGAGGGTATTATGCTGAGCGAAATAAGTCAATCAGAGAAAGACAATTATCATATGGTTTCACTCATATGTGGAATATAAGAAATAATGCAGAGGATCATAGGGGATGGGAGGGAAAACTGAATAGGAAGAAATCAAAGGAGACAAACCATTAGAGACTCTTGACCCTGGGAAGCAAACTGAGGGTTGGGGAAGGGGAGATGGGTGGGGGGATGGGATAACTAGGTGACAGGCATTAAGGAGGGCAGGTGATGTGATGAGCACTGGGTGTTACATGCAACTGATGAATTATTGAATACTACATCTGAAACTAATGATGCACTATATGTTGGCTAAATTAATTTAAAAGAAAAAGGATATTTGCTCTTTGAGGGACCATTGCATCACGCCTTCCGTTCAAGGGTGCTTTATACCAACCATGTCTGTGTTTTGTATTCGTTTTTTAAATTACCACAAAACTTTAGCAGATTAAAACAACAAGCATTTATTATTTCACAATTTCTATGGGTCAGGAATTTGGGAGCAATTTAGCTGTTGAATTAGCCCAAAGTTTCTCATGAAGTGCAGTCAAGCTATTAGCTGGGGCTGCAGTCATCTCAAGACTTGACTGGGGTGAAAAACTGCTTCCAAATTCACTAACGTGATTATTATCAGGGCTTAGAATATCTCCTTCCAAACTTATTCATGTGGTCCTCTCCACCAGGCTGGCTACCTTACAACATGACAATTGGCTCCACCCGGGAGAGAGTGGCCAAGACAGAAGCCACAGTCTTTTTAAAATCTTGTATCAGGATTGACATTTTATCAACTTCTGCCATAGTCCGTTTGTTAGAAGCAAGTCAATAAATTCAGTCCACACTCTAAGGCATAAGATTACCCCATGGTGTGAATACCAGGAAGTGGGGATTATTGGGTATCATCATAGAGACTGGCACAACCTTCTTCACCTGCCACAAATACCTCTTGGGTTACACATGAGAGGATAGAATGCTATGGTTTCTCCCAATTCTTTGGCATAAATGGTCATGGGCATTTGATGAAGTGTTTTCACAGATTATGCTTTATTCTCAAATGAGTTTAGGCAGATCAGCCATGATGGTAGTGATGGCTCTCAGGCCTGCAGAGGCTTGTAGGATACTTCCTTCTAAGGCAACTTCTTGTAATCATTTGCTCACTGTTTGCTGTTGAGAGAGCAACTTAGAATACAATTATGGAATCTCAAATGAGTGGCTAATGGGATGAATGAGAAATACAGGAGATTTTCCCTATGATTAGTCATGTCTTGCCATTTGGAGAGTTGTTTTAACCACAAAAGCATTTGAATTCGTTGGACCACAGAATTAAGTGTTGAGAAATCTGCATTTGAACTTGGCCCCTGCCTCTAACTAGCTCTTCACTTAGGATAAGTTACTTTACCTCTCAGAGGTTTTGTTTATTTGGAAAAGGAAAGAAAAGTGATCTCAAAGGGTTCTTCTAGCTCTAACAGGCTGTGCTTAAGTCATAGGTGTTTTTCTTCTTCAGGAGCTTTGTGTGGAGCCAGGTAATGGTCTTGCTGCAATCCTACTCTTGCTGTTGTATAAATTGTTAGGATTACATAGATTGCTATCATTTGGCAATTTTCTGGTTTCCGTGTTTGGAAACTGCTAAGACATATTCCCACCAGTCTTGTATAGGAAAACAGCCAACATTTATTGAAATATTACCATGTGTCAGGCACTATGCTAAGCACTTTACAGACTTTCTAATTTGATCCTAATAGCAATCCTATGAAGTAGATACCTTTTTATCCATAGTTTATAGAAGAAGAAACTGAGGCTTAGAGAATAAAGTAATTTGTCAAGATGACAAATTAGTAATGAGTAGGGCCAAAGTTCTATTGGTCAGTCTGTCTGGCTCAAAACCAGGCTCTCCATCTCAAAGTTATCTATTTTATGTGCCAGTTCCTTGGGTGGGACCTATTAGTCAAGGTTCCAAGACCCTGAACAATGGAGCTTATCAAAGTACTCTGGTCAGTGTGATATTTTAGAAATGCTAAGCAATCCTTGGGAATGAGCAATATTGTCTCCAGAATAAGCCAATGATGTAAAGCTGAGACTTAAAGTGAGTCCTATGAGCAGGTACCATTTTCTGGCAAGACCTCTAAATGTGTGGTATTAAAGAGAGATGGCTAATAAATTTTGTGCTTCTTCCCATCCACACACCCCGCTGTGATTTTTTTATTCTTCATGAATGTACATTTATTTGAAAACCTGTCCTATGTTTTTGGGTGGTTAGAGAACTACAAAATGGAAATTCCTGTCTTGGCCCTTTGGCCCTACTAGAGGGATAGCCACAAGTTTCTTGTTGCCAGAGGACTTTGAGGCTGTTTGGGGGTTTTGTTCTGTTTGTTTTTCTCCTTTAGGCTTTTAGTCACACAACTAGAGCTTAGAATTGAATTTGAGCCACAGCACACTGTAGAATAGTCTGCAAGAACTCTGCTGGGAGCCCCCTGGCAAAGGATGTGTCTCGTCCCTGGTTCTTCTCAGTTCAGTCTGATGCTGCTACACAAACCAGGTCCTGCCATGGGCCAATGAGAGGACATCAATCACTTTTCAGTGGCTCTTGTTCCTAAGTGGCTGTTTTGGAAGGGAGCCCTTTGGAGTTAGAAGAAATACTATTTTATATAGCCGTTTATTTGGCGGTTGCTATAAGGAAAATCTCCACCAACATGAAGAAACCATTCCAAAGATTCTACTAGATGGGAATGGCTATACTTCAATAATCAAAACTGTAAAGTAACAAGGCATAATCACTACCATTTGTGGAGAATTTTGTGGGAGTTTTGCGTATCATCAAATAAATTCTTTCACCAAGCTTGGGTGATAGATATTATTATTATTATTTCCATCATGTGGATATGTAGAGAGTTTAGGAGATGCACCCAAAGTTGCCATTCCTGTAAACTAGGAGAGCTGAATTAGCACCTGGGTCTTTCAGATTCCAAAGTCAGTGTTTTAGGCAACTATGCAGAGTACCTACAAATAAGTTAGAACATTCTTTTACGTGAACCCCAGAAACCTGGAACCATGTTTAGGGTGGGATTGGCACTTAAAATTTTCATTTCCTGCATTTGTAGCATAGGCATTTTAGATTGAATAGTTAAATTATTTAAAAAGAATAAACATTTGTAAAACACTTCAAAAGTACTCATTTACAAAGCTGATAGGAAATATGGAATCATAAAACCTCCAGTTAGAGAGGATCTCAGAAGTAATAGATCCTTCTCTCCCCTATCCTCATGCCTCTCCTCATTCTCATAGGCTCTTTTTCTTGGCAGAAAACTCTTAGCTTATAAAGCTCTCTGCCTGTAAGACATTTCACAACTTGGACATCTTCTTCATTCAGCTTCTACTTCCTTCAAAATTAGACCAAATGGTGTGGGTTAATTCCTATTGAGTCTCAACACACCCTCCTGGGGAGCAAAGTTTATGCAACAGCAAGAATGCCTTAAATCCTTCTGTGTTTACTTTCCTCTGGAGAACTTGTACTACTTCCTTATTTGTTTAGTCTTCTAACTTCTTTGACTGGAGCTGAACTGTCCAATGAGGTCACCATTAGCTACATCAGGCTAATGAACACTTGAAATGTGGCTAGTCAGAATTGAAAGGAGCTCTATGTGTAAAATATCCATTAAGATTCCAGGGGCGGGGGCGCCTGGGTAGCGCAGTCGTTAAGCGTCTGCCTTCGGCTCAGGGCGTGATACCGGCGTTCTGGGATCGAGTCCCACATCAGGCTCCTCCGCTGGGAGCCTGCTTCTTCCTCTCCCACCCCCCTGCTGTGTTCCCTCTCTCGCTGGCTGTCTCTCTGTCACATAAATAAATAAAAAATCTTTAAAAAAAAAAAAAAAAGATTCCAGGGGCGCCTGGGTGGTGCAGTTGGTTAAGCTTCCAACTCTTGGTTTTGATTCAGGTCCTGATCTCAGAGTCTTGAGATCAAGCCCCGCATCAGCCTTCATGTTTGGTGCAGAGTCTGTTTGAGATTCTCCCTTCCTCTCCCTTTGACCCTCCCGCTTGTGCTCTCTCTCTCTCAAATAAATAAATAAATCTTTAAAAAAACCATATACTAGATTCTGAAGCCTTGGTTCCCCCCCCAAAGAATGATATATGTCATTAATAAATTTTTTGTATTGGCTACATGTTAAAATAATATTTTAGATACATTGGGTTAAAATATATTATTAATATTAATTTCACCTGTTTCCTTTAATTTTTTAAAGATGGCTACTAAAACTAAAATGACATACATCACTCACATTTTATTCCTATTGGACAGTGCTAGATAAGAGCATAGATTGAACAGCAAAGGAGGTGTAACTAGAGGTGTTGATTGGGTCCCAATCTTGGAAGGCCTTTAAAGAACATTTATGAATCACTCTGAGTGTGCCAAGTATTGCCCACAGCTTACAGAAATATACACTGTCTTCATGATTCATGACTTCAATGTTGTATGGTAAATATAACAACATGTCAATATCCACAATTGTTTGAGCCCATTAACTAGTTAAATAGTTAGGAAAAGCTAGCAAGAATGGAGGTGAAGAAGGAAGAGGGCACAGTTCTGCATGAGAATTAGGAGACAATTGTAATTTCTGTCTGAAATTGATGAAAGCGAAGGCACCAAGCCATTAACCCAGGGTGTGCTCTCTGGCAGGCCTTTGCCAAGCAGCATGACACCTACTTAAGTGGGTCACCGCCTTATTGTTAATTTCCATTCGTGGGGTTTGTTTCATTTTCTGGTGTCTCAGTTAACTCCAAGGTGATGCTTTAAATAGTTGTGAAGGCATCTGTAGAGGTAGTCAAAGTTTCCAAAGGGGTTATCATTAACTTCCTTTGTCAGTATTTCTCCACTTTCTGATGAGTCTTCAGCAGAATCTGAGTTATTCTCCTGGAATCCAACCAGCAAGCTGTTATCAGAATTCTCCAGCCTCTCCTGGATACGATTGCCAACGAACTGGAGAGAATTGTGTAGGAGGAAATGCCAGCCTTGCTGAGTCAGGCAACTTCTTCAACCCAAAGTTGACTGGTAATTATTGTGACTGCGTTCCTAGGACCACAGGAGGTATAGTCAGTCTGGTCTGGCTCCATGGGATTCGCTCAGTATGGGGAAGGGCACTATCCAGGGTAGTGAAATATTCCAACTCCATGCAGAGAAGAGTCAGCAGTTTCGAGCAGCAGAGTTAGGCTATATGCAGGCAGCAGGTGTGGTTACTAACTGTCTTAATTCTGGGGTTCCTTTGGTGTGATTAGATTATGGATAAGAGAGAGAATAAAAGTTGAGGGTTGGTAAAGCCTGTGCTACCACCACGCTCATATTTTCAATTCAGATTTAGTCGGGATGAGGGTGAGTGGTCCAGTTGAAATGATCCCCAAAGTGACTCTACTTTGGAAGTTTAGTTGAAACAGGGCTTTGGAGTCAAGCAAATTGGAGTTGAGTGGTGATTCTGCAAGTGAACAGCTCCATGGTCTTGACCAAATCACTTCACCACTCTGAGTTTCAATTTTCTCATCCATAAGGTGGGCATATACTACCTCCCTTCTGGGGTTGTTGTCAGGCTAACTTGAGGTGTATATATAAAAACACCTGGAATCCAACACAAGGAATACAATGAATCATCCTGACCTTTCCTCTTTAGTGTGTTTTATTGCTAAAGGCTTAATATAGACATCTCCCTTGTGAAATTGAATTCTAACCTTTGGCAATGATCAGACTTACTCTAGCTGTTTTGTTTTGTTTTAAGCTACTTGACTTTGGAGATTGTCTAGTTCTAATGATGATGATGATGATGATGGTGATCAATAGTAATTTTTTATTCAGCACCTGCAAGGCTTGGCCCTGTGTTAAGTGCTTTTCATATATTATCATGTAAAATCATCATAATAATCCCACGAGGCAAGTATTATTATCCCCATTTATAGATGAGGAATGGGGTTAAGAAAGACTAAGTGGCTTACTTCAAGGTTTTGAAACTAGGTAGTAGAAGATGTGGGATTTAAACCCAAGTGTGATGGTCTCCAACATTATCATTCTTAAACACTGTTATATTGTAACCATGCTATTAGTTTGCCTTATTTTTCTTCAAACCAAAAGATTTTCTGTGTCCATAAAGGTATCAAAATGGACTTTAAAAAAGAGCCATTCCCAATTTTAATTTCTTAAGTAACTTAAATATATCTAATATTTTATTGAAACAAAAATTTTAATTGAAAGACAATCAGGAACTATTTCTGATGAAGGAAAATTTGATTTCTTATTCTGTATGGAAATTTAGAGAATAAATACATTCTGTGGGGAAAAGACAGTTATGTTTAAACCAGAGTTTGAAAGAACTAATTATAGTTATATACAGAATTTAGAAATAATTGTAGTACTCAGGGTTTTATCATTAATGTTTTCTTATTCAAGAAAATGTTTGAGAAATTGTAGACATGATAGCTTGTTTGTGTTCTTTTAAGATTCTAAATGTTACTTTTGTTTTTTATAAGAGCTCAAAAATTATGTAATACCCACCTGCTCCCATATCACAAAATATGAGAATATTAGATGAATAAGAGAAACTTGAGAATATGAAGAATTAAAAACAATTCAGAAATTAGAGTAGACAAAGCTATTTCTGAGGCCAAAGAAATAATATTTCAGATAAATAAAGTGACAGACCAATGAGCATTTTTCATGGTAGGGATGGGGAGGTACTTTATCTGTCCAGATGACAACATGCAAAGCTGTTATTTGCTGCTTCCCAGAAGGTCCTACTACAATTGTTTTTCTTGGGTTTTGCTCAAAGAACAAATGTCATTCTAATGCCAGTATTGTCAAATGACATTTATTGTTTGGATTTACTTTTCTAAAATTTGCCCTTTCCTTCTAAAGTATAGGTATGTCTTTCTAGGGTATTAAAAGCCCTAATTTAAGTAATGATGAGATTATTCAGAATAAGTAAAGCCTCTTTGAGCAATTGGCTTATCAATGTAATTCACATTAACCACCTCAGAGGAAAATTAGTAAATCTCAGGTTGGTACAATAAGCATCATCTCCTGTGTTAAACTTGATAAAAACTGTTTTTAAAGAAAAAGAAGAATCATTTTCCTTTTATCAATCTCGTTTACTGAAATAGCCCCTGTTCATTTCATCAATGACCTGAACACTGTTTAATCCATGGCTTTATTTGCACCTCTCAGAACTGTTGATCATGCTTCCTTCTTGAAACCTTCATTTGGCTTGAGACATCAGTTTCTCTTGGTTTTCCTTCTATTCCACTGGCTGGTCAGGTCCTTTTTATCTACTGACTGCTAGGTGTTAAGACACTTCACGGTTCAGCCTAAAAACTTTTTAATTCTTTGTCTTTATTTACTCTGTAGGTAACACCATCCCTAGTCTCTTAGTTTTGAAAGTATCTACACAACACAATTCCCAAATTTACATTTCTAGCCCAGACCTCTTTCCTAAATTACAAGCTCATGGCCAACCATCTACTCACACTTTCGCTCAAATATCTAATAGGGATCTTGGGGCCCCTGGGTGGCTCAGATGGTTGAGCGTCTGCCTTCGGCTCGGGTCATGATCCCAGAATCCTGGGATCGAGCTCCGCATCGGGCTCCCTACTTGGTGGGGAGCCTGCTTCTCCCTCTCCCTCTGCTGTTCCCCCTGTTTGTGCTCTCCTGCTCTCTGTGTCAAACAAATAAAATCTTAATATATATATATATATATATGTATGTATAATAGGGATCTCAAACTTAACCTGTCCCAAATCAAACCCCTGATTCTACACCAATATCCGCAATTGCTCCACTGACAAACCTCTTCTGAACAGTCTTTTACATCTTGGGAAATGCCATCTCTGTCTTTCCAGTTGCCCAGGCAAATACCTTATTTCCTGTCTTCCTCTGTACCCTACATCCATCAGTAAATCCTGTTAGCTTTACCTGCAAAATACTGTATATAAAAAATCCCGACACTTTTCACTACCTCCATTGCTATTTTCTTGGTCCAAGTTTTCATCATGCTTCACCCTCACCTGAATTATTTCAATTACTTTCTAATGAGAACATTTCTTCCTTCCCCTCCTCCCCACGCCTTCCCTACCACCGTCTGTTCTCAAGATAGAGGCCAGAAGGATCTATTTAAATTGCAGGTAAGATCAAGTCACCCTTTGGCTCAAAACATTTAATTTCTCAGAGTAAAATCCAAAAACAGTATGACCTGCAAGGCCCTACCTGACCTTACTCTTAGCTACCTCTCTGACTCCACATTTTTAATCTCTTGCCTCCTGTTCTCCTGTACACTCTCTGTTCCAGCAACACCCAAAATTTCCTAGAACAACTATCTCTCACTTTTCAGAGTTATTTGCCCAAATGTTATCATTTTGGAAAGATCTTCTTTGACAACTCTTTCCCTCATCCCTGGCATTCCTATATCCTTTATTCTTCCTTATTTTTCCTCTATAACACTTTTCACTACCTGACATAATATGTATCTATTCACTTGTTTACTTGTTTATTTTTGGTCTCCTCCTTAGAATATTAGCCCATATTTCAGATTCAAGGACTGATAGACTAGGGGTGCCTGGGTGGCTCAGTCAGTTAAGCATCTGCTTTCGGCTCGGGTCATGATCCTGGGGTTCTGGGGTCGAGCCCTGTATCAGGCTCCTTGCCCAGCAGGGGGCCTTCTTCTCCCTCTCCCTCTGCCTGCCTCTCCCCCTGCTTGTTCTCACTCTCTCTGTGTCAAATAAATAAATAAAATCTTAAAAAAAAAAAAAGACTGATAGACTAGAGGATTTCAGCTATACCTCCCATTCAAGACAATTGAAAAAGCTGAAACACACACACACATTCTTGCATGCACCAGAGACCTAATGAGATAGTAAGAAATTAGAACAAGGAAATGTTTAGTTCAAAAAGGTGAACCAAAGGAGGATTTACTGATAGTCAAAAGGAAACTGAAAGGCAAGCTTCACTGAGATCTTGGGAAATGAAGCACACTATATCCTGGAATCAAAGGGCTGAAGGTTTTTTCTGAGTTCTGAGATTGTTTCTCGACCCACTGAAAGCAGCTGAGACACAGAGCTAAGGTTTTGAGAACTCAGTTGCATGGTTTGGGATTGACATTCACCCCCCCCCAAAGACAGAGAAGCCCTAATGTAATATCTCTTCCTCTTGAGACACTCAAAGGCTACAACCTGGAAGCATGGGGTCTGGGGTCTGGATTTTATTCCAGCCTGAAAAAAACCTCAAAGCTTGGTCCCAGACTGCTAAAGTACTTAGGTACTTTGTAGAGAAAAAAGGCCTAACATCATGCTGGGTCTCAAACTATCACTGAATATAATTTTAATTTGGCCAACAAACAATCAAATATTATAAAGTAAACAAATATTCAAGACAAATGGCAGATATTGTGGTTCCAAACCACCTGCCCACTTAGCATACGAAAAGATGCTCAACATCATTAGTTATCAGGGAGATGCCAATGAAAACCACTACAACACACCACTACCCATCAAATAAAAAATTTAAAAGCAACTGATAACACAGAGTGCTAGTGAGGATACAGGGTGATTGGAACTCACATGCATCACTGGTGGGAATGCAAAATGTATACACTCTTAGGGAAGAGTTTGGCAGTTATAGGGGTGGGGAGGGGAAAAAAGGGAGTTATAGGGGTGGGGAGGGGAAGAGTTTGGCAGTTATAGGGGTGGGGAGGGGAAAAAAAGAAAAGAGTTTGACAGTTATTAAAAAGTTAAACATACACATATGACCCAATCTCACTTCTAGATATTCACCCAAGAGAAAATAAGATACATAGCCATACAAAAACCTGTTCACAAATGTTTCTAATGGCTTTTTTCATAATGGTCAAAAATTAGAAACATTTATCAATTGGCAAATGAATGAAGAAATTGCTTTAAACACACAGTGGATTACTAGTCAGTAGTATTTTTCAAGGAGAAGCACTTAAAAAAAAGAAAAACTATGTTGACCCTTTCAGAACTGGTGTGACATTTCAGTCACCTCTGTGGATGACTGATGAAACAGGGGAGCTCTTGAGAGCCAGAGGATGGTAAACCTTTAACTCAGGGCAGGGCAGGAAGCCCTATTGCTGACATTCGTCCCTTCCACTTGGCTCTTTAGGTATCTCATCTGACTTTGTACTCCTTCAGATGTTCCTGCTGTCACCTGTGGTTGGGGTCACGGCCTCCTGTGAGGCACCCAGACAGCCAAGGATGTTTTCACAGGAAGGGCATTTGCTATGGGCTTAGCTGCCTCACTGATTTGGCCAGTGTTTCGCATCACTGTGAGGAGCAGGAGGGAGAAATAGACTTGTAGCTTGAGGTCAGGATCTTGTTTTACACTTCTTGTAGTGACCCAGGATTGCCAAGTGCAGAGCCTTATACATGGTAGGTGCACAATACGCATTTTCTTTGTGTACAGATCTGGTTTCTTTTTAAGATATTAACTTTAGTTCCTGATGTCCTCAAGTGTACCGAATGCAAACTAGAATTGCTGTGGCAGGAGCTGTACTTAATTCCTTAGAGGAAAAACGATAACCTTGCTGTCCTCAGTATAAAAATATTGGCTCTGTGATATATTTTTATTCGTTCATGTACTCAGCAAATATTTACTGAATGGCTACTATGTCCTAGATTCTATGCCAAATTATTTAGATTAATGGGATATATATCCAAGAACAAAAATCAATTGTTAATTATAAATTTCAAAGATATATATTGGTCTTTGTATACTCTGCTTCCTAGTGAATTTATTTTTTCTTTTTATTTCTTTTTTCCTGTAAGGAAGTAGATGTTTTTATGTACAGATGCTCTGAAAGAGTGATGAGCAACTGTCTTTCCTGTTCCAGTATTCTTAGAGGATTTGGTTCATTTCCATGAATAATGGTAGCTCTCCCGTGGAGAGTCTACATAAAGGAAGGGTGTTGGGGGTGGGAGTGAAGTATCAGAATTCAGGAGAGTTAGGGGCACGTGTGTAGATCCAAACCACCTATCCACCCTCCTTCTCCTTTCTCCACATCCTGACTAACAGCTGTTTTAGTATCTGTTTTGTCCAGAGGGAAGAGGTTTTCTGTGTTTACTTCCTTTTGCTTGAAGGGAAAGGTTCTATTGTTTGACTCTCATGTTTTTGCTACTTCAGGTTGTCATTAAACAGTAACTCTATTCACGGTATTAAAGATATACAGTTAGGCTTTCTTTGTTAGTCTGTTGTTACCTGTATTTAGTTTCTATCCCCCCTCTCCCCAGAATACTAGCTGTTCTTTTTTCTTGTGCTTTGATTTTATTTAGTTTTGTTTAGCTTTGGGTATTGACATTGATTTTTATTAATTTTAAATTATTGGTGGGAATAAGCAGAAATGAAACATCTAACAATGTTTGGAGACTTGTGTATGAACAGTCGAATCATGTTCAGTTTTATTGATGCTAAGTGGTGACTTTGAATCATTTGAGATAATGTTTTATATTATTTATATTCAGTAATTATATATATATATTCATATTCAGTAATTTTTTTCACTTGAAAAATAGCTTTGGTTTTAAATCTCAGTACAATTCATGTGTTTTTTATTGCTGTTGCTGTTATTAGTAACATGTTTCTTATGTATGACTAAGCATAAAAAAGTTGTTGCATGTAAATTTAAAATAGAAATTGTTTGCATTATGCGTACATCAATTAGCCATCCCAAGATATTTAAAGAATAATCTGAAAGGGCTCCAATTTACATATAGTAAAGCCAGTGTAGTTTTTGATACATCTTTGCACTGAGTTGAATAAGCAAATTTAAAAAATCATTTATTCCCCTATATAGAAATAAGACATGACTTATATGTGAATATTTGTATCTATGAGTGATTTAAAGAGAATAAGTTCTATTCATGGATTAATAATGCCACTCTAATGGACAATATATTTTAAGTAGAATTTTGCAACAAAGAAAAATCCTGAGAAATAAGATTGCTGAGAATGACAGAAGAATCCCCGAAAGAATTCTCTATGAATCCCCACTATGAATTCCCCTTTGTATGGCATATATATATATATATACCAATCACCTTTAAAAAAAAAAAAAACTAAATAACTGCTTTGCCTAAAGAGTATTTTCATGCTAACATGATTTTTTAGAAAGTGATTTGTATGTCTTTTGATTTAAACACCTATTACAATTTCCTAAGGGAAACAAGGAAAAAGAGAAGCAATTCTTAATATAATTATTAAGCACAATAGAACAAGAAGAAAAGGAATTGAGAAAAAGTGAGAATATTATTTTTTCAAGTACAAGAAATGAGAGGGAAAAAAAGGCTTAAGACACAAAGCCACTCAACCATGGATTTCAATTTTCAATAGACATTTGAGTTATACACCATATCTCCTGTATGTGATCCTCTTTGTATTGAGTCATTGCAATATACTCTGCTACTCAAACATTCTATCACCCATACAGTTACTATGGCCTGGTAACCACAGAAACAGAGTGTTTGGTGTCGGTGTTACCCTGCAGTGGTGGTGTGAAGGTGACCTCACTGTGGTCCACTGGGGTGCCTTCCACAAGTTCCATTGCCAGCTTTCTGTCTTTTAAATATGCAGGAATCATGTTAAGACTCCTAATTCCCTCCAGATCATCCTGGTTCTTGATATCTGGTGGTTAAGTGGAGATATTAAGTGGCAAGTTTGGGGACCTGGATCATCTTTGGATGCGGGTCTTTGAATCAACAAATGCTCCCTTTAGCTTTTTAGTAAGGTCAGTTGATGTCCTTTCTGTGTCACTTGTCATCAGAAAAGCTGGAGATTTTCCAATTAGGACTGTGGGAAGCTTTTTGTCAATCTCTTCATTGCCCCCTTGGGGCGCCACTGCCTACAGCATCAGCAGTTTGATAGGCATCCTGTGTGTGTGTGTGTGTGTGCATGTGTGCTTTAAATACTATTAATCAGGAGTGCCTGGGTGGCTCAGTTGGTTAAGCATCTGCCTTCAGCTCAGGTCATGATCTCAGGATCCTGAGATCAAGCCCTGCATCTGGCTCCCTGCTCAGCAGGGAGTCTGCTTCTCCCTCTCCCTCTGCCTCTCTCTCTCTCTCTCTCTCTCAAAAATAAATAAATAAAATCTTAAAAAAAAATACTATTAATCAAGTGGTTTCAGCCATAGCTTATTTGTTCATAACCACTGTTCCTTCCAGTTCAACAGTTCTTTCCAGGTCTACTAATTTTACTTTTAAAAAGACATACTAATGTAAAGAAAACGGCATAACTTGTAGTAAATGTTAGCATGTGCAATGTAACTGGCAGAGTGGCCCCCGGGGGAGCTTAGATTCTGACACAATGAATTTAGCTCTTGTTCTATCGCAGCCCAGGCTTTCAGGCAGGGAGGTGTGATACGGTGGGTGGGAGGCAAAGGAAGTCAACAGGCTGCCCTATCTCAGGAAATGAAGAGGCAAAAAAATGGGTTTCCATATCCTCATTATTTTCTGGACCCCATCTCCCCAGGTAAAATGGAGCCAATTAATCACAGGATTTCTGGAAGCACTACTGCTGCTCCAGAAACTGCAGCCCAGGAATATTTAAATGAGTGGGTTACTGCCACCAGGTAGCACCAAACTGCAGTTAAGACTAGGTAGGATTTGGGTTTCCAAACTGGACCTTAATTCCACGTGGGGGTCATTTCATTAACCCCACAGCAAAGGAAACTCATATCTTGGGCCACTAAGTTTCTTAGACTCTACTTGCAAAAGGAAGGTCAAATTTTACAGAATGTGTTTGTATACTTTTTTTGTTTATTTTTTAACACAAATGTGATAATGTTATGCATATTGCTTTGCGTCTTATTTTTACCCCCACTAATATGCCTTGGATAGCTTTCTGTAGGAGCACATACAGAGCAATGGTTTTTAATGGTTGCATTGTATCCCATTACATAAATGTAGCATAATTTATTTGACTCATCTAATGAAAAACAGGATTTTTTTTCTGCCTTTGTGGTTGTTTTTGCTGTTACTACAAACAATGCTGTAATGAGAATTCATGACTATATATCTTTTGACATTTGAAAGTGTATCTGTAGGACAAATTCCTAGAAGTGGGCTAAAGATTATGTACGCAATAGGACCCACTAACAGAAGGATGAGATTTGAAGCCATAGGAATTAATAAGAAGTGGGAATGCAAGTTGGTACAGCCACTCTGGAAAACAGTGTGGAGGTCCCTTAAAAAGTTAAAAATTGAGTTACCCTATGACCCAGCCATTGCACTACTGGGTATTTACCCCAAAGATACAGATGTAGTGAAGAGAAGGGCCATATGCACCCCAATGTTCATTGCAGCATTGTCCACAATAGCTAAATCGTGGAAGGAACCGAGATGCCCTTCAACAGATGACTGGATTAAGAAGTTGTGGTCCATATATATAATGGAATATTACTCAGCTATCAGAAAGATCGAGTTCTCAACATTTGCTGTAACATGGATGGCACTGGAGGAGATAATGCTAAGTGAAATAAGTCAAGCAGAGAAAGACAATTATCATATGATTTCTCTCATCTATGGAACATAAGAACTAGGAAGATCGGTAGGGGAAGAAAGGGATAAAGAAGGGGGGGTAATCAGAAGGGGGAATGAAGCATGAGAGACTATGGACTCTGAGAAACAAACTGATGGCTTCAGAGGGGAGGGGGGTGGGGGAATGGGATAGACTGGTGATGGGTAGTAAGGAGGGCACGTATTGCATGGTGCACTGGGTGTTATACGCAACTAAAGAATCATCGAACTTTACATCAGAAACCAGGGATGTACTGTATGGTGACTAACATAATATAATAAAAAAACATTAAAATAAAAAAAATAAAATAAAACAACAACAAAAAAAGAAGGGGCTCTGGTCAGAGCCTCAATGGCATTATATATAAAGTACAGGAGGGTGCCTGGGTGGCTCAGCTGTTAGATGTCTGCCTTCGGCTTAGGTCATGATCCCAGGTTCCTGGGATCGAGCCCCAAGTCAGGTTCCCTGCTCAGCGGGGAGCTTGCTTTTCTCTCTCCCTCTACCTGCTGTTCTGCCTGCTTGTGCCCTCTCTGTCAAATAAGTAAATAAATAAATAAATCTTTAAAAAAATAATAAAGTACAGGAAAGGAAAGTGATTTCTAGTAAGTGCACATTGCACTGAATTGGGCACAAAGTTAGAAATTTTGAGAAAGGTGCAAGCCCAGAAGTTAATGGTATTGTGGAAATTGTCTTCTATGTGTTTCACATACAAGGACTACAAAATATCTTTCTGGGGGGAAAAAAAGAAAAGGAAACAACTGAGATACCTATGGATAACGATTTAGTTAAACCAGTTACAGCAAAGACTAGTCATGTAATAGTTATGTAATAGAATACTATTCAGCTATTAAAAATATATTAAACAGAAAAGGCAAGTTACAGAACATTAAGAATAGTATGACATTGGGAGAGAATGTTAGTTCCCTGTCAAATAACCTTCCACTTCTTCAAATCAAGGGACCCTTTTGTTTAGCTAGGCACAATGTCACTCAGCTAAAAGGTTATATTCCCTGTCTCCCTTGCAAAGGTGTGGCTATATGACTAAATTCTGGTCAATGAAGTATAATCAGAAGTTTCCTTAAAAAGGACAGTTGTGTCCTTATTCCTCACATTTTACAATCTGCTGCTTGGAATGTAATGGCTGAGGTTTGGACCATCTTGTACCATGAAGACAAGAACCACACTGCAGGGATTATAGAATGAGAAAATAGAAGGTGCCAGCTTCCTGATGACTATGGAGCCACCACATCAGCCCTGGACTCCCTACCTCCTGTTTTTGTTTTTGTTTTTCTTGTGAGAGAGAAGTGAACATTTATTTTGTTCACATTGTATTTTTAAGAGTCTCTGTTATATGTAGCTAAATCTAACCCTAACTGATATAGACCCCATTTGTATTCAAAAATTAAAAATATACACACATGCACACATACATATCACAAATGTGTGTGTGTGTGTGTGTAAACCATATATGCATAAAATATCTGTAAGTGCATAGAATAAACTGGTAACAGTATTTATCTCTAGGGGTATGGATTTATAAACAGGAGGTGTGGAGGGCTATTAATTCTTTTGTATTATATGAATTTTAGCAATAAACATGTATTCAAGAAAAATTAAGATATTTCTACTTTTATGAAGAAAAGAAAATCTTGACTGGTAACTCCTTAAAATCAAAACAGTGGGAAACTTCCTTACCTATCACTGTTTCCTCTAGAAGAAGTGCCATTACCTTCCTGCTGGTCTCCCATCTACTTTTCAATGCTTTCATCTGGATTGCTTTCCCTCCATTCTGAATATTCCATGTCTCTTTTAAATATGTATCAGCCTGCTTCTGATACAAATCGTTTAAGAAGAAGCTCTGTTTAATAATGGAATGAATAATTGATTCAGACAGATAAGAAGGCACACACACACACACACACACACACACAGCTACTTTGACAATAAAAGAGTTCTCCTCCAAATAAGGCTTCTTATTATCACTGACACTCAGTTGTTACCATAGCTACATGTTCAAGTGGAAGTCAATCCCATAAGAAAGGATTCTCCAGTTCTCTAGATAACTGGAGTAGGTTTTTTTTTTTAAGATTTTATTTATTCATTTGAGAGAGAGAGACAGAGAGAGCACAAGCAGGGGGAGAGGCAGAGGGAGAGGGAGAGGCAGACTCCCTGCTGAGCTGGGAACCTGACATGGGGCTCCATCCCAGGACCTGCAGATCATCACCTGAGCCGAAGCCAGATGCTTAACCATCTGAGCCACCCAGATGTCACTGGAGTAGGTTTAAGCAAGATTTGGAGAGGAACTTTGAAATGTTTGGAGGCCTTGGAAACCCAGAGACTGCTGGTCTGAGTATGACAGTGCCTCGGGCTGCTTGTTCTTTCCTGATTGTGTTCAACTTTGTGAATAACACAAAAAAACAAACACATGCCACATAGAGGTAAGTGACAGGGGAGCTGGTATCCCAAGAGAAACCTAATCAAGGAGCTAGAAGCAGGATAATGAAGACATTGGTTAAGGATATGATACAGATTCAGAATTTATGTAGAGAAGGGTCTTCATGTTAAGTTGTTAATTCCAGGGCTGCCTGAGAGGTATGAAATTATTCTGTTTACAAACTCAAACTGTAGATGGCATGTATACATACATAGTTATATCTCTGGGTGCCAATAGATATTTATAAATTGAGAGGCAGATGGCTAGGATATCAGATACTAAACACTTGAATCCTAGTCTCTACCAAACCAGTCCCTGCTTGATCCCAAGAGGAAATAGCTTATATATACAGAGGACAAGTCTGGCAACTGGAGAGTTTTTATGACTCTGAGAATGGGTCCCAAGCCCCAGGGCAGACCTCCAATTAGGCTGAACCATATAGAAGCCTACTTTCAAATATTGTAACTTTTATTTTTTTAATAAAAGTAATATAAATGGGGCAGGGTATAAAGCAGAAAGTGAAAGTCTCCCATAATTCTAGGCCTTAGAGATAAACATAACCACTTTGGTTTATATCTTCCAGGCATCCCTTTTTGTACCTGCATACAATGTCATTGGAGGGATGTATGTATTTTATTTAACCAGTCCTATGCTGATGAGCATTTAGACTCTACCATTTTTTCTCTGTTATATATAATTCTACAGAAAATATCTTTATACATAGATCATTGTGCCCTTAATGGGTTATTTCCTTAGAAGGAATACCTGGAAGTGAAATTTCTAGATCAAGAGTCTGCAAATTTTATATTTGAATGCATATTGCCAAATTACCTTTCAAAAAGATCACACAAACTCTGCACCCAAAAATAATATAGTAATGTTGGTTTCCCTATGCTGTGCTTGCAAGATTAAAGATTTATGTATATAAATTAGGTATTTTCTTTTTTATGTGAATTGTCAGTTCACATGTTATTGGGCCATTGTTCCAGTTATCTATTGTTTATCCAATTGTTTAACAAACTACCCCAAATAAAACAACAACCATTTTATTATATCTTGTGATTTTGTGGGTTAGGAATTTGTTTTTTTGAGAGAGAGTGAGCGGGTGTGGGGAGGGGCAGAGGGAGAGGAAGAGAGAGAGAAACTTAAGGAGACTCCACGCTGGGCTTAACCAACTGAGCCACCCAGATGCCCTGTGGGTTAGGAATTTAAGCAGGACTCAGCTAGATGACTCTTCTTCCCATATGATGTTGAGTGAGGTCATTTGATGGTCGGGAGCTGGCACGTGGGGCAGTTTTCAGGGTCCAAGATGGCTTTACTCATTTGCTCAGCATCTTGGTGGGGATAGCTGGAAGGGTGCTCAGCTGGGCTCTGGTCCTTCTCCTTGTAGCCTCTGAGCCTCTCTACGTGGACTCTGTAGCAGGGTGGACCAACTTCTCACAAGTGGCTCAGGGCTCCAAGAAACCAAAGTGAGAGCTGCGGTTCCTCTCAAAGGCTAGACTCAGAACTGGCAGAGTGTTAGTTCAATCATTCTAAACAGGTCATCCTAGAATCAAAACGAGGCCAAATAGGCCCTTCCTCTCAATAGGAGGAATGTCGAGGAATTTGTGGCCATTTTTAGTCTATACAAATGCTAATATTAGTATATTTCTTAATATACCACCATACCAGCCCTGGATTGCTTACCTGAAATTTAACATGAGAGAAAAATATCTTGTTTAACCCAGGGGTATTTTGGGGCTGTCTGTTATAACAGCCAAAATGTGAAGTTACCAACATGTAGAAAGCCTCTGTAGCAATGTGGCTACAATATGAGAGTTTCCACTGATGAATATGATCCCACAAGGAAAGGCAGAGTAATGCAGTGAAAAGAGCCCTCCACTCAAATTAAGGTTATCGGAGGTTTAGTGTTGATTTTATCTGTAGTCAGCTTTGTGACCTCAAGCAAGTCTCTGTCCTCATCCATAAAATAAGGTGGTTTTATACAGTGAAAAATAAAATTTTAAAACTTGATAATAGGGGCACCTGGGTGGCTCAGTTGGTTAAGCATCTGCCTTCAGCTCAGGTCATGATCCCAGGGTCCTGCATTGGGCTCCCTGCTCAGCCAGGAGTCTGCTTCTCCCTCTCCCTCTGCCTCTCTCCCCAGCTTGTGCTCTCTCTCTCTCTCACTCACACACACTCTCTCTCTCAAATAAATATATAAAATCGTAAAATAAATAAATAAATAAAACCTAAAAAGAAAAAGCATCTGGTTTCAGAAGTACTTTGCTATATTCATTTTCATTGGTAAAACAGTTCAATAAAAATTTTAAATGTATAAACTTGAAGGTAGAAGCCTTCTCTAATAAAATAGTAAGATGATAATCATCTTCAGCAGCTGTATCATTTGCACAGGGCTAAGAATTGCCCCATACATTAGCTTTTTAAAAATCCTCCCATTTGGTAACATTGTTATCCCCATTTTACAGATAAGGAACTGAGGTTCAATGCAGGTAAGTACCTTGCCCTGTCGTGGAGTTCTTTGGTGGTGGGGCCAGGATTTAGATTCCTGAGTCCAGAGCATAGGTGCTTAACAAATGCAACTTTGCTCCCATAACTATACCTAAGTAGTCATTGTGTAGTGTATCAATAAATCAGTAGTAAAGGCCATTGACTTCTGTGGCCTCCTCAGCCATTGTGACTAGGAGGCATTATTATACTTTAAAGTGAATAAACAACTCTTGCAAATTTGCTCAGTAGGTTAAGGTGACCTGTGGAGCAATCATTTTGAATCATCTAAGGAGCACAGGGAGAATTAAGTTAATGGTAAAGCACACCTGCCAAATGCTGAAAAGAAGATAAGCAGCCCTCAAGAACCCGTGACCTGCAACGCTGGGCAGTGTGATCACTGAACTCCAAGGATCAAGCCTCCTGAGCTTGGCTGGCAGCTGTGATTCAAGGGGGGTCAGGCACCAAGATGTGCTATTTTCTGCCTATTGCATTTTGAAGAGGCACGTCAGAGAAGCTAAGCCTGATGGACACTGAACACTGGTGGTTGTTTTTTTTTTTCCCCCGGCAACAAAATTAAAACTGCACCTAGGGATTTATCCACCCTTTTGCTGATCTCGATGTGAACTGTGTGGTGAAATCCCTGTACACAGAACTGATTCTATCTCCCAGGGTGTTGCTTAAAATGTGGCTGAGCACAAATGGAAAACATCAAGTCTTGTTGAAGTCAGCACACAGAATTAATCTCTAAAAGTAATGAAAGAATTCGTTTCACTCTGTAAAATAAATAAATGTGAAGTATGGTAAAATCAGAGATGTTCAGCTCAGCTGCAGAGACATTTTGGGGAAAGGATACTGTGTTCTTGGGACACACTTTAATGCCCCTCTGATACCCTTATGTGATTATAAGGATACTTTGGATTTCTTTCTTTAAATATATTTAATATATGAGGTTTTGAACCTGCAACTGTTTACCTTAAGTGCATTTTAACATTGGGAAAGGTAAAAACTTAAGTGTTTTGCCCCACTCCCTTTTTAGCTCTTGGATGCATAAGTATATTATTTAAGTAAATATAAAATTAGGAACCATCGCAATATTTAAAGCCAATATGAAGTAAGGTTCTCTGCTTTCCACCCCATCCTTAATTTTATTTTTACCTTGACTCTGAACTTCATGCTTTGGTTTTTTTTCTAAGTGTAGTCCATGGACCACCTACTTGGAATCAGCAGTGCTTGCTTAAAAGTTGTTCTGAAAGTCTGGGGTAGAGGAAGTCAGATCAAATAACACTTCTCCCCCAGTACCTAAGGAAGTGAACAAAAAAAAAAAAATTTTTTCTTTTCAAAAGGCCAAAAATTATCAGCAGTAATCAAAATTTAAGAGTGGCTCTCAACCTTGTTTACCACACCTGCTTCCCAGAAAACCACTGAGGAATGTTCCAATATCCTGAATTCACCTTGATTTGGAGAGAAGTGGCCGGAAGGATAAGTAAGTGGGAAACTATCAACTTAGGAGCCGCTTTCTGCACCACTCAGACCCTGGCTGAGGACCAGCCATTCTCCAAGGTCACTGCTGAGTTGGAAGAACAAACCAGAGCCCTTGGGTTAGGAAATTCCTGGCCTTCCAGGGAAGACTGGCCCCAATAAAGGACAGTTGCAGGGACTCAGAAGAGAGGAGGCAGTCCAGGATCCCAGCAAGGACTGCAGGCAGTTCCAGAGTGGCTCTTTTCCTTCCTACTCTCAAGCTCAAGATACTGCAAAGTAAATAGAAAATGACATCCAGCCTCCAAGTTGTTGTCCACAGGGTGATAGCTTTCCAGGGAAGCTAAGAAGGTCAAGAAGAACTACTGTAGAGCAGGGAAACTGAAGAATTATATAGAACTGTCCAACTGTAGCTTAAGCGAAATAAAAATAAATGGCATGTCAACCTTGTAAATGTGTCACAGAGGAGGGGGTGGGGGCAGGAAGAGGGAGAGAGAGAGAGAGAGAGAGAGAGAGAGAGAGAGAGATAAAGTACAGATACAAAGGAAATAGTATAGAAGAAAACAAAAATTTAAAAAAAAACACAGAAGAAAACTCCCCCAGATTGCCTTAGTGCTAAAAAAAACCCCCCCAAAACCTTAATAAAAACAGGCTACCAGTAAACTAAGAACTCAAAGACAAAATGCTGAAACAACAGAAAGAAATGAAAGAGAAATTGCAGGGATAAGGAACCCTATTGGAACCAAAATAATATTGCAGATCTTAAAAATAAATTAGAAATCAAAGAACAGTCTAGAAAGAAGTTAGTGTAATTGAAGACTTGGAATAATTATTATGAACACAGCAAAAAATTATAAAGAAATTAAAATAATGAGACCAAACAAGGTGTTCATATCTAGATGATACAAAATGCAGATAATTATTGTCCCCGAAATAGCATACTCAAAATAGAAGATAAAAATTATTCTCAAATATAATGAAGGAAAATTTCCCTGAAGGTAAAAGAATGAAATCTGCAATTGAAAGGGTACACCATATACTCAGAAACTATTTAATATAAAACAATTGACATTGATTAAGGTATTTACCTTTAGGGATAAAGAAAGCTTTCCTGAGGCATCCAAGCACAAACAGCTCACAAGGGGGAAGGGTCAGGCTGGCCTCCTACTTTTCTGCAGAAGACAGGTGAGCAGTATCTACATGTTTCCGCAGGAAAGGAAGTGGGACAACTAAGCCAAGTTGTCATTCAAGTGGCAAGGCAAAAAGCAGACATTTTTAAACACACAACAGAAAACCAAACCAAACCAAAAACCCGAAGGAAAAAAAAAGAAAGATAAAAGGAAGGTGGGAAGAAAGGAAGGAGGGAAGGAAGGCAGGCAAGAAGATAATACTCATTTTAAGCACACACACACACACACAAACCATACACTTTTTTTACTATAAAATCAAGCCATTCAAGAGGTGAAGTTAAATCACCTAATTTTTTCTATTAGCTTTTCTTCTGATATTGTCAAGAATTCAATTTTCAAATTTCAAAGAAGCCTCACCTACTTGAGAGCATCAGGAAGAAGGAGGATTGAAACGTTGGGGATAGGGAAGTGAGAAATGGGAACCAAAGAATAAAAGTCAAACTTTATAAAGTTTACAATTTTGCATCAGATTAACCCACCCTGTGCTCCATGGCATCATTGATAACATACAGATAAGAATCCTTGCTTTACAGGGCTGTTGGAAAAAGTAAAAGAGAAAAAGATACAGTGAGACTGGACCTCACAACCTGGTACATTCTAAGTGCTTAGTAATTGCAGTCTCTCATCTATTCCCATCCCTTGCCCTATACACTGTTGTCTGGTTTGATTTTGTTCACTAAGGCTCACTCTATATTCTTATGCCTCTGTACTTTTTTCAGGTTGAATAATTTGTGGCTTAAAGCTAAATGTTTGCTAGTAAACTGTTCTTAAATTAGCATGGGAAAAAATCATGGGCTTTGGCCGCAGAACTAGGCTTCAATCCTGGGTTGCCTCTCTCATACACATAATGGGAATATCTGAAGAAGAAAGAGAAAGGAACAGAAGCAGTATTTGAGGTAATAATGACTGAGAATTTCCACCAAATTAATGTCAGACAGAAAACCACAGATCCAGGAAACTCAGAAAACACCAAATAGGATAAATGGCCCTCCCTGCCCCCCCACCAAACTACATTGAAACATATAACATTCAAATTGCAGCAAATCACAGATAAAGAAGAAAATCTTGAAAGAATCCACCAAAGGTAAGAATTATATCCAAGTTCTCCTCAAACAACCAGGCAAGCAAGAAGAAAGAAGAGTGAAATATTTAAAGTGTTGAGAGAAACAACAGCAGCAACAACAACAACAACAACCAAACAAAAACCTAGAAATCTGCATCTCGTAAAATCATCCTTCAAAAATGAAGGAGAAATACATTCTTGGATGAATAAAAATTGAGGGACTTTTCAGAGAAGGAAAATAGTAGAGATCAGAAACTCAAATCTATGTAAAGAAGAGCATTAGAGAAGGAATGAGTGAAGGTAAAACAAAAACTTTTTTCTTCTTAATTTATCTAACAGATTGAGGTAAAATAACAATATATTTGATGATTATAGCTTATGTATAAGTGAAATAAATGACAGCAATGATACAGGAGAGGGAAGAATGAGAAATATTTTATTATTACAAGGTATTTGCATTACTTGTGAAGTGGTATGGTGTTATTTGAAAGTGGACTTGGATTAATTATAGATGTATACTGCAAATTCTAGGACAATGACTAAAAAAAGTAAAATTGACATTAATTATAAGTGATTAGAAAGGAGAGAAAATGGAATAATAAAAAATGCAGAAAAACACATAAATAAGAACAAAGAACAACACCAACAAATAAAAGTGGTGATAAATATGGTAGATATTCATCCAACTGGATCAATAATCACTAAATGTCAATGGTCTAAATACTATCAATTAAAAGACTGAGATTGTATGTGTTGAGGGGAGCACTGTGTATTGTGTAAGACTGATGAATCACAGACATGTACCCCTGAAACAAATAATAAATTATATGTTAATAATTGAAAATTAAAAATAAAATTAAAAAAAATAGTAAAAGACTGAGATTGTCAGGGTGGATCAAAAAACAAGACAACTATTCGTTGTCAACAAGAAACCTGCTTTATTTTTTAAAAATTGTTTTAAATTTTTATTTATTTATTTGAGAGCAAGAGCATGGGGGGGGTGGGGAGGAGCAGAAGAGGAGGGAAAAGTGGACTCCCCACTGAGCAGAGGAACCTGACAGCAGGGCTCCATCCCAGGACCCTGGGATCATGATGTAAGCCCAAGGCAGATGTTTAACTGACTAAGCCACCCAGGCGCCCCAAGAAACCTACTTTAAATATAAAGACATGTGTAGATTAACTCTGCTGTGCCATCCTGCTCCCATGCCCCATTAACATTCAGAAATTGCCAGATTGGTTCATTTTGCTCATTGGTTCAAGGTCTCCAGCCAAAAGTATTAGAGTTCACTCTTTGAGTCCTCCTGCCTGCCAGTATTCTGGTTCAGTTCTCCCAAGACAGGCACTCTTCTGTTTTCTTATACATCCATGTGTATAAATTACAGTCTTCCAGGAGCATTTCCCCCTCTGGTTACTCTTGGAATTTTAATTGCTCCCCATATCTCCCTTAAAGGCACTTATGTTCTTCTGAAGTGGCCACTAGCTCTTTGAGCTGCTAGAAAGTGTTTTATATTTTATAGGTGTGCACAGTGCTGGGTGGCACTCCTTGTTTCAGTTACTGGCTCCACCATCTACCTGGTCATACAGGCTATAATCCAACACTGCTGCTTTTACGTTCTGTGATTTAGCATCCAAGAACTTCAGAGGTAAAACAGATCTTAAGGCACCACAGACTGTGACCTATCTATAGCCCAACTCCATGGGATGACCTCATTAATTAGAGCTGATGGTTCTGCTATGATTCTTCTGGCAGACTGTTCACAAATGATGCTAATTGTTGGGTATGTGCATCTCTTTTAACCTAATTCTCTAGGGGCCTGAATTCCCTCTCTTAAAGCCTCTCTGTTCTTCACACTCAGTTCATTAGCAAGTCTTGCTGATGCTACTTCTGAAATATCTCATACATATGCCACACATATGTCCCTGCCACTGGCTTAGAGGAGCTCTTAACTCCTGATAGCCTCCTGACTGGTTCTTTTTGCCTCCAAACTCTTCCTTTTCATGGCTGACCTCCTTTTTTTGGACAGATTTTCTTTTTACAAACCTTGTTACTCTGATTATAAAATTTGACGGACTGTTTACAGGAAAGCCTAGATTTCTTGATATACACAATCATTCAGTGTCTACTGTGTCGGCCCCAGCATCATCACTCTCTTGTGCACCCTTCAGCCTCAATGAGCATGTCCTCTTTCCCAGGAGGCCTCTCTCCTACTGTTCATGCTTTGTCAAAATACCCTTTCCTTCCTTTTCTACCCCCAAAATTACTCATTGTTTCAAAGCCCATCAAGAAGTTTGCTACCCTAGGGACACCTGGGTGGGTCAGTTGGTTAAGCGTCTGCCTTCGGCTCAGGTCATTATCCCAGGGTCCTGGGATCAAGCCCTGAATTGAATCAGGCTCCCTGCTCAGTGGGGAGTCTGCTTCTCCCTCTCTCTCTGCCCACCCCACTTGTGTTCCTTCTCCCTCTCTATGCTCTCTCTCTCTTTCTCTCTCTCTTTCATAAATAAATAAATAAATAATCTTAAAAAAAAAAAAGAAGTTTGCTACTCTAACATGCCCAGGAAATCTAATTCAGGAGTTTCTTGGGGCTGGTCTTAGGCCTTGCCTCCCTCTTCTCTATATCCTCTTTGCTGAGGTATAGTCATCCATAACATGGCTTCAGTTATTGATCTGCATACAATTCACACATTTATATCTTCCACACAGACTTTTCCTCTGAGTTCCAGCCTCATATATCTAATCACCTAATTGACACTTGCCTTTTTTTAATATTCAAGTACCCTGTTAATCTTCATAAAATTATGATTAAAGCACTATTATTGCTCTCATTTTGAAAACTAGAAAACTGAGGCTCAGAAACATGAAATGCGTTGTGTAAGTTTGCACAACTAATTGATGTTTGATGGAATTTGAACCTAGTACTCTGTGCCCTTAAACTTTATGCCTTTATCTAACATATCATTACTGTCTCTTGAATATTAACATCAGGGAAACTAAGATAGCTTGTTTGAAGTAATAATAATAATAATAAAGGTGTTACTGTTAAGAAGGAACTGGAACCAATTTATTTGAATAGAAATAATTCTATATTCTAGACAATTCAAAACCTTACACAATATAATAGAATCTTAGGGTTGGATGAGATTTTCAAGTTCATTCAGCCCATCCATCTTTCTTTCCTACTTGATTCTAGGACATATTTGAGTTCATAGTGGGTTTTTTATAAGAAGTATTTTTATTTTTCATTTGAATGGATTAATATTGCTTTTTCTGAGCGATGAGGAGAGAAAATGAGCCACACTAATATTATTTCAGCTTCTGACTCCAGCTGCATCTGATGACCTTTCTCCATGATGTTTCTTTTTTGATTTGTGCATCACTAACCTTCTTCTATCTTTTTTTTTTTTTTAACTCATTTAAGTTGGGGGTCTCTCACTAACCTGACATTGCCTCTGGATGTCTCAAGCCATTTCAGGGTAAACAGATTGAATACTGAAACTCATGATTTTCTCTGCCAAACTGGCTCTTTCCTAGTGTTCCCTATCTTAGTGATTGGCGCCACCACTGGTGCAGTTGTGCCAGTCAGAAACCTAGGCGTCATCCTAGACCCACCTCTCTCTCTCACTTCTCACATCTGCTGTCATCACAGCCTGTCCTGAATACCTTCTAAATAGCTCCTGACTGTCCTCCTCTCTCCACTTCCACTGCCACCACTTCTATCAATCTCTGGCCTGGATCATTAAAGTAGCCAAGTAAGATCGCTCTGCTTCCATTACTTGTTTCTTCCAATTTGTTCTCCAGAGTATGAAGTAATCTTTTCAACACAAATATTCAATGGTCACTCCTAGCTTAACAATGGCTTCCCATTGCTCCTGGAAACGTTGAATTCCTCTAATGTGGCCCTTGTGATGCTGCATGGTCCATCCTACTTTTAGTGCCTGATGTACATCATGTTCCCTCCTACCATGGGACCTCAGAACATGCAGTTTCCTCTGCTTGCAAAACTCTTTTGTCTCCTTTTCACCCAATTAATTAAGACGTAGAGTCCTACTACAAAAGCTCAAGGGGGGAGAAGGCCATTTCTTCTTCCCACATCCAGGAAGGTATATGATCTTAGCCTCGACAAGAAATAAATCTTGAGGAAATGCTGCAAAAACACATAATGGATTATTCTTTGCTGGGCGGTGTCATGGTAGCAAGTAATCAGGAGTGGCCATCATCAGGGTCAGGTATTAGCTCCTTTAGCAGAATCTTGACTATGTCTGGCCTCCCTTAGTTCCTACCTTAGTCTGGTTCTCTAATATTTCTACCAATTCTATGAGCTATCTGATACTCTTGCAGGAGATTATTTTTCTACTTAAGTTGGCCTAAGTTAGTTTCATTTTTATAACCAACAATCCTGATGAATAGTACAGTGTGATTCATTTATTAATGGCTATTTCATCTCCAGGAGAGGAAGCTCTGTGGCTATCTTGAATATCATTGTATTTGGAGGTGCTTTTCCAGTGCCTGGAATATAATTAATACTTAATAGTTTTTAGATAAACAGGTAGATTCCTCTTAACATTTCAGTAGCACTTTGCACAGATTTTTGTATTGTAATCTGGTTTTGCCTTTAAGAAGATATACCTTGTCCACTGATCCACTGATCAATTTTTGAGGAATAAACCAAAATTGAATTCTTGGGATAAATCCTTTTTTTTAATTTATTTTTTTAATTTAAATTCAATTAGCCAACATATAGTACATCATTCGTTTTCGATGTGGTGTTCAGTGATTCATTAGTTGCATATAACACCCAGTGCTCATCACCACACGTGCCTCCTTAATGCTATCACCCGGTTACCCCCTCCCTTCCATAACCCTCAGTTTGTTTCCTGAGTCCAGAGTCTCTCATGGTTTGTCTCCCTCTCTGATTTCTTCCCATTCGGTTTTCCCTCCCTTCCCCTGTGGTCCTCTGCACTATTCCTTATGTTCCACATATGAGTAAAACCATATGATAATTGTCTTTCTCTGCTTGAGTTATTTCACTCAGCACAATCCCCTCCAGTTCCATCCATGTTGATGCAAATGGTGGGTATTCATCTTTTCTGGTGGCTATGGGGAGGTTTTTAAACTACAAATTCAATTTCCTTAATAGAAATAGGGTCACTTATGTTATTTACTTGTTATTGTGTGCGTTTTGGGAGTGTGTGTCCTGTAAGGAATTTGTCCATTTCATCTAAGTTGTTGAATTTATGGCATGGTGTTGTTCATAATACTCCTTTTTTTTTTTTTTTAAGATTTATGCTTTTTTTTTTTTTTTTGGAGAGAGAGAGCACATGCAAGTGGGGAGAGGGGGAGAGAGAGAGGGAAAGAATCTCAGGCAGACACCGCACAGAGCATGGAGCCTGATGTGGGGCTCGATCCCATGAGATCATGACCTGAGCCAAAATCACAAGTCAGACACTTAACCACTGAGCCATCCTGGTGCTCCTGTTCATAACACTTACTTTCATTTTAATGTCTATAGGATCTGTAGTGATGTCTTCTCTTTCATTCCTGAGGTTGGTAAATTGTGACCTCTATTTTTTTTTTCCTATCAGACTGGCTTGAAATTTATAATTTACTCTTTTTTCTTTTCAAGAAAACCAATTGTTAATTTCATTAATTGTTTTCTGTATTATCGTTCTGCTTCCTCTTTCATTGGTTTCTGCTCATTATTTTTTTCCTTTTGCTTCCTTTAGTTTTCATTAGCTCTTCCTTTTCTCGGTTTCTTTTTTTTTAAAGATTTTATTTATTTATTTGAGAGACAGAAAGAGAAAGAGAGAGAGTAAGCATGAGCGAGGAGGAGGGACGGGGGAGAGGGACTAGCAGACTCCCCACTGAGCAGGGAGCCCAACATGGGGCTTGATCCCAGTACATTGGGATCATGACCTGAGCTGAAGGCAGATGCTTAATCGACTGAGCCACCCAGTTGCCCCCCTTTTTTTTAGTTTCTTAAAGTGTAAGCTTGAATCATTGTTTTAAGGCCTTTCTTTTTCTTTTTTTTTTTTTTTAAGATTTTTTATTTATTTATTTGACAGAGATAGAGACAGCCAGCGAGAGAGGGAACACAAGTGGGGGGAGTGGGAGAGGAAGAAGCAGGCTCATAGCGGAAGAGCCTGATGTGGGGCCCGATCCCATAACGCCGGGATCACGCCCTGAGCCGAAGGCAGGCGCTTAACCGCTGTGCCACCCAGGCGCCCCTAGGCCTTTCTTTTTCTTAAATATTATGATTTAACTCTGTAATCTTCCTTTTGAGTACTGCTTTAACTGAATTCCACAAATTTTGATGTGTTTTGTTTTCTACTTTTGGTTGAAAATATTTTCTAATTTTCTTGTGATTTCTTTTTTTGACCCATGAGATATTTAGAAACGAGATGCTTACTATACAACTTGTTGAGTATTTGCCATTATTTTTTCTATTATTGACATCAGTTTAACTCTGTCATGGTTAGAGAATATATTTTGTATGATTTTAGTTCCATTAAATCTGAAACGTATTTTATCTATGGTCTATCGTAGTGAATGTTCCACATGCATTTGAAAATAGTATGTCTTTTGGTGTCATTGTGTGACATGTTCTATAAATATCAATTACAGTAAGTTGATTGGTAGTGTTATTTGATATCCTATGTATTACTAATTTTCTTGCTGCTTGTTTCTGTCAACTACTGACAAAGGAGTGCTGAAGTCTCCAGCTAGAATTATATATTTATCTATTTTTCCTTCCATTTCTATGAATTTTTCTTCATGTATTTGAAGCTCTTATTAGGTACACACACATTTATCATTATCAAATGTCTCTCTTTGTTCCAGGTAATATTCCTTGTTCTGAAACTTACTTTGTCTGAAAATATTGTTTTTTTGCCTTGTATACCTTTTCCATTCTCTTACTTTCGATCTATCTGTGTCTTTATATTTACAGTATGTTATAGCATATCTGAACTCCTATGTCACATATTGATAAGTGTCCCTCAGGTCACTGATGCTCTGTTTATTTCAGCATTTTTCTCTCTGTTCATTCAGGACAGCTTTTATCACTGTGTCTCAAATTTACTAATCTTTTCTTTTATAGTGTTTAAGCTGTTGCTAGTCTCATTCATTGTATTTTTCATTTCAGATATTGTATTTTTATTGTCCAGAAGTTACATGAATCATTTTTATATCTTTCCTTCCTCTCCTAATCTAATGTTCTTCTTCACCTTCTTTAATATATGGAACATGTTTATAATATCTTTTTAAAACATCCTTGTCTGCCAATTTCATTATCTCCATCACTCTTGTCTCTATTCATTGACTGATTTTTCTCTGGCTATGGATCTTATTTTCCTGCTCCTTTGCATTCTTGGTAATTTTTTTTTTAGTTTTGAATTCTGAACATTGTGTTATTAACTTTTTTTAGATGATGGGTTTTGTTGTATACCTTACATAGCCTTGGACTTTTATTCTGATGTGTAGTTAAGTTACTTGAAATTAGTTGTATTGTTTCAAGGTTTGCTTTCAAGCTTTGTTAGGATGGATCCAGAGTAGCTCTACTACCAAGAGGGCAATACTCTTTTCAGGTCAGTACCTAATGTCTTTTGTAGTTTGAGTTCTTTTCACTCTGGTCAGTAGGAAAATGAACTATTTCCGGCCTCGAGTGAGCTGCGGGCACTGTTTGGTGTACAGTTTTCCTGGGCTTTTTTCTGTGGCCTCAGGTAGTTTTCCTTCACACAGGCACAGATCATTGTCCAGGCGAAGATTCCAGAGCTCTCTGTACTAGCACTCTCCTTTCAGAGGGTAAGTCTAGCTGTCTTGGCCTCTTCAAACTTCAGTCTCTATCTTCCCAACTCAGTGAGACTGCTATGCTCTGTTTGGGTTATCACTTCCTGTACTAGGAATTTCTTCCAGGTAGAAAACTGGGGTAATTATAGGGCTCACCTCATTTATTTCCCTTCTCTCAGGGATCACAGTCCTACATTACCTATTATCCAGTGTCTAAAAACTTCATACATTTTTTCTGATTTTCTAATTGTTTAAAGCACAAAGGTAAATCCAGTCTCTGTTACTTCATCATGGTCAGAGGTGGCATTATATACACATTAGCTTTGCCATACTTATTCCCTTAACTCTCTCCCTTAACACAAATGTGCAATTTTTGTGGTCTGGAATTTAATGGACAAGGAAATATATGACTGCCATAATTTGGAAGAACCAGGATGGGAAATGTTTTCAATTTAATATTGAAGATAACTCATATGACCACAACAGTTATGGGAAATTATTTTAGCCTGAATGTAGTACTCTGATTTCTTATCTATAATTGTGGTTGTGTATGAGAATGGTTTAATAATGTTGAGTGTAGTGTGAGGGCTCTGTTTCAACGTAGGAAGAATCCTGAAGGATGGTAGGAGTGGAAAAAGAAGCCTCTGGTGTTGACTACCTTTGTTTCCGGGAATGAACCAGTGTTGCTACTATCAGATTTGCTTAGAAGGATGATGAGAGCAGAAGTGGTAGGAGATCTTACCCTTGGTCTCCTTTCAGTGGGACTGAAGGTTGGGAAGGGGCAGGAAGGGAATGAGCCACTATCTATTTCCTTGATTTTCTTTATTTTAATTAGATGAACTTCTTCCTTACATTGAGACCTAGCACCTGACACAAAGAATGCCAGGATTAATGGATGCATGGATAGGAAAAAGAGACATTAGTGTCTTCTATTCTTTCTCATCAGCAATCTCAAGATGCTTTATAATGGCAACTACCAGGCTCTAGTTGCTAAATACTGGGTTTGCAGCTTTTTATTATAATCATCTAATTTTAGTTTCAGAGCATATTTTAATTGGATGGTGTTGACTTATTTGGAGTTGTCAGAATCCATATAACATAGTAGAATAAACTTAGGGATTTTGAAATGTGTGTCTCAAAATAGAGCTGGAAAAAAAAGAGGAATAGAATCCGTGTTGGTTTTAAAAACCACTTGGAGCAAGGGAAATTTACAGCTTGGGCTGCTTTGTGGACTCTCCTGACATCACTGCTGATTCTGCACTTTGGGAGACAGGTTGTCATTTCACTAGTGCCAGGTTGTTCATTTTAAATGATCTGTTCAGAACAAAATATTCTCTATTAAGAAAACTTTGGGCTAAATTCTTTTACCAAAACAGTTTCCATGTCATACTAAAAGATGAAATTTGGCACATCAATAGTATTTTAGGGAAACCAGCTACAATTGATAAAGGAGTGCCCTAAATACTTGAAAAGTTATGAGAGTTGCAATTCATCAGAAAGCTGTTCATCTCTAGCTTTGTAATATTTTCAAATAGGGCCATCTAGTGGAAATGTGGGCAGTCCCCTAACTATGAAACCATGAGTGCATCCTCTAAGACTTTACATTCAAGTTTTTAAAATATCTGTTTTAATACTTCTAAATCCACATTACCTGTCCCTGATATAAATAGTCTGCTCAGAAATAAGTACATTTCCCCTCAAGTTCTTGCACCGATTGATAATATCATGATCTGTCAATACACATTCATTTAGGTTTCCTAAAGTTCTAAGTTGTTTACTTCTTCCCCCCTCCTATGAAAAACAACTCTTTCTAGTCTGCTTCCTCTCACACTACCACCTCCTCCACCATGAAATCTTACTGAAGAATTAATATATATAGGTGAGAGAATCTGAGAATTATACAAGACAGTGTAGGATAGATGATCAAGATGTTTGTTACGAATGTAAGTGGACTGTATAGGACCCATCAAACACATTGTTGAAATTGTGTGAGATGTCAAAGTGTGTTTGCTTGAACTGGTTGGAGACAAAAGGCCTCTAAGGAAAGATATATATAAATTTCCCATGGAGGGTCTGTTCACCAAACTCATTTTGTTTTCTTCCTGGAAACATAGCTAAATTACATTTCTCACTATATGCCCCACCTGCAGTTAGGTAGGGCCCTGTGATTCAGTTCTGGTAAATGGAATGTGGGTGGAAGAGATACATACCCTTTCCAGTTCTGGCTCCTAAAATGTCCTGCATCACATTCTATGTTTCTTTTGTCTCCCCTCCTCATCCTCCATCGGGTAGATGTCATCGCCCAGGCAGACCATGGGAGCCGTTATCAGGCCAGTTCCTTTGATGCCTGTGTAGAGCCTACCCCGGCTGCGTAATGCCCATAACCTGCCACAGACTGTGATGTGGACATGAACTATGTTTTCAATACTTTCAGCCACTGAGATTTGAGGATTGTTTGTTCATAACCCTGATTAGCACAGGAAAGAAGAAACAACTGGAAGAAAGGAAAGAAGATGATGTGAGAGAAAGGCAATAAGGTCCAAATTTTTAAAGTAATACTTTTCCCTTTTACTACTAATAAGGAGTTTAAGACTCTTATGTCTGATCTATTGAGTAAAAAGTAACGGTAAAGTTTATCACTTATTATATACATTTGCATTATTATCAGCCGTGATGATTCAGATTCCACCTCCCTCCCTCCAAAAGCCATGTCTTTTATGCAAGAAAACCAACTACAATTATTTGAGAAAAAAAGATGTAACTGGTTGCTTCTTGGGGGATAAAGGAGAAGGAAACAAAAGGGAGGGGAAAAATTGTCTTTCTGGGGAGACTTCAGAAAATTTTAGGCTTTAACACTTTGCCCCAATGTTTTGTGAGATGTATAATTTATGAAATATAATTTAGTAGGCTGAAATTATGAAATGAGCTCTTATATTTAGGAATATTAGAATTTATAAAAAGTTAATTGTCAATCTAGTCCCCAAAAGGCAGTGCAGATGTTCTTATGAAGACATGCTCACTGTTCTTTCTTTCTTTTTTTTTTTTTAAAGATTTTATTTATTTATTCGACAGAGATAGAGACAGCCAGCGAGAGAGGGAACACAAGCAGGGGGAGTGGGAGAGGAAGAAGCAGGCTCATAGCGGAGGAGCCTGATGTGGGGCTCCATCCCTTAACGCCAGGATCACGCCCTGAGCCGAAGGCAGACGCTTAACCGCTGTGCCACCCAGGCGCCCTTCACTGTTCTTTCTTTAGCTTATTTCCTCTTGGTCATTCATAACTTTACAAAAAAGAAATAAACCTGTATTTTCTTTACAAATTTAAGTAATGTAATAATCCCTTTTAAAGGAGGGAAAGAAAGCTACGCTGAGAGATGTAGGATATACTGGTTTTATTCTTTGAGTAGGAAGAAGTAATTCAAATAAAAAACAAATGTGAAAAAATTAAAAAAAAAATAAAGGAGGGAAAACAAATTCTTGCATATTCCTTGAATAAAGTAATTTTCATTATAACTTTACTTAAATATTTACAAACAAATTACATGTAAATTCATTGTCTATATTTCATCTATAGACCTGAAATTAATTTACAAATTATGTGCAAACAAAAATATAAGAGTAAAAATTCAAATAATGGATATGTTCTAACAAAACAAAAGCAATGATGTGATAAATAGTGGAAAGATGCATTTTGGGGTTTTCTGCTTCATTGTTTATTGCCTTGATTTTGAACACGCTCGAATGTTATTTGAATCATTGAACATTGCTTTTATCTTTCCTTTTAAACAATGACGTTAATTTCAAACCAATTAAATGTTGTATTGGGCTGATCTGCTTAATAGCAGCCTACAAAATGCAATAGAAACAAAATATTCTAAGAATAAGAAGACATAACAAAAACATCTTCATTTTACCTGTTACCTCACCGAATCAACTGTTGGTAGTCAATACATACAAAGATGAAAACTTTGCTGTGAGGTGCTGTGTCTGTGAGGTGGCTCCATTCACCACTTCTCTACTTCTGAACGACTGAGAAACTTTTATTCATATAGTGTGCCATAACATCACATGGCCTCCACTTGGCTCCACGCAATTGTAAACACACATGCAAATGTGGGTATTTGGTTATAAGGTGGTTGATCTAGACTATGTTTCCACTAAATTTTTAAAACTGTTGTTGAAATGAAAACACAAAATTTAGAAATTCTTGCAGAGAACCGGAGGGCACCTTCTACGATGCGGAGCTAATGATTTTAATCAATTGTTCTTTCTTGAGCGTCTCTGTTTGGCATCACTTGCCACTGAAAGTGCAGGGATCAGACTAGAACTAAAAACTTGAGCAAATGGACATTGTCTTGGAATACTTACATGCTTAAGAAGTCAAACAACTTCTTCTGCTCTACTAATCGTAGGATATTGAGACCGTTGTAGTCATGCCAACTGTGCCCCATAGATGGAAACTATAATGTTCAGCTCAAAGCTCCATCTGTGGCACAGAGTGTGTGAACTGCTGCCTCTGTAAGTGATGAACTTTGCCATGAAGTTGCTGATTATATTAGCTTCTGTATACCTCTAGAACACTAATTTTTTAAAAAATTTCAAAGTAGGGATTTGTAGAATGCTCCCTCTTACAGATCTTCTTCTTCTTCTTTTTTTAAATGTTTTTTTATTATATTATGTTAGTCACCGTACAGTACATCCCCGGTTTCCGATGTAAAGTTCAATGATTCATTAATTGCGTATAACACCCAGTGCACCATGCAATATGTGCCCTCCTTACTACCCATCACCAGCCTATCCCATTCCCCCACCGCCCTCCCCTCTGAGGCCCTCGGTTTGTTTCTCATAGTCCATAGTCTCTCATGCTTCATTCCCCCTTCTGATTACCCCCCCTTCCTCTTACGGATCTTCTAATCAACATGAGCAAGTCTCCTTTTCCCCTTCGCCCCCTTGGAAATAATGATGCTTTGTACGGTAGGTGATAGAATTTTTTTAAAGCAAAAGAACAAGATGGAAGAAACTTACTAAAAGATAGAGGAATTTATAGAGGAATTATGCTTAAATATGTGCTTTAAATGAAGATAGCACAAAGGCTTTTACATTTCTGACTGGAAGTTTGAAAGGGAACTTTGATGGAACTTGCATTTCAATTCCTGTTTGCAAATTCAGTCTGGTGGTGGGGTCCTGCACTCAGTTCTGCTATCTGTCCCACATCACTGAACTCCATGGTCTCAATCTCATGTCTGCTCCAACTAGTATACTCTCTCAGGGGTCAAACCAAGCTAGCTTTTAAAAACATATCTGGAAATATTAGACACTTATTAGATCCGAAGTTGAAGAAGTGAGTTTATTTTTTTTTTTAAGATTTTATTTATTTATTTATTTATTTATTTATTTATTTATTTGACAGAGAGACAGCCAGCGAGAGAGGGAACACAGCAGGGGAGTGGGACAGGAAGAAGCAGGCTCCCAGTGGAGGAGTCCGATGTGGGACTCGATCCCAGAACGCCAGGATCAGGCCCTGAGCCTGAGGCAGACGCTTAAAGACTGCGCTACCCGGGCGCCCCGGAAGAAGTGAGTTTATTGACAGAAGACACCCTGTCACCTTATCTCTCCGCTGCTTTTCCCTGCCCACTGTGCTGTAGCTCCGTCCAGGTTTTGTGGACTGGTTAATGAGATCTTATATAAAGCTCAACTTAATTGTAAGGTATTTATAATTTTCCCACAAGCTAGAGTGCCCTCTTGTGGGAATATGTAGTAGTTATCCAGGTACTACCAAGGATCTGAATTTGTGAGTCCACATTTCCCAGGTGTGGTAAGCTGAACAAGCTCCCCCACTGTATTTTATTTTTATTCAACTCATCTTCTTCATGGATGTCATAGCCATTGGTAAATGGGAAGGGGTAGAAATATGGTAGGCAGTAGCCAATGGTGTAAAAATGTATTTTTCAAAACAATATTGATTTCCTTTCTTTTTCTTTTTAAATGTAGTGGTGGTAGGAGGTGAGGAAAGTATAGATAAGTCAGAATGAAGGTCCCAAGTTCAAGAAATTAGTAGATGTCCTTAATGCCACTTACCAAAGAAACATTTATGTGGGTTGTCAAATGCCTCATTGAGGATCTATATCCTTCCTGGGAGGAGTAAGCACTCACGGACTTACTTTCACTTGCCTATCAGTTGTTTGCATCTCATCAGAACAGAATTGAGAGCTCTAGCCTAGGAAGGATGAAGAGTTTTAGTCTAAAATATAGCTATTATAAGATAGAATGAGGTTTGATAATAGCTTAAATGCATAGTTTTCTTACCACTTCAATGCATACGTCTTTAAAAACTTTTTATTTGGAAGAACTTCAAACATATACAAAATAGTATATGAGAGGAGTATAATCCCCTCCATTTACCTATTAAACAGCATCAACAATTACCAACTCATTACTAATTTTCTTTCAAAAGTAAGAAAAGTAGAAAAGTAAGTTTAAGCCATCAACTTATTTATATCTATAGAGAAAGAGATACCTCTAAGAAAAGGAACTGCCAAAAAAAATCTTAAACTGTTTTAGGTAATTGTATTGTTGGAAGTGGTGGTATTATTAATCTGACACCGAATATAAACATTTATGCTGGAATTTTTGTAATGAAAGAAAGGAGATACAAATGTAAATTATATGAGTTTAAGTAAAAACTCTGAAGTCCTGACTTTGAATAAAAAGACTCAGTAACAACTCATGATGTATTTCATCTTTATATTTATCATTTTATCTTAGCTCTGCCCATTGAAATGGCCTAAATTTTTCTCACCCATAAATATTTCAGAGGGTATCTCTAAGAGATAAGAACTCCTCTCTAAAAATATAACCACAATATCATCATGTAAAAAATAACAATTACTCCTTAATATCGTAAAAGATCAAGGTAGTGTTCAAATTTCCCTCATTGTCTGTCATTTTAAAAAGACCTGATTGTTTTAGTTAGATTTATGATAGTACTGAAAAAAAGGTACAAAGATTTTCCATATACCCCCTGCTCTTCACACACATGTGTAGCCTCCTCCATTATCAACATCCCTCACCAGAATAGTACTTTATTTAATTTATTTTATTATTATTAATTATTATTATTATTATTTTTACCAAGGATGAACCTACATTGACACACCATAATCACCTGAAGTCCGTAGTTTACCATAGGGTTCAGTCTTGGTGTTGTATATTCAAAGGGTTTTGGCAAATGTATAATAACATATATCCATTATTACAATATCGCACAGAATATTTTCACAGCCCTAAAAATCCTCTGTGTCTGCCTATTCATATACCACTCCCTGCCCCCTGGCCTGGCAACCACTGATCGTTTCATTGCCTCCATAGTTTTGGCTTTTCCAGAATGTAAATATACATTTAAGGCGCTTTCATGTCTTTTCATTGGTTGGTATCTCATTTCTTTTTAGTGCTGAATAATATTCTATTGTCTAGATGTACCATAGTTTATCCATTCACCTACAGAAGACCATCTTGCTTGCTTCCAAATTTGGGCAGTTCTGAATAAAGCTGCTATAAACATCCATATACGGGTTTTGTGTGGACATAAGTTTTCAACTCCTTTCCTTAAATACCAAGAAGTGTGATTGCTGGATCATATAGTAAGAGTATGTTTAGTTTTGTAAGAAACTGCAAAACAGTCTTCCAAAGTGACTGTAATATTTTGCATTCCCATCAACAATGTGTGAGAGTTTCTGTTGCTCCACATTCTCGCCAGCATTTGGTGTTGTCAGGGTCCCAGATTGTGGCCCTTCTAATAGTTGTATAATGGTATCTCATTGTTCTAATTTGCATTTCCCTGATGACATATGATGTGGAGCATGTTTTCATATGCTTACTGGCCAACTGTAGATCTTCTTTTTTTTTTAAAGATTTTATTTATTTATTTGAGAGTGAGCGCAAGCAGGGGGAAAAGCAGAGGGAGAAGCAGACATCCTGCTGAGTGGGGACCTTGACCTGGGGCTCCATCCCAGGACCCTGAGATCATGACCTGAGCCGAAGGCAGATACGTAACTGACTGAGCTACCCAGGTGTGCCTGTTTATCTTCTTTAGTGAGGTGTCTGTTAAGGTCTTTGGCCCATTTGTCACACTGCTTGTTCATTTTCTTACTGTTGAGTTATCATCTTTTTAAAAATCTATGGGTTCTCTTTCTCTCCCTCTCTCATTTTATCTTTCCTTTCAATATATTTTTGTCCAAGAAACAGAGTCACTTGTCTACAGTTTTGATGATATGGATTTTTCTGAAAGTATAATTTTGGTGTTATGTAGGAATTAGGGGAGTCTGTTCCTGTATTTCCTTTAAATGAGTGGTTAGATCTAGAAACTTAGCGGATTAAGTTCAATTTTTTGTTTGGCAAGGCTACTTCACAGGCAGTGAGGCTCTCTTCCACCAGGAGGCGCACATGCTCTCTTTGGGACGTCCGCAGTTTTGTTTGTTTTTTTTGGTCTTGTTTTTTTTTTTTTTTTTTTTTTTGGAGGTAGGCTACATGACCAAATGTGGAATTTGAACTCACGACCCTGATATTTAGAGTCCCATGCTCTACCCACTGAGACGGCAGCAGCTTTTGATGATCACTGTATGGATTCATTAACAAACTAATGGTTGCAGAATAGTGGTATTCTATCTCTGCCATCCCTTCTTCTTTTACTGGGTTTTTATCCTTCTTTGATTAAATTTTCCTTCACCAACTATTTTGTTACTCCAAGATGCAATTTATATATGAGATGCCAGAAAAATGCTTGGTTTTTCCCCTTCACTTAACGTTTTCAAAATAATGAGTTGGTTCCCTAACACCATCCAAAAATGACTAATGGGGTTTTTTTTTTTTTAACTCATTATGAACTCATGTACGTGAATCTATTTTTTTTTTAAGATTTTATTTATTTATTTGAGAGAGAGCGTGAACAGTGGGGAGGGGCAGAGGGAGAGGGAAAAGCAGACTCCTCGCTGAGCCGGGAGCCAGATGCGGGGCTCGATCTCAGGACTCTCGGATCAGGACCTGAGCTGAAGGCAGACTCTCAAATGACTGAGCCACCCATGTGCTCCTCTGTGAATCTATTTGGTATTTTTCTTTCCACTGAAGTCATTATGCTTACTGATGCTCAAATTCTTTTATCTTTGACCAGAGGAAGTCTATTTAAGTTGGCTCCTGAATCCTTTTGACATGAGCCTGTCTTTAGAAATTTCCCTGCTTTCTGCTAAGACAAGATGTTCCTGGTTTCTTTTACATTTCGTAACTCAGACCTGGAATTAGCTATTTCTCTAAGGCAATGGTTCTCAAAGTGTGATTGGGGGATCCCTGAGAGTCCCTGTGATGCTTTCATGGGGGCTGTGAGGCCAAAAGATGCTTTTTTTCCTTTTTAATTTTCAGTCTCTCACAAATGTATATAGAGTTTCCCAAGGGCTACCTGGTGTAGGATATTATGACTAAATGTAGAAGAGGTTTTAAAAATTATGCTGTCATTTATTAGGCCAGACACTAAAGAGATTTATAACAATGTAAAACAATGGCACTCTTCTCACTAATTTTTGTTAATGGATATTTTGTTATTTTAAAATCTGTTTTAATTTATAATGCATCAATAGGTATAACCCATACACACAAAAGCTCCTTGGGGTCCTCAACAGTTTTTAAGAGTTAAAGAAATTTGAGAAGCAAAGTGTTTGAGAACTGCTGTTTCCAGGAGTCCTGGCTCCTTCTAATGGAAAATGGTATTTAGAAATCACAATCTAGGAGCTAGAGATGTTCATGGTTACTGGATTGGCACTGTTTTTAGGCCATTTCAATGGGCAGAGCTAAGATAAAATGATAAATATATTTAAAGATGAAATACATCATGAGTTGTTACTGAGTCTTTTTATTCAAAGTCAGGACTTCAGAGTTTTTACTTAAACTCATATAATTTACATTTGTATCTCCTTTCTTTCATTACAAAAATTCCAGCATAAATGTTTATATTCGGTGTCAGATTAATAATACCACCACTTCCAACAATACAATTACCTAAAACAGTTTAAGATTTTTTTTGGCAGTTCCTTTTTCTTAGAAGTATCTCTTTCCATATAGATATAAATAAGTTGATGGCTTAAACTTACTTGAAATGGTATGTATTTTGGGCGTTATGCCACCTAGCAGTTCAGCTAGATTCATGTGTTTTTACTTTTGATTTTTAGAGAAGATTTTGTAAATTTAATTTTGTTTTATAATAACATAAAATGTTTACATGGTTCTAGAGTAAAATCTGTTACATAGGATATATTCAGAGACGCCTAGCTTCTATCCCTGTTTCCTCTCTCCTGTTCGCTTTCTTCCCCAATTAGTAACATTTTTTTTTTTTAAAGATTTTATTCATTTATTTGACAGAGACAGCCAGCGAGAGAGGGAACACAAGCAGGGGAAGTGGAAGAGGGAGAAGCAGGCTCCTAGCGGAGGAGCCTGATGTGGGGCTTGATTCCAGAACGCTGGGATCACGCCCTGAGCTGAAGGCAGACGCTTAACGACTGCGACACCCAGGCGCCCCCCAATTGGTAACATTTTAAAACAAAGCAATAGTTTCCTTCCTTTTATTTTTAAAATTTAAGCAAACATGTATATATATTTAGTATTATTACCACTCTTCTCTTTTTGTATAAAAGGTAGCATACTGTATACACTTCTCTCCACTTTGTTTTTTTCACTTAACAATATATTCCACGGTTGTAATATAGAGCACTTCATTGCGTTATTGCACCATAATTTATTCAACCGGTCCACTATTGAGGAATTTGGGGCTAATTTCCAGTATTTTATTGTAACTAGTGCTGCAGTGAAGAGTCATGCACATACTTTTCATATTTTTAGCACTGTTATCTTTTGGATAGAGCCCTCGACGTGGGGATTGCTGGGTCAAAGCATGAAAGTGCCCAATTCTCTTAGCTATTAGCTACTCTTTTAGCCTCCGCAGTACAGATGAAGGAACAAACTGAGACTGTCCAAGGTCACTTTATCAGTCACTGACACAGCAGGGATTTTTTAACTTGGAAGTAACGTTCTCCACACTCTCCAAATCATGGGAAAAGGAGTACTGAGGCCGGAGAGGGAGGAGAAGAATTTGCATTTGGACGTCACATTCATTGGATCACATATTCTCATCCTTCCAGGTCCCAGCACACCACGCTAGTCCTCTGACCTCTCCTGTTTTCTTCCTTCCGTCACTTTCCCTCTTTCTCCCACGGCTAAAACGCGCCCCCCACCCACTCCCTGCTCTTCTGGGCGGACAAAGATTGCGCAAGCCCAGCCGCTTCGCAGAGCTTGCGCCGGTGCAGAGACAGGACCGGAATGACGTCATAACGGCGCGCAGCTCCCAGGCGTCCTCGCAAGGTCGCCTCGGAAGCAGGGGGCGCGCGTAAGTGACAAGACCGTGGTCAGGGACGCGCCGTGTCCTGCCTTGGTACCAGCGGCGACATGTCGGGATACACGCCAGACGAGAAACTGCGGCTGCAGCAGCTCCAACAGCTCAGAAGGCGATGGCTAAAAGACCAGGAGCTGAGCGCCCGGGAGCCGGTGCTGCCCCCGCAGCGGGTGTGGCCTATGGAGAGATTCTGGAATAAGTTTTTGCGGGACCAGACCCCCTGGAAGAACGTGGTGAGTGACGGGCCTCCCTTGCCCCCGATGCACACACCCCGTCGCAACCCTGGGCCTGGCTGCTGGGCCTGCTTACTGTAGCCACACCAAGGACTGACATCACTGGGCCCCCAAGTCCGGTAGTTCCGTGAGGGAGAACCAGGTTCAACCAAGACTTAGGTTTAGCAGGGACGCTATGTTGTCCCAAGAGAGCTCTGGAGTTCAGGAGTTTGGGAGAGTCTGCCCTTCTGCTGTCAAGTGTGATGAGGAGGAGGGAGATCTTTGCTTAGGTTTTACAGAATGATAGAAAGATTCACTTGAGTGAAAATTCGGTGATTTTAGTATGTAAGGACACCTGTCTGCTTTTTAAAGTTGAGATTATAGAGAATAACACTACACTCAACTACCAGAAGACACGGGAGTCTCTAACTGGTCATGCAGCCCCATGTGATCGCCATGAAAGATAGGGTCTTATTGGTATGCTTAATGAGTTATATTCAAGAGCCACCTTTCTGAACTACCACTATATTCTTTTAACACAGTTTAGTTTAAAAGTGCCATTTCTGAACTTGACACTGTAGAAAATCGCTCATTTAAGAGCTATCTTTATTTTCAGGGTCTCTGGACATTTTCTTGAGGTCATTAAATTACATCAATTTAGGTGATGAACACTGTTATCTCAGAATTGTTTTCAATAAGCTATGACATTGGCTAATAATCATGGTAATAATACTATTAAGTAACACTTGAGTACTTACTTTCTGCCCTGCATTTTGCTGAGGGTTTTACGTGTGTTACTTTAATTCTTTAATTCCGTAAGGTAGAAACTACTCCTAATCCTTATTTTAACTATGTGGAAAATGAGACCTGCAAAAAATTGAGTGATTTATCCGTGGTCACAGAACTAGGAATTGAAGGAGTTTACGCTGAGATCCAAGTGTTATCTGCTTTCTTACTGTGCTACCAAGTTTTGTGCAAATTTTTCTGAGAAAGTGGTATTAGATACTTCTTTAGGGTGGTAAAATTAAACTCTAATTCAGCCCTCGTCTCACCTTTTGTATCCCTGACATTACTTGTTGATTTTGGCAGCTACTGGTTGAAAGTTGACATCCCACCCATCAGCCAGTGATGTAAGGAAGTAAATAAGTATTTCAGTCTGTTTTTCCTTACCCTGAGTTAATTTTTCTTCCCTAATCATGTATACTATAACACCTAGAATCTAGTTATCTCAGGTGAGATAGATGTGTTTCAGTCGAATTGGCTGCCATGGAAAAGATCCATTTTCAGTTCTGTTTTGCCTTTCTCTTTTAAAATAGTGTGCCTGAAAGTATCTCAAAGTGAGCTTGCAACACCCCCATCCCCATATGTAAAATATTCTTTTTCAAGCTTTGGTGTGCTCAAGGTTGTCTACCTTACATGTAGAATGGTGCAAGTGATGTTGATTGTGGGTATCTGAAATTGATAAATTAGGGGTTTGGCTGTACCTGAAAAATTCTGTAGTTTTGATTACTCAAACTGATTAAAATTATTCTTTCATTATTTATGCCATGTTTATCTTTAGTAAACTTATGATATTTTTAGAAGTCTTTAAAATATTTATATATATCTATGAATATCTTACTGTAGCTTTGCAAAATGTTACTTGTCTTAAGCCTTGTTTGCTCTGAACTCTGTAGGTATCCCCTAGCAGGCCCTATGTTTAATAAAAATATTTGAATGGGTGAGGTTAGTTACAGACTGTAAGGAAGTATGTAACATGTAGACATTTTAAAATAATCATGACATTATATCATTGATGTTTTTTTTCTGCCACAAACATAAAAAAATGGGATATCTGTTTATGTATGTTTTCTCCCCCCCCCCCCCCCAGATTTATAAGGCATACCGACACAGTCTCTTTGCTTTTACTCATGTACTTATACCTGCCTGGATTATTCATTATTATATCAAATATCATGTGAATGTAAGTATGTTTTAAGTATGTATTTTTCAGAATTTATTTTTAATATTGTACAAAATTATTTCCTACGTGGGCATGTCTTCCCCTGCTTTACTTAGTGGAAATAATCTGGCACTTATAACTGATTTTGAACTACTTTGAATAAAGTAGTTAAGTAAAAGGTTTAATGAAACTTAAAGTGAGGTTTTTCAAAAACTTAATCTTTAGTTGATTACAACTTGAAATGCATTTTCTCATAAAAACAATGTTTAAATGATCAGAATGAAGTTGACCTATTAAAACTAGTGTAAACTTGGGGTTCTAATTAAGAAGGGAGCAGAGAATTTCTGCTCCTTTATTTGAGCATAGATATAAGATAAATTCAAATTAGACAAAGGTTGTCTTTGTCGTCATCCCATTTTCCTTTTCTTCATTCTGTCTGATTTTTCACCATTTTCTTTCTTTAGAATCCAGGATGTCCAAAAGCTTGAACTTTCTCATGGAAAGATCTTGCGTGTGGTGATTGAAATGAGGCAGTTGCCATATTTTAAGGCCAAGGGAGAGTCTGGTATAGGTGTTAGTTTCAAGGCAATATGAGGAAGGAGTGCATTTGAGGCAATGGTATATAGAAGGGAGAGCAGTGGTGGCTGCCCGGCATGGAGTGTTGTAACCCAAACAGATTGAAGAGGGCATTCTGGTACCCGGTGAGGATATTAGGTCTCAGGAAGAGGGGGACGTTGGGGTGGGGGGAGTTGGTGAGTATACCTGTTTGGAGAGCAGCAGTGGTAGTAACCTGGGATAGAATATTGGAACCTGAGCAAGGGGAGGAGGACATCTGCAAGAAGGGTGGTTTGGGGCAGTGATGGAGGTGGCAATCTATAGTAAGATATCAGGACCTGAATGAGGTGAGGTTATTTATACTGGTGTATGATGGTAGTGACAGGAGATTGGTTACATATAGGAAAATTGATCAAATAAGTACATGAATTGATGATAACAGAACCCAGAATTCTCATTGTCAGAAAAGGGAGTTGCACACATGAAAAGAGAGAAAACCTTGTGGTACTGGAATGGAATTGGAATTATTGGTATGAACTCATGGTTTTTAGTATGTATTGATACAGAATTCTATATAGATGTAAATGTGGATAGTCTAGGTCTGTCCATTGACAGGCCTGAGAGCAGTGCCACTGCATGGTAATTAGCATATCTAGCAGCCTGGTCTTACCCAGCTCTCCACTGAAAGGATCCAGAGCTCTTTGGAGAAACGGCCAATTCTAGGGCTGGAGCAGGGAAAGTACATGATGATCTTATTGTGCCAGAAAGTAAAGAAGTGTTCAGAAATGTTGGAGATCTACCAAAAGGACGGAGTCAGCTTGAGAGGACTCCCCCTGGGACAATTTGAGCATCGAAATAACTAACAATAGTTATAGATTAATCTAATAGCCAACTGAATAAAATGCAAATCCACAAGTCCATATACATATAAAAAATTAATAAATGGTTAGAAGAGACAGCACTTTTTTGTACAATGGATTGCTAAATAATAAACAGACAAGGACTGATACAATTAGAAAAGCCACCACTTGAGAATCATCAGAGTAACATTTTTTTTAGCCAAGGAACATCAAAAGTTGCTAAAATTAATCTCATAATACCTAACTTCAGCATACTTATTTGATACAAAGGGAAAAGGAGTATTTGTAGTGGAGAAACCAGGCAGATACCATGAAGAAATCTAAATTAACATTACCAGTAATGGGGCAAACTGAAATTATGTACTACTTGGTAGGTACAGTAAGAAAACAGCATCAATTTTGTGTGATTCCTGTCAAAAATGCAAACCTGAATCTAATATAAGGAAGCATAAGACAAGCCAAAACAAGGGACTTTTCTGCATAGTAAATGCAGAAGGCTTTACCTTCAAAAGTATCAAGATCATGAAAGTTAAAGAATGACTGAAGATTTGTTCTAGATTTAGGAGGACTTAAAGAGGCATGTCAGCTAAATGCAATTCTTGATTAATGGCATTATGTGCTTAGTTAAATGAACAAAGATGGCATTGGCATTCAGAATTTTAGAGCCTACACAATGGTTAGCAAGTCATGTAAGGGGATTTTCTGAGAATTCCAATTAGTGAGACACTTGATAACATTTGAATGGGTTCTTTAGCTAGAAAGTAGTAATGTATCAGTAATGAAACAGATTAATTTCTTGATCTTGATGGCTGTATTGTGATTATTTTAAGAATATTGTTCTTATTTGTAGGAATTACTAAAGTAATAAACTAGTCTGCAGTTTCCTGAAGTGATTCAGTAAAAAAATTATTTTTATAATTCTTGCAACTTTTTGTAAGTTTAAAATTATTTCGAGATAAAACAAAAGTTAGGGACTCCCTAAACAAATTGTAGATAATCCAATTGAGGTTTGCTTTCTCTTAGCTTGTTGTGAGGAGTGTGAAATAAATAATTGGTGTTTTCAGAAAATTCCTTTAACATAGCTTTTCTCTTTATTGCATGGTCTTTTAAAATTCTGATTGCTGACATCATTTTTGTTCTTCACTAAGCAGATTATGTTCATTCATCAACAAGTTATGGAGTGCCTAGTATGTCATCTTCCTTTATTGCTCTGAAAGAATATGCAAGATAAAATTCCTGGAGTTTGTAGTAAAGTTGGAAGATGGGTATGATTTGGGTAAGAGTATGGAGGAGAAAAGTTATTCCAGCTAGGAGGAAAGATGAGGAGTTAGTAATGTGCATGTCCTATCTACCCAAGACTGAAGAGGTGACTAGAATAGCAGGTCTGTAGGCTCAGTGGGCTGAGACCATTTAACTGAAGGTTTTGAAAGCTAGGCAGAGGAGGTTGAACCTTATCTGGTAGGCAGTGGGAAACTTTCCATTTCTCAGTAGGTGAGTGAGTTGATAAAAGTGCTATATTTAGGACATAAAAAACAATATGATGGGGGTAACTGGAGGGAGGAAAGTCCTGACATCAGGTAAATCAGCTACAGGCTGTTGCAGTTTAGTAAATGTTAGTTGATGAGAATCTGGTTAGGGTGAAGATAGCAGAAGTGGAAAAGAAAAGTGAAGCCAGAAGACATTATTTAAAGAAGACAGCTCAAGTTGGGGATGAAACCAAAACTCAGAGGTACTTACGACTCTAAAATTTCCAGCCTTGGAAGTTACAAGTAGGGTTTTGGAAAGAAGTAAATTTGTGTAGGACTATGTGCTGTCAACATGTTTTGGGGATGTCCAAGTGGACATGGCCTATCTTACGTGTTAGAAACATGAACTTGGTGGAGGCTCGTAGGAGTTAGAGTTGGAGTTTAGTATTTTTACTTCATAGACCAACAGAAAATCTTTCCGCAACCATTAAAAGGGACTAACAATTTATACGTCTGAGGGTCAGAGTATAGTTTATGTTTCTCTTGTTGATGGGCTTAAACAAAATTCTATATTTATGTTCACCTGCAAGTCCACAGGCCATTTCATATCATCATATGTCTTATTTTTTACTGTCTTAACATGCAAGACTCTAGAGGAGAAAAATATATTACTACTTTCTGTCAGTGCAGGTTTTTTTAATACCCAAGAGTGGTTTTTACGTGCAGAAATGACTGTTCACAGTTACCTGGAATATAAGTTAAAATTCATTTTGTTAGTTTCAGATTTAAAAACCTCCTTTTTTTTCCTAATTCTGTATATTCAGTTTTAAAATTCTGTTAAACTGCTTACACATCTAGTAAAATATGAACAGTCTCCTTTGTTCTTATTATCTTTGGATTAATTCAAGTTGAAATCTCCTAGAACAATTCCACTTACAAACATAATCATATTCTCTTACATGTTTTAAGCTGCATTTATACATTTTATATTTATATGTTGAATTTTATTTTTAAGTATTTATAGGGCAAATTAATGACCCTAAGAAGCAAAATCTTTTTAAACTTATAATCACAAGCCTAAATCAATTATTCATTTTAACTAGAATCCTAAAACTAATCTTTTAGAACCTCTAATAGCCAGATTGATTACCTTAAACATTATAAATGCTCTAAATAGCAGAATATATGGATTATTCCAGTGTTTTAAGAACTTATTAAATTTGATGTTTAGATTTATTTATTCTCTAGATTTAATCTTTGTTATATCTGTATTTAACTGAATTTTTCTAGGCTTGAAAAGACACCTTCTAAGAGCAGCAGATTTAATAAGCTGCAGTTACTGGTTTGACAATTCAAGACTTTAATATAGTTGCTTATCTGAGGGAGTCATACTTTCAGGTGATTTTTCCTAAGCCACAGATGGATGTAATTAAAGGTTTTGTGTCAGTAGAGGTCCCAAAGCCTCTCCCTTACCTTATTTTTTCTCTGGATTTGAGTAGGTCTGCATCCTCATTAATGTTAGCCAGTTTGCTTCATCTAATACCTTTACTGACAAATTGAATTTTACATTCTCTCTAAGGACATTTCAGTGTCATCTTGCTGCTGGCCCCAGTACTTAAGAGACATTTTAATGTATTTACATTGTATTCTGACTTTATCTCCTGCTTTTGGCTCCAGTTCGAGTCTTACATTATGCCAATCATCTTTTTAGTAAAATTTTGTTCATGTGGTATCTTGTGCAGATGTATGTGCTTAATACATTTATTTAACAAACGTTTTTAGCACCTCTTGTGTGCAAGGCACTGTTCTAAACACAGGGATATAGCAGTAAGCAAAGCAGATTGAGTCTCTGCCCTCATGAAGTGTTTATTTTAGTCTTGGAGACTGGCAGTAAATAAAGAGGCATATGTTACAGGGAGTGATAATCTATGGAAGGAAAACTAAACAGGGTAAAAGACTAGGTCTCCCTGGGGAAGTGCTGTTTGAAGAGAAACATAAATGAAATGATGATATGGATCAAGCAGATACCTAGAAGAGCATTTCAGGTAGAGGAATCATTACATATAAGGGCCCTGAGGCACAAGCAGACCCATCTGATTAGACTAAGAGTAAAGGAACCATTGTGGCTACAACAGAGAGAGAGAAAGAGAGAGAAGATCAGAGAGGTGGTCAAGGGCCAGATTCTGTAGGGTCTTAGAGATCACAGCAAGGACTTTGGCCTTTGCTGTAAGAGTTATGAAACTTTGAGCAGAGGAGTAGTCCATCTTATAAGAATCACTCACCTGTGCTGTGTGGAGAATAGACTGAGAAGGCATGCGTCCACCAGGACACTAACAGGTAAAGAAAAAAAAAATGATAGAGACTTGAACAAGGGTAGTAGTACTAGGTGGTGAGAAACAGTTGGATTCATGATATAATCTCAAGATAGAACCAACAGGATCTGCTGAGGAATCATCAAGGGTTTTGGCCTTTGTAACTAGGAGAATGAATGTGCCATTTACTGCAGTAAGGAACCATTTGGGGCTGGAGAATGTTATAAGTTGGACCTGGTTAAGTTTGAGATGACTAGTAGAGATAGCCAAGTAAAGATCTTGAGTAAACAGTTAAATGTATGAGTCTGGAATTTGGTGAAAGTTTGGGGCTTATGTTAAAAATTTGGGATACGATCTGTTTTATTTTAGAAGAAACTCTAAAACCATAATTAACAGAGGATTCCTTTTATTGCAGACAAAACCATATGCCATTGTTCAAAGAAAGCCCAGAATATTCCCAGTAAGTCTTAATATGTCTGATTTTTCTTTTATTAGTTCTCTCTCCTTTACCTCCCTAAGTGATCATTAAAGTGCTCCTCTCTTCTGTCATTATAAGTGCTTGTTTTGTATATTCTTGTAAAAAAAAAAAAAAAGGAAAAAGAAATAACATGAGGCAGCAGCTACAGTTGAAAATGGGAGGTGGCCATATTTCTTTGGAAGCTGGCTGTAAAACTTTTATGACCTTTGTAGTCCTAAAGTGAATTGAAGATACTGACAGTTTTTCACTAGTACCCTGTTTCATGTAGGGTTCAGGACTTAGGGCACTAGCCTGAGCAGACACTTGGGTATAGTAACAGCAACTAATTACTCTGTTATTCATTCCAGACTGTCATTTGTTAATGGCAGTTTGACCTTAACCTCTCCATCTGTGAATTTAAAATCTGTTAATGTGTACTTTAAGTTTTGTGATGTGAATATGTAAGCTTTATCCTAATTTAAAATTGAGTCTTTTCAGCATTAAAAGATTACTTAGTTATCAGCTGGTATTTTTACTGGTTGTGAGGTTATCTTTAAGCATAGCAAAATGCAGATTATGTTCTTGTCCTATTTCTAGTCATAGATAATGAACTACCATCAATCTCCAAGGTCTGTAATTTTAAAAAACAGAACTCTCTTAATTCTTGCTTCAATCAAATGACATAGTCACAATAATCCATAATTGTCTGCAATAGAAGGGAATTTAAGGGTGAACCACCAAAATTAACCCTTCAGTTGAAACTCAGCTTTAGGAAATAGGGGATTTCTTCTATATTTAAAATAAACATTATCTTTATGATGACCACTTTCATGCCCTTTCTGGACATTTTGTTTGAGTAAAACTTCCCCTTATACTTCCTTCACTTACACCTTAAGATTCTGAATATTGCTCATCTTTAGACAGCTTCTACTTTGTCTAAGTCCCTTTCAAAGTGTGAGTGCCAGAACTGAACTAGATTTTCTATGTGAGATCTGATCAAGTGGAACTATCATCTATGCAGACAAAGATTTTTCTACTAATGCATCTTTGTTTTTTTAGGGTGATACAATTCTGGAGACTGGAGAAGTAATTCCACCAATGAAAGAATTTCCCGATCAACATCACTGAAGATTACTTTAAAATTTCAAAGGCGTATGAGGCCAAGTTTGTTGCTGTATTACTGTATTTACTAAATATATTTTCTGGAAAAGTACCTTCAATAAAGTTTACTCTGACATATGTGTTGTCTGTTTCTTCACAAATATTGTACAATTTGCAACTCTGAATTATTTAACTATAAGTAAAAATTGGATAAGCTAAAAAAATATGAGTGATCACCTTTTTCTGGCCATTCTTTACTTGAAAAACAGGATGTAGAAAAGTAGTCAGATGATAGATTTTTTTTCTTACACAGCACTTAATCTAATCTTATGTGAAGGTATGCAACAGAATGAAATGTTGCAATAAACATAAGAACAGCAATTCCACACACTTTGTTTTAAAAAAGACAGGCATTTTAAGAGGTTATTTAGAAACTCCAGTTTGAAAAGCATGTCATTCCCTCTGATCCAGTACTCACATGCTGTCAGACCTAGGTTGATTTGTTTTATATAAGAATGTAGAAGACAAACCTCTGTGAATATTAGCAGATTAGTGGCTATTATAAAGGACTATGCAAAAATAAATTTGGAAACTTTGCATAATGGATTTTACTTTAGACACGTTCTAGATAAGCATCAGGTAAAGAACTATGAGCACAGAATTAAATCCAGAGGAATTACAAATTTTCATTCATCCCCGAGATTTTGTCTGGGTATTCCTTGCTTAGCTGTCGTCGTGCGGCCACTGTTGATGCATAGATGACATATCCCCAGGAGAGCAATACGATCGCGAAGAGCAACTAAAACGCAAGAGGGGGAATAAAAGCAAAATAACTTGCTGTAAGCGATACTTCCCTCCCTCCCCTCGTCCCAACAGGTTGCCGTGTACATTGCTAAGGTGGGAATTACAGTGAAAAACTCGAATAAATGGGGTTCCGGAGGCGAGTACACCCAGCCGCCCTTACGTAAGAAGCGGAAGAGCGTGTCTTCCAGGAAGAGGCGGAGTCGAGGTGAGAGAGTGAAAGCCTTAATACAGGAATGGATTTTGGAGTTTCTGGCTGCTGAAGAAATAGGGGGCCTTCCGCCTGCGGGCCTACGGAGTCGACACCGTGTAGCCTCGCCAGACCAGGGACCTACCACTGAATAAATCCAGTCCAGGGTGCGGCGGCTCACTGGCTTCATGGTAAGGAGGCGGCGGCGGCCGGCGGAAACGGAGGGAAACCGCAGGCCCTAGGGTAACCTCCGGGGCGGCGGCTGCCGAGCGGCGACAGCCATCTTTCAGCCGGGCACAAGCGCCCGCCCCTCGCCTCCGGGAGCGTTTCCCATCAGTCGGCCGGCCTCTTCCGCCCGGAGCTGGGGGCGGGCTCACGTGATATGGGGGGGGCCTAGCTCGCGGTGGAGGGAGGGGATGAGGTGAGAAAACATGTTAAAAATGGCCTTTTTTGCTATTTTGATGGGTGTTCCTTGTCAGCAGATCTTCTTTCAGTTGCAGTAGTCATGCAAGATAATGTACCGTCGTGTGCACTTAAAAATTTATTTGAAAAAATAATCTTCATTTTAAATATTACGGGCTTCTAACGCTGGAGGGATTAACGTTTCCTCCCGCATTTGTTTCCACGTGATACAGAGAGACGTTCGTATAATCATCATTGACTTAAACAAGAATACCACCCACTTTTATATAACAGCGACGAATCGTGTGGGAGTCCCTGTTAATTGAGCCCTTCTTTCCAGAAACAAAAGTCTTTGAGAACGCCGTGGCTTGTGGATGTAAATGGTACTTCTAAGAAGAAATAACGTAGCACAAATTACTTAGCATAACCTGCCAATCAACAAGTGTGTTTTGAGCGTTTAGGCTGTGCTCAGAACGGTAGCACGTATCGGATATTAAGCCAAAAGCGGCTGTGCGCGGGCGGTTTATACCAAGTTTAACTCTAGAATGTTTGGGACGCTCACGTCTGAGGCCTGTGGGTAGAGTGGGGCAATGGGCCGCTTTAGGCTCAGACGTTTTCTCTATATATCTCAGATATCACCTAAAGAAGTTTTTAATCCAGATTCCGGGGAATGGGGAAGAGGAAGAGTATTTCCTTGAGAGAAAAATGTTGTCTGTCTTGGTCAGATTTTAAAGCCCTGTTCTCTTAGGTAATCCCTGTTTATGCCTAGACTGGAGTAGATTTCTTTATGAAGACTGCGTAGGACACTGGTTGGGCTCTGGCTTTCGATTCCATTCGAATCCCCGTGTTGTGACCTAGCTGAGCAACCGGAGGCGGTCACTTTACTTTCAAGTAACTCAGTTCCTTTATCTACTAGAGATAATTCCGGTAACTTCTCGCAGAGTTTGGTGAGGTTTAAATGAGACCAATCTAGTTATAGTGTTTTCCGGGTAAGTTAGGAGCGAACATTAAGTATTGCGCCTGTAACCCCCCAGAACTACTGGTAACAAGAATGACTGTGATGGTAGTAATTTGTGCTCGGCAGTTCTTATTCCAGGAATGGAGGGGACGGTGGGGGAAGGGCCGGGGCTCGGCCGAGCACTCTAGGCCCCGCCCTCGGTGCCGGCGCCCTTCTTCCGCGCATGCGTTACGCACGCGGGTGTTGTGTTTTGACGCGCGGGGGGCTGCGGAGTGGGTTTCGCTTTTTGCTGCCGCCCCTCAAGCTGCCATTGGTGATGAGCACTTTACGTCACAGGGGTCGCAGCAGCCGCCGGGGTCTCCGCTGTCTCGCGAGGAGGGTGAAGCGCCCCCGCCTGCTCCCGCTCCTGAGGGCCGGCGGAGAAGTCGCCGGGTACGCCTTCGCGGATCCTGCCGTCACCGACCTAGCTTTCTGGGCCGCCGGGAGCTTGGCACGAGCGCCCCAGCTGGGACTGCGCCGGTATCTTCCGAGGTAAGTAAGATCCCGAACAATGGGGCGCGGGGGTCGGAAGGGCTGGGCGAGCCGGCGCTCCCGGCCTGGAACGAGGCCCAGGGACCTGGGAGCTGCGGTCTGGGCCTGAGGGGACGTCCGGGCCTGAGCGGGGCGGGGCTCCCAGCGGGCGGGCTGGCGGCTCCGGTGGCGCACCTGTGGATTTGTGCAGGTGGGCGGGGGAGGGTTGCGTTTCCTAGAAGCTCTCCCGAGGGGCGCGAGCGTAGCAGTGTACTGGAAAGAGCTTGGTCTCTGGGGGGGCGGGGGGGCCCCACAAAAGAAAACGTTCGCCGTCTTATTCGTGGTATAGCCTCTCTTAGAGGTGTGCCAGCTAAGGTTAGGTTATGTGCCCTAATCTCACTGCCTGCCTGTAAAATGGGAGTAACAGTGTTTTAGTTCGTTGTGATTATGTAATGCACGTGGGGCATATCTGCGATCTTGGCCGGTGGCCGTTCTCAAGCCAAGGAAGCCACTATCACCGTGACTCTTGGAGTTGTGTGTGCTGTGTTACACATTGTGAGCTGGGCTCGCCTGCCTGTGGTTTCTCCATCCATCCAGTTAGTGCAGCTTTCCTCGTGGGCTGCTGATTCCTAGACTGGAGGGGGCAGTACTGAGATGGAGCAAACAACGTAAAGGGCAAAAGTGAACAGAATTTTTGGTAGGTAATTTTCAAGATTATTTAAGATAAATTAAGAGTTACCCAAGATTTAAGTTAATGATGAGGGTTGGGTTCTTTGTTTTGTTTTGTTTTTAGTCAATGAAATTCAAAGCTGTAGTCAGCCAAAACCAATCAGGCTTAGCTGGAATGAGTGGCTTTAGCGGGGAATGGTTCCCAAGCAGTTCTTTTTATGGTTGGAATTGGAATTAACATTTATAGCATCTGGGCAGTAGATCCTGTAAGATCCGTGTGATCCTTTGGAACTGGTGATTAAATTGCAGTTGACGGAGGTACAGTAATTTCTCAAAGGTCATAAGAGATAGGACCCAGATTATTTTTAATACTTGAGGTTTATTCTAGTTGATCTACTTCTGAATCTTTTTTAGCCACTTTGCCTGGATATAATAAAAACTAATTAAGAAAAAAGATTTTGTTATAGGCTGTCATCTTTCTGGGTCTTTATAATCAGTTATAGGTGATGGGAGGGACTAAAATTAACTTTATTGTCACAATACATGGGGAAACAGTATTCTTAACTGCATGCTAATCACTATGCTGAGAGTTTACATAGAATATATGCCTTCGTACCACCACCTTTTCAGGTCCACAACCCATTTTAGAATTGAGAAAATTTAAGGTTTTGAGAAATTAAATAATTTTCTCCAGGTCACACCACTAAAAAGTGGTTTTGATTTTCAACCCTGGCTCTTCATTAGAATTAACGTCACTCCCTTGTATGTAATCAGCACCATTTTTAAATGTCCAGTGTATAATTTAGACTCCAGCCTCTTGATTCTTTACCCCCCTCATCCAGTTTCCCTAGGTAAGTATGATTGTTAATTATATGAAAGTCCCCCAAAATGTGACAGGAAGAATTCTTATCTCTGTTAAAGCCAATAGATTTGAAAATTTGGGGAAGGTTTGGCTTTATCAGTGTATCCTAAAGATGGTAAACTTTATTCAGAATTTGGGAGGCTGTTAAGGAAATGGAATCAGAAGAATTGATTTCATCTTTATGTCTGTGGGGAAATTAACTTGAAGTCCCAAGTCCTAGAGTGTTAGGATAGAGAAACCTTTATTGCAGGCTTATAGAACCTGAGCACTAAATCCACCATCAGATCCACCTTTGCTACCTAAACCCTGACTTTATAAACCTACGAATCTTAATCTGCTTCCTAGCCATTCCTATTTTATGACTTAATTTGTATTTTTAAAACAGCTTTGTTGAGGTATAATTTATATTTCATCTGTAAAGTTTGCCTGTTTAAAGTTTATAATCCAGTGGGTTTTAGTATATTTAAAGAGTTGTGCCACTATAAATGAACATTTTCTTCATTCCAGAAATAAACTTTATAATTCCTCTCCCTCCCCCAGCAACCACCAGTCTATTTCCATCCATAGATTTGCCTATTCTGGACATTCATATGAATGGCATCATACAACATGTGGTCTTTTATGACTAATTTTTTTTCCATTTAGCCTAATGAAGTTTCATCCTTACTGTAGCATGTATCAGTGTTTCATCCTTTTTATTGTCCAGTAATATTCCATTCTATGGATATGCCATATTTTATTTATCTTTTCATTAGTTGATAGGATTGTTTCTACTTTTGAGCTATGATGACAAATGCTGCTATGAATATTCACATGCAGGTTTTTGTGTGGACATATGTTTTCATTTTTCTTGGATAGGTGTTGAATTCTTGGGTCATATGGTAATTCTACTTCATTTGTATCTCAGCAAATATTTTAGCAATTTGTTTTTAAAAGTAATCTCTATACCCAATGTGGGGCTTGAACTCATGACCCTGAGATCAAGAGTCACATGCTCTACTGACTGAGCCAGCCTGATGCCCCATTAGCAAATGTTTTAATTTTAGCATTAGTGATGCTTTTGAAGGAGTAAATCTCTTATTTGATGATGTACATTCATTGCCATTGTCTGATGTTTCTGATGAATACCATTCTTTATATCTAAAGATATTACTGTGAGAAATACAGTACAACTCTCATTTATTCTTTTTATCTATTACAGATGACATTACTGATCATTCTTTAGCTTTATGCTATGCTATGCCCATTAATTAACGGGCTTATAAAACTAGGGAAGGGAAGACTAAGATTCCTTTTTTTTTTTTTTTTAAGATTTTATTTATTTGTGAGAGAGAACGAGAGTATGTGCAGGAGCAGGGGCAGAGGGAGAGGGAGAAGCGGACTCATAACCGCTGAGCATCAAGCCTCAATCCCAAGACCCTGGGATCATGACCTGAGCCGAAGGCAGATGCTTAACTGATTAAGCCACCCAGGCGCCCATAAGATTGCATTTTTTTTAAAAAAATTCTACTTAGTTGAGATTTTGTTTTATTTGAACTTCAAGTTTACTACCTACTAATTTCCTTTAATAAATGCATTCAGGGTTATAATTTTTGTTTGAACTACAAATGTTTGGTAAGCACTAAAATTCTGTATTTCCAAGACACAAATTAAGATACAATGTATTAACTTGAAATTCACAGTCTTTTAAAAAAGTCTAATAATCTTTTTATTATATAGAGGGGCAAACTGAAATCTAGATCTAATTGGATGTCTCCAGCTTATAGAGTTAGTTTTAGGGGAAACCTGGTCTTCAGTCCAGGTTCTCTGATAACCTATCCAGTTCCCTCTCCACTATTCATTCCTTCCCTTAATTGACAGACTCTGTCTGTGATCCTAAAAATTTTATTTTTAGGCTTTTTTTTTTTTTCCTGAGAGGAGAATAAAAGTGTTAGAAGTAGGGGGAAATGCTGAGAAATTTATCTAATATTAAAGTTAAATATATTAACAGTATTGTGTATAGTTAAATGTATTAACAAACGCAGTTTATAATTATATGCTGTTTAAGAACAGTGGTGATTTCTGTATTTCTAGTCTAGAAATACTTGGATCCCTGAAGAAACATTCATTCAGCATTAATTGATTTCCAGTTAAGTTATGTCTCTGAGAAAGTTAAGATGCCCTAGATGAGCTCTTAAGTTTAATTTGAAAACCATGATGAAATAGTTACATTTCAGTCATGAGTTTTTGTTGTGAATTTTGTTTTTATTAGAGTTCGGTATGGCCATTGTTTAGAAAGTTATAATTCTATTATTTCACTAACCTGATAGCAGTTGACCACTGATGGAACTTCCTGTGATAGAGGAGGTGGAGAAAGATGAGCAGTAGGCCCAGGAAACATAAAGGAAGAAGCAAATATTTAATATATACTCAGTGATTAGTATAGAATGCAGCTAAAGAGTGATTTTATAAGATAACAAGGCCAAAAATGTGATGCACACCAAATTTCAGCTCTAGCAAATTCATTTCGAAAGTTATGGGTCGACATAGACTAACAAACTTAAAATCAAATTAATTGTTAACGTTTTAGTGATCCTCGTGGGAATAAATAAAGGAAGGGCACTGGAAGCATGATTTCAAGAAACTTTGTGGCTGACAGTGGATTAAATAAAAAAGCTAAGCAAGGCTTTTGAGGGATGCTGTAAGGAATCAGTGAGGAACTGAATATAGTAGTGTAACAATAGTACAGTGATGATAGTAACAGCAACTGAACACGTACACAGTAGTTGCTAGGAGTCAGGAACTATTTGAATGCTTTTACAATTATTATTTCATTTAGTCTTCACTAAAAGATACTTTTTTGTGTGTGAAAGAATCTTCCACTAAAAACTACAGAAATGGTTTAAACAGGTGAAGTTTTTGGTATGCAAATTATCTCACTACAGTTATTTTTAAAGGTGCATATATAATGCTTTCCACAAATAAAACAAGTCAATAGTCTATACTGTTCAGGGCATATGTGAAAGAGCTAAAACCATACATAGAAATAACACCAGCTGAGGACTGTGGTGTTTTGGGTTTTTGTTTTCTAGAGAGGGATAGGAGAAGATAAGGGACATTTAAAAAAAAATTGGAACAGCCATGAGAAAATGTTAAGTTGTTAAATCTGAGTGGTGGATACATGAGTACTTGGTAGATTTTCTTTTTTCAGTTATTTTCAGTTAAATATTTCTCACGTAAATTCTCTTTTAAAGAATAGAGTGCTTCAGAATATTTGAGAGCTTAGTATGTACCAGGCCCTTTTCTAAGGGCTTTTTTATATCTGCATAAACCCTGTGACGCAGGTTCTGTTATTTCTGATCTACGCAGTCACAACTGCTGGTGTAGAACCAGGATTCAAACAAGGAAATACCTGACTTTAGAGTTTGTGTTTTAAGTACTATATTATTATGCACACTGCCCCTTCATATTGCAAGGATAATGAGCTACTCAATTATTTTCACCAATGTATGTTTCACATCTTTATTTGCAATTTTTTTTCAGATTTAGTCTGTTCTTTTTTTATCCAGTTACTGATGTATTTTTTTCCCTTTTACAGATAATGGCATCAGCTGCTAAGGAATTTAAAATGGACAACTTTTCACCTAAAGCTGGTACTAGCAAATTGCAACAGACAGTACCAGCTGATGCATCTCCTGATTCTAAGTGTCCTATATGTTTGGATAGATTTGATAATGTGTCTTACTTAGATCGCTGTTTACATAAGTTCTGTTTTCGCTGTGTACAGGAGTGGTCAAAAAACAAAGCTGAATGTCCACTATGTAAACAGCCTTTTGATTCTATTTTCCATTCTGTGAGGGCAGAAGATGACTTCAAGGAGTATGTCCTAAGGCCTTCATATAATGGTTCTTTTGCAACCCCTGATGTTCCACGATTTCGCTATCGTACAACTATGACAAGGGATCGAAGTGCTTCTGTTTATTCACCTAATAATACCATGAGTAGAAGAACAACAACTCCACCAGATAGTGGAGTACTGTTTGAAGGGTTAGGCATTTCAACAAGACCTAGAAATGGTGAAATTCCTCAACTTATGAGACAGATTGCAATTAGGAGGCCAACTACTGCAGATGAAAGATCTTTGCGGAAAATTCAAGAACAGGATATTATTAATTTTAGACGAACTCTCTACCGTGCTGGTGCCCGTGTTAGAAATATTGAAGATGGTGGTCGCTGCAGGGATATTTCAGCTGAATTTTTCCGTAGAAATCCAGCTTGCCTTCACAGATTAGTCCCCTGGTTAAAACGTGAACTTACAGTTCTTTTTGGAGCTCATGGATCTTTAGTGAATATCGTCCAGCACATCATCATGAGTAATGTTACTCGCTATGACTTGGAGAGTCGGGAATTTGTGTCTGACTTAAGACCGTTTCTCCTTAATCGGACTGAGCATTTTATACATGAATTTATCAGTTTTGCTCGATCTCCTTTTAACATGGCAGCTTTTGACCAGCATGCTAATTATGATTGCCCTGCTCCTTCATATGAAGAAGGTAGCCATTCTGATTCTTCAGTCATAACAATATCTCCTGATGAAGCTGAGACCCAAGAGTTGGATATCAATGTAACCACTGTTAGTCAGGCACCATGGGATGATGAAACTCCAGGGCCATCTTACTCAAGCTCAGAGCAGGTGCATGCTGCCATGTCTTCCCTTTTAAATACTTCTGATAGTTCAGATGAAGAACTTGTAACAGGAAGAGCCACGTCTCAGATTCAAGGAGTACAAACTAATGAAGACCTAAATAATGACAGTGATTCGTCTTCAGATAATTGTGTCATTGTTGGGTTTGTTAAACCACTAGCTGAGAGGACACCAGAACTTGTTGAACTGTCCTCTGATTCTGAGGAGTTAGGCTCTTATGAGAAAATGGAGACTGTGAAGACGCAAGAACAGTCTTACAGTTCTGGTGATAGTGATGTTAGTAGATGTTCATCTCCACGTTCTGTCCTTGGAAAGGATGAGCAAATAAATAAAGGTCATTGTGGTTCTGGTAAAAGAATCAAGTCAAAGAAGGAAGAGAAACACTCTGCGTCCTTGTCATCTCCCAGAGACCTGAGCTCATCTATCAGAGGAGACAGAGTATATTCCCCATACAACCGTAGACACAGGAGGAGGGGAAGATCAAGAAGTTCAGATTCACGTTCCCAGAGTAGAAGTGGGCATGATCAGAAGAATCATAGAAAACATCATGGCAAGAAAAGGATGAAAAGCAAAAGATCCAGAAGCAGGGAGAGTAGCAGACCTAGAGGTAGAAGAGACAAAAAGAGATCAAGAACTAGAGATAGCAGTTGGTCAAGAAGAAGCCAAACTCTCTCTCTCAGTAGTGAAAGCACAAGCAGATCAAGATCTCGTAGCAGTGATCATGGTAAAAGAAGATCACGGAGCAGAAATAGAGATCGTTATTATTTAAGAAATAATTACGGAAGCAGATATAAGTGGGAGTATACTTACTATAGTAGAAACAAGGACAGGGATGGCTATGAATCATCTTACAGGAGGAGAACTCTGTCCAGAGCTCATTATTCCAGACAATCTTCAAGTCCAGAATTTAGAATTCAGTCCTTTTCTGAAAGAACAAATGCTAGGAAAAAAAATAATCACAGTGAAAGGAAATATTACTACTATGAAAGGCACAGATCAAGGAGCCTGTCCAGTAATAGATCAAAGACTGCATCTACAGGGCCTGACTGGGTAAGAAATGAAAAGCCCGGAGGGAAACGAAAATACAAGACACGACATTTGGAGGGTACTAACGAAGTGGCTCAACCTTCTCGTGAATTTGCTTCTAAAGTAAAGGAAGGTCATTACCAAAAATCCTCATCAAAATTGGATGGCAACCACAAAAATGAGAGTGACAGCTTTTCAGACAGCCGATCATCAGACAGAGAGACAAAATACAAGAGGAAAAAAAGGAGGACCCGGAGCCTAAGTGTAGAGATAGTTTATGAAGGGAAAGCTACTGATACAACTAGACATCATAAAAAGAAAAAGAAGAAGCACAAGAAGAAGCATAAGAAACATCATGGGGACAATCCTTCACGTTCACCAGTTGTAATTACCATTGACAGTGATAGTGATAAGGATTCTGAAGTAAAGGAGGATATAGAATGTGACAATAGTGGTCCTCAGGACTCTGTACAAAATGAGTTTTTGCCTCCTCCCTTGGAACCATTTGAAGCTAAAGATGTAGTTACAATAGAAGATGAATTTGGCATCCTAGACAAGGAGTGTAGTATTACCACACTTAATAACAACTTGAGTAATGCCAACAAAACTGTGGATAATATTCCAGCCCAGGCAGCTTCAGTTGAACAAACTCTTGATATAAGAGAAGAGACTACTTTTGCCTCTGATTTGGAGAACCAGCCAAGTAATATCTCTATTCAAACTGAGCCATCAAGGCAATTGCCATCTCCACGGACATCATTAATGTCAGTGTCTCTTGGTAGAGACCATGATATGTCTTAACTGCCAAAGCATCTCATTGAGAATTCTGATGGTATTAAAAACAAAACAAAACAAAAAACAGTGTCATCTACTGCAGTCTACTTAAAGATGACTTTTGGTGAAAACTCTTTTCCCCCTTAAAAATATTTTAAGTGATTTTTTTTCTGTGTGTTAAAAATTTGTAAAAATCATTATTTGTTCAAAAAGTATGTATGTCCCACCCTCAGAGATATGCACTTTTAAGTGAGGAAAATGATATTGCTAGCAGTTTATTTAAAACTTGGGGTCCTTTTTAAATAAAAAAAATATATAAATTTTAGAAGTTATTTCATAAAGCCATATGGTATTGACATATTTTTAAAGTAGTCAATGAGTATTTTTGAATTTTTTTTTTTTTTTTTGAGAGTTATTCTGGAAATGTGTTATAAGCTAGGAGAATCCGTTTGGACAGTCTTTATTTTTCTTCTTAAGAATTTGTATGATTCAGAACCATTTCTTCAGGTTAAATTGAGGCATTTTAATCTGCACAGTTTATCTTGACATCTGCCAAAAGAAAAATCTAAACATTTCCTTTATATACTTGTTTATCTGGACTGCCAGTGAAACAAATGTGTATTCAACAAAATAAAAAATAAAACAGTAACACTTTAAAACAAGAATCCAGAAATTTTCCTATGCAGTATTGCCTTTAAAAAGAAAAATCAAACTATTTTAGAGGAGCTAAAATCTTGAAAATAGTTAAGGATATACTTGTCAAAAATACTAAATCAGGTGATCTGCATTTAACCGCACAGCTTTAATTATTTTAGTTCTTTGGTTATGAGGAATATCTGTCTTCAACAAAATACAGCTATGTAGCATTTAGCATAGTAAAAACAAAAAAACCCTTGCCAGACTTCTTTTACATTGGTAAAAGAAGTACACAAAGTGGTTATGCTTATGTTTTACCCTGTTTTAGAGATGACAAAGTGCTCTCCATCTAGCCTAAAGTAAGATTGCCAGGGAAGAACCGAACTTGGATGAAGTCTAATTCAGCCTTCTGTTTGCCTTGCTACCATAGTCATTGTTCAGCAGAAGTTGGAATGCCTGCAGTGTGGCAGATTCTGTACTATGTTTTTAGGATTTCAGTGATAGAACAAAGCAGATCTGCTCCTTGCCCTCGTGGGAAATATGTAAACTTACAAACCATAAGTTCTCTGGAGAGAGTGTAATTTCCTTTAAGAGCATACAGTGGGGGCCTAATCTCATGTGGAAGTGATGGCTGAATTGAAATTCAGAAAACAAGGAGATGTTAGCTAGGAGGAGAGTTGTTCTTAGCAAAGGAAAAGATGTCCAAAGATCCGAAGGCAGAATTGTAGCCTAGCATGTTCCAAGAGCTAAAAGAAGGCAAAGTTAACCAAAGGGCAAAGAGTGTGGGACCAAGCTTTGTAGATCATGTTTGTATTTGTCCTAATGGCAGTAGGAAATTCTTCTAAAATGACAAATGACAATCTAAATTGGTGTTGGCAATTTTTAGTAAGCTCTCAGACACTCAGAAATTATGGGAAGGCTGTAGTTAGTTGATCAAGGCTTATACTTTGAAATTATGACATGATTTTGTAGTTTTTTCTTAAAAACTTAATGCCGTTTCATTTCATTTTCCGATTTTACATCATATTTTTAGTTAAACATTTAGTGAAAGCCTATCTTAATGTTTTCAGTTAAACACATGAAACTTCTCTTAATACAGGCACCATCACATCATCTTTTTAGGTGTTCAGGCCCAAAATTTCCCAGTCTTTGATTCTCCTCCTTCAGCCCTCTCATTCAGTCCCCAGATCCTGGTCACTAAATATTTCTAATACGTCTGTTTTCAGTTAAACACATGAAACTTCTCTTAATACAGGCACCATCACATCATCTTTTTAGGTGTTAAGGCCCAAAATTTCCCAGTCTTTGATTCTCCTCCTTCAGCCCTCTCATTCAGTCCCCAGATCTTGGTCACTAAATATTTCTAATATGTCTGTACCATGCAATCCAGGCAGCCGTGATCTCACTTGCACTCCTACAGTGGGTCTGCCTGCATACACTGTTGCTCTACACGTACCCGTTTGCCTCCAACCATTCTTGCTGTAGCATTCAAAAGATATTTTGAAAAATTGTTTTTGTTTTTTCGTCCCCCTATTTAAAATCCTTCAGTAACTCTCTGTTATTCTTAGGCCACTTAATAAAAGCAAACAAAAATCCAGCATAATATGGTTTACATACCCCTACCTGATCAGGTTCAGGTTCATTTTCAGCTTTTCTCTCACTTCATTTGTCCTCTGGCCATCTTAACCTGCTTCAGGTCTATGGAGGTGCTGCTCCCTGCTAATGCAGAGCCTTCATACGTGGGTTTTTCTTCTGCTGGGAACTGAGTTCCATCCTAGCTAAAGGAAGCTTCTGGTAAAGTGAGTGTGCCCTCTTCCATTATTTCCCCTCAATTACTTGCTCTCTTAATAACCCTGGACTCCTTCTGTAGTAATTGATTACTAAGTGTTCTCTCACCAGTCTGCGAGTTCTTTGGCAACTGTATGTATGTGTACTGGTAAATCCCTTCTGTTTTCTTTCACATAGGAAGTGCTTAAAGCACATACTGGATGGATGACTGGGTGGTAGGGATTTTAAAAATCGGCTAAGACCTGCTTTCTGCTTTTAGAGAGTTCCACTGTCAACTTTTAGCCTAACACTATATTCTTTTAACCTGTTCATCTGAATTCAGCGTCCATGAGGCATTTTATCTTACCTCAGGTTTTCAGTGTTTTTGTGACTTTTGCAACTTTTTTGTTTAAAGGAAATGCAGCCAACCATTTGTACTTGCTCCTTCGTCAATCCTTAGATTGATGGCGGGAGAACTTTTTCTTTCACTTCCCATTCTCAGGAAGCTCTGTGGGAGCCAATCTAAGCTCCTCCCCAACCCATTGAATGTGTACTAATGATGGGCTGTGTGTACAAAAGGGCAACAACTTATTCAAGGTAAGCTGATGGCCCATACTTCCTGGGAGTTCTTCCATCCTGGGGAAGAATTATAGTCCTCTGCCAGTGGGTATGGGCACCCTGAGCCAGTCAGCATAACCTTGGACTCAGAAAACTTTCCAGAAGGTCCGTCAGGATACCAGAAACCGTGTATAACCTGGTTTGGGTTGTTGCTAGCCCCGGTGTTCCCACCAATGGGGCCAGGGGATGGGAAGTAGAGGAGAAGCGTTCCTCTTCGCAAACCAGATTTCATCAGAATTCTGAGCATGGGTTCATTTCTAACATTAAGTTCATTAAGCTATGTACAATTGAAATATTAACTGATTAAATTACTATAATATAGCTATCATTGAGACCAGAACTTAGTACCCCCTTGCAAGGGATAAGTTCCAAGATTCCCCACCGAATGCCTGCAACTAGGTAGTACCCAACCATGTACGTAGTATTTTCTCTACAGACATATCTGTGATAAAGTTTAATTTATAAATTAGGCACAATAAGAGATTAACAATAAAAATAGAATTGGACAATCCTAACAATATGCTGTAATAAAAGTTATGTGAATGTGGTCTCTCAAAATAACTTGTACTCACTCTTTTTGTGATGTGAGATGGCAAAATGCCTATGTAATGAGGTGAATGAGCTAGGCGTTGTGATGTAGCATTTGGCTACTATTGATTAACCTCAAGTTACTTCAAAAGGCTTCCAAATCATAGTTGATTGCAGATAACTGAAACGAGAAACAAAACTGCAGATTGGGGGTGGGGGGAGGGCACTACTATACAGACCTGTCCAGGGATTGATGTATTTAGAAAAACCTATGTGGGAAGATAAATCATGATCATTGTGTATGTAGCCTACTCTCAAATGTTCCAAAAAAAAAAAAAAACAAAAAAACTACATGTGTAGATGGAGACAGTGATAAAGTAAATTGTGGCAAAATGTTAAAAGTTGAGGGTAAAAATACAGGAAGTCTTTGTACTATTTTTGTAGTTTTCCTGTAAGTTTGAAATAATTTCAAAACAAGCTAATAAAATTGCCTCTATAGGCCTGCAGGGTTACCTGTATGAGTGTGTCAATCAGAGTTTTCAGTCACGTATACTCAGCAAAAGGAAAAAAGTCACGAAGGCAAACATGCAGTAACTATTAAAGCTGCTTTGTGAGAAAGAGCCACAGTCACTAGAGAGGTGTTCTGGTCTGTTTATAAGGCCCGGCCTGTTGGGATCTTAGTCCGAGATACACAGTTATAACTGCTCTTGGTTCCATGCTCAGAAGCAAGCTTGTGAGGGGTATAAAATCAAAGGAGAGTTTTTCTTTTAAATTTAGGATGGAGGGAAGACAAGCTTTTTGGGAAGGAGACCTTGGAACAGGAAAAGTTAAAGGCAAAGGAGAGGAGTAATGGATGCAGCTGAGTTCCTGAATGGCAGAGCACAGAACACAGGTAAGTGAATTGGTAACGATAGAGGAGAGGCAAGTCTTGCTCTAAAGGGGCAAAAGGAGGTAACGCACAAAGAAACCTCTGTGAGTAGATTCATTGAGATGAGGTTGTTCATACTGTAAAGCCTGTCTTTTCTCCATGAAGTAGGAAGAAGTGCTAACTTCTGAGAAAGGTGGGTCATAAATAAGATTGGGCTTGAGAGGAATGAGAAATGGTCACTGAGGGTCGTGGAGAGAGGGTTAGCTGAGAATTCCTGATGAGTGCTAAGGCCTGAGGCCGCCCCTTAAGACATGGGATATTGTATGGGACACCAAGATTTCGTGATTTTGTCCTGGTAGCATTCAACACTGGGAGTAGAAGCAGAAACTAATGTTGGACGTTTAGTATGTATTCAGTATTTATACAGTGAATGAGTGAATGGATGGCTTATGGTTGGAGTTCTGCTGAATGTTACTAGTAAAACAACAGGGGCAAAGCAGTTGAGTGAGATACTGGTGAGAGTAGTTGAATTGATGCATTCTGGTATCTGGGCTGTGTAGGGAAGGAAGTGAAGCTATGAAGTGACCATTATACTTCAAGAACAGGGAGATACCAAAGAATTCGTTTTCCAATGAGGTTCGAGTAGATAATAGTGGAGGTAGGTGTAAGAAGACTGAAGAAATACTTTAGAGTGTGTCTAATTCTAGGCATGATTGGAAGTAACTAGAATGGGTAGAGGTGGAGGTGATTGGAATTGATAGTGATCAATAAGGCTGGAAGCATACATGGGAGATGCTGTGGTTGATGGCAGCAGATGATGAAGAAGAAAAGGGGAGTTGTGTCATGGGTATTCTATCTTGTCCTTTAAACTATGTTTGTGTTCCACTGTAGCAGCTGGCATACGTACAGAGAAGATAATAAAAACTTGGTAAATGATGATTTCCTCGTTCTGAGTTTTTAGTCAATGCCTCGACCAGTTGGGTATTAGAAAACAGCACAATATGACCATTTTAAAAAGTACAGTAAGATTGGTTGTTACAATGTCATGAAAATTAGGAAATTCTTACTTTATCTGCAAGTATTTGGGGGGATGGTAAATCCATTGAATTTGTGCCTGAGAAGAGCAACAGGCAAGGCACATGGAAGTCCAGTTAGGCCAAGGTCTGAGTCGATAAATTGATTCCCATAGAAGCTGCGACTGTGATGTTTGCCACAACATTAGATGATGAACATTTATATAAACACGAGGAGGCAGAGTTAGATACCTAGTATTTGCCTGGAGTAGGCTGCTTCTCTGACCATCCGCACTTTAAATAGGTAAACAGTGGGAAAAGGCTATCTCTGCATTTCCGTCTGTAAAATTCATTTAGTCATCAAACACCAAGTACATGTGGTCCAAGTCTGTGCCAAACGCTAGGGTTATAACGATGAGTAGGGTGGAGCCAACAGGAATTTTAAAGAAGGTGGGAATTGAGAAATTAGATTTGTTCTTAAACAGCCAGCAGTAATGTAGAAGAAAGCTGGGAGCAGGAAAGCCTTAGTGAAAGGCTGCTTGAGAAGCTCTGCAGTAGCTCAAACCAGGAATCAGAAGGGCCTGGAGAAGAACAGGGATCCAGTGGAGAGGCTGGATTCAGTAAATTTCTGTGGTAGACTAGGCACAATTGGGGTACCATGTAGATGAGGATGGGCTGTGAGGAGGAGGGAAAAGTCTGTAAAATGAGATTTTTCTTCCCCCTTGTGAGAATTAGATGTCTGGTGATAATATTCAAGGTAGGAAATAGAGGAATAGGGATAGCTTGGGGGAGGACGATGAGTTCAGTTTGAGAGTGAGCTGCCTGGAGCTGCACTGTGCAATATAGTAGCTACTAAGCACACGTGGATGTTGCTTGAGATGCGGCTAGTAAAACTGAGGAACCGAATTTTAAATTTTGTTTAATAAGGCTTATGGCTGCCATACTGGCCAATACAGGGAGAGAACATTTCCATCATCACAGAAAATTCTGTTGGACAGCATGGAAGACACCCAGGCAGATGAAGATTTCCAGTGGGTAGCTGAAAATAGGAGTATGAGTCTTGAGGAGAGATTGGGACTAGGGAGGTAGTTGAGGAGTCACTGGGAGACTAGGGAGTACTAGTGAGGTCGTGGAAGTGGATGAGCTCTCCCAGAGAGAGTAGAAGAAAAGAAGCAGGCCTAAGTGAAGATTCTAGAGAATACAAGATTAAGGAGGCTGGCAAAAGAAGGAAAGCTTTCAGAGGAGACCAAGAAGTGTTCCCTCTAGTCCCATATACTTTCTTGCCTCTTCAATTTTATGTTATAGCTCCTGTATCAAATGCAGTGCCCTGCATGCAGTAGGACATAAACAGAACTTCCAAGAGGTTCATCTTCTTTTTAAATTCTTGGAGCATGTCACTGTTATCCTCATGTGGTCACTGAATCAGGGAATTCTGCTCTGGGTACAGCAGATTAGGCTACCTACAAGAATATCTAATACCATTTTTAGAGTACAGGACTAGGAAGTAAAATCTTTTGATCTTACCCTATCAGTTACCCTCCATTTCTATACTTTCCTTCATGCTTAGCTGTGATTTTCCAGATTATGTTTAAATCACTCCCTTACATTATCCTCCAACTCTCTCGTCCTTATGTCTCTCCTCGTTTACTTAGTTTAGGGGTCAGCAACCTTTTCCTTTAAAGTCCAGATAGTAACTATTTTAGGCTTTATGGGCCATATGTAGTCGCTGTTGTATAGTCTTTTTTTTTTTTTTTTTTGGCAACACTTTTAAAATGTTAAAACAATTTTTAGCTTTGGCCTGTTTGAAAATAAGTCACATGTCAGATTGCACAGCAACAGTTTACCTAACAAGACCTCAGTGTAGATCAGTTCCAACTCTTCAGCTGTGCCTACATGCATCCTGCTGAGTGGTTTTGAAGGAAATTAGTAACTGCAGGTTGGTGTCACCATGAAAACACAATCCCCAGCCTCAACTTCATACGATATATGTTAGTGGAGGACAAGTTTCTTTAGTGTTCTTGCTCATTGGTATAATGGGTACGTTTCACATCTTTTTCCTCCTCAAACCTCCCACTTGTCTCTACCACGTGTTTAGGTTTGGGCAAACATAAACCTTACCTGTTTACCAAAACAATGCCTCTCTAGCAAAAGGTGTAAAACTGGGAAAAGTGAATTATAATTTCTGCATTCAACCTACCATAGCATCCATCTTCGCTATGGATGAAGCTCTCTTTCTTTAGGCCTTTAGTTCTCCCGCCTTTGCATGCATCAGTATCATTTGGAAGGTTTGTCCAGACAGATTGCTGAGGCTGACACCCACAGTTTCTGATTCAGAACATCTGGGATGCCAAGAATTTGCTTTTCTAACAAGTCTTCCGGTGATTCTGATGCTACTGGCCTACAAACCAGAGTTTGAGAACCACTGTTCTAGGACATTCCTCCACATATGCTCGGGATTTCACTTACCCCCCCCCCTTTAGTAGGAATATTGATTTTTAAATTATCCCCTCTTTTCCTTTATCTCATGTTTTTCAGTTATTTTACTACTTAGAATGAGGTCTGTGGACCAGCACCATCAGTATCACCAGTGTCAGCTTGTAAGAAATGCAGAGTCTCAGACCTACTAGGTCAGAATCTGTCCTTTAATAAGACCTGACTGGGCATTCATGTTTAGGAAGCACTGCCTGTGGGTCGTTCTCATCAGCAAGCAAGGAGCATGTTCTCGATCTCCTCGTCCAAGCCTGCCCATCTTCCAGTGTCCCGTGCTGGTGGATGGCACCACCATTCCTGCAGCTGCTCAGACTAAACAGATAGGAATTCTCCTTGCCTTCTTTCTCACATGTCCTACGTCCAATTCATCACCAGATTATGTGTGATTTTAGGATTATATATCCTGCAACTTTACCACTTACACAGCTTTGATCTTGATCCAAGACTAGTGCTGGTACAAGCCTCTTACCTGGTTACTCGGCTTCCACCCTGTCCCCCGGCAGCTTCTTTCCTTCCAGTCAACCACAGTGATCCTTTAAAAACAGATCTTATACTCCCTTAAAATCCTGCCATGGTTCCCCATCATATTTAAAATCAAAGCCAAAGTCCTTTTCGTGATCTGTCAGGCTGTATGTGAACTGCCTTGGCCACCTCTCTGTCTTTCCCCCAGAGCACTTCACTGTAGCAATTCTGCTCACCACTTTTTTCTTTTGCAGGCCTGGTTCACTCCTGTTTTTTTGTGTTTTCTTTTTCTTTTTTTCTCCTATGCACTTTGTTTGTTTAGTAGAATGCTCTTTACCCAAATGACCTTCTCTCTCTCTTCCTTTAGGTCTTCCCCGATGAGCTCATCTTATATAAGCAGCCCTCATTACTCTTTATTCCCTTATCTTGCTTTATTTCTCCTTCCTGAACTTACTGTTACTTACTTTCTTGCCTGTTTTCCGCACTAGGATATAATAAGCTACAAACCTACCTGTCTTATCCATTTTAGTCATGGTGCTGCCATTCTCCTAGTTGCTCAGACCAGATGCCTGAAATGTAGCCTTGATTTTTCCCCACCCTCTTCCTTTCCACTGCTGTTTACTCAGTCCTATCTCTATATCTGAAACATTTCATTTCTTATACTCTACACTGCCACTGTCCTTATCTGTGCTCTCATCTCTTACCTGAGTCACCTCTCATCAATCTACTTGTTCTGCATAGGAGCCAGAAAGTCTTTAAAAAAAAAAAAAGTCATCAATTTATGTTGCTCCTTGCTTAAAATCCTGCAACGTGTTCCTTTATCCCTTGCCTTACAAGGCCCTTTTTACCAGTTCAGCAACACTGCATGGCATTTATCCCTTGTTCACTTTTTCTCTTTGACTCCTTTGTGCTTTCTGTCCTTTCTGCTTGGAATCCTTCTCTTCCTACTTTTTTGAATAGTTCATTCCTTCTCATTCCTAAGGGCTCAGCTGAAATGTGACCTACCCAGAGAGATATGCTCTTACCACTGTATTAAAACAGTTTTTTCCAACCTCCATTATTTTGTCTCATGACTCCATTTGCTTTCTTTGTATCATTTCACATTTGCTTGAAAGACACTTTTAAGAAAATGAAACCGTAAGACTGGGAAAAAATATTTAGAATACATATATTTGACAATGGGCTCATATCCAGAATAAATAAATAACTTGTAAATCCATTATACAAAGAAAACTCAATTAGGCAAAAGATGGGAATAAATGCCTCACAAAAGATGATAGAGGAATGAATGGCCAATAAATACATGCAAATGTGTTCACATCAATAACTATTTGAGGAGTTAATGTTAAAACCGCAATGAAACACCATTTCACACTGACCAAAATGGCAAGTTGACCAATGTGTGTCTACTGGAGCTCTTACTCCACTGGTGGGAATGCAAACCGGTACATCTATTTTGGAAAACAGATGGCAGGTTTCTGTGAAGTTAAACATGCATTTACTATAGGACCTACATGACCTGGAGGAAGCAGTTACACCCATACACATTTTTCAAAGCTCATGGAATTATACACTTAAAATCTGTGCATATTTTATTGAGTCTGAACTTTCCTGAGATAAAAAGCAAAATGGGGAAAGAAAAAAAAAAGATAATCAGAAAAGTTCCCAGGAATCCTTGGTCCCTCTGGGTGAGCGAGCGCCCACAGGTCTGCAAACCAGGCAGCCAGACGACGCGAAAGCTCAGGGGAAAATGCGGTCAGGGAGGCGGGGACCTGCGGCAGTCCAGCCTCGGTGGCAAGCCCTGGCCCGCCCGCAGGCTCCTAGTTGCGGTTTCGGTTTCCCGTCTGCTGTGGAGGTTTCCCGGCGGCTCCGCCTCTCAGCACTGGGTCTGGGTAGGCTTCTCAGAAGATCCGTGCAAGCCAGCCGCCGACAGGCTTTCAAAGGAGTGAAGCGCGGGTGAGGCAGGGACCTCGCTGGGAGCCAAGCCACCGGCATGTCGGCTGAGGATCGGCAGAATCTGCACGCCTTCCGGGACTATGTCGTGAAGACTCTGGACCCTACCTACATCCTGAGCTACATGGCCCCCTGGTTTAAGGACGGTGAGTGGTCCCCAGTGATGCCTGCCCTTTGGAGCAAGGAAGTAACTCAGAACTTGCTTTTCCCTGGCTTTTTCCCTGGCTTTTAATCAGCGCCAAGTAGCCTGCTAAGAACGGGGGTGTTGAGGCGAGATCCTCACAGCATTTTTAGATTGAAGATTGCCAGGAGAATTTGAGGAGCCTTTGGAGGTCCAGATGGAGAAACAGACCCAGAGAAGTGAAATGACTGGCGTAGGATTGCACATCTATTTAGGTTCAAAGATGGGGAAACAAATCATTGTCCATTTCATTTATTTTCTCTAATGGTTCTGTCTATGGCGTCTTCAGCTTTGCACTGAGAGAAATTCAGGAGTAAGATAGAGGCCCTTCTTTAAAATACTTTACAGCCCAAGATTTTGGGGGTGGGATACTGGTGAGGACAGATGTACATAAATGATTACAAAATGCTATCAAAGCTCCAAAGGAATTGACAGTTACTCTAGCCGGGTCTTATTTGCTCTTAGGAATAACTGGAAGCTTGAGAGGGGCAAGACTCTCTGGACTGAATGGCTGCAGGCTTCACTTCAGGTGTTTCTGTCTAGCTTTTGAGACACCTGATGATGGATGAATGCCACTTTGTAAATTTGAATCCAGGTGCACTATGCTGGAGATGAGCAGAGGCTTTGAGGAAAGAGGAAAAGGGAGGTAGTGCCTGGGAGGAGTTGAAATGAGAGAGGGGATCTGGCAACTCCTTTTCAGGCTCCAAGTGCCTAAATATCTTTCCTGATGTGAGGCAGTTTTGGGAAATTGCGTGAAAGCAGACAGGTAATTTGAGTGCTAATTGCTCAGCAAAACCACAGGTTGTGGAGTGAGGAGTGAAAGAATACCACCAACAAGGGGCACCTGGGTGGTGCAGTCGGTAGGCGTCTGCCTTCGGCTCAGGGCGTGATCCCGGCGTTCTGGGATCGAGCCCCACATCAGGCTCCTCTGCTGGGAGCCTGCTTCTTCCTCTCCCACTCCCCCTGCTTGTGTTCCCTCTCTCGCAGGCTGTCTCTCTCTGTAATTAATAAATAAAATTAATTAAATAAAAAAAAAATACCACCAACGAAAGTGGGCTTCTGCTTTCTATTTGCGCTTGGAGAGAGGTAACAAAGTAACATCCTAATGATCAGAGAGTAGCCTGGGCCCCTGAAGAATGTACGCCCCTTCAGGACATCTCTTTTAGAAATCTTGGCATGAATGAAACACTAACAAACTGTTGTGAATCCCATTCTTTCTTGCTCTCGTGTGTCGATTCACAGAACTCGTATGTGTCAGGCATTTTGCTAACATTGGAGAGAATTGACACATATTACCACACATATTATCTAATAAGAAGTGTCCAATTAGGAACTAAGAAATCTGTGGTGAGTGTGATAGAAATGGCCCCTGATAGAGATCAGAATGCATATGTGAAGGCAGGTTACTAAATAAACCATAGATGACAAAACGTGGTGTGTGCTCTGCTGGAAAACCATAGTGTGCATGGGAGCACAAAGGTGGTGTAGTTTTTAATATATATAGTAGGTTTAATTTGTAGTTATAATGCAATCACAATGAAAATACCAAAAGGTAAATAGAGACACCAGGCTGAAGAACACTATATGTACTTTTGTCTTATTTTTGAATGGTAAAGACACCATAGAGGTTTTATTTCCAGCTCCTTCCCAGAGGAAGCTGTTGTCATTTAGTTGGCTTATATCTTTCCTGTTCATTTTTTTGTACTTTATTATGTGCACATGTATCTATAAACTTTTTTCTTTCTTCCCATCTTTTTCTGTTTTCTGTTAGATTGATAATGTTTCTCCGTCCCCCATTTTTTTCTTGGATGTCTCTGGATTCTATTAGTTAACCTTAATTGTGACAAGTATATTCTATGCCAGGATTCAGTCAGGAAGGTGAGACATGAGTGTTATGGCTGGATATAAACATTTTTGACTCATTTTTTTGCCCTTATAAGTGGGAGCTTATCCACACTCTCCTTATGCCCATACATTCCCCCATGCACACACAAGTACACCAATAGGTTTAAATTACAGCAGCAATATCCAGTGTCTTTTACCGTATTCCTGCTCTCCACGTGTTGGATATTGTGCATTCAGTTGAATCTTGGGAAAGGGGAATCGTAGCCGTGTTTCTTCTGGAGAGCTAGCATGGCAACTAGGTTACTGCAGGGCTTTGCTTATTCATAGGTTATCCAGGGTGTTTCAAGGTAGACCAGGTTGTGGGCTATAGGTTTTTTGCAGTATCCCTTTGGAGTCAAAAGCTAACTCTTATCTTGGAGGGGCCCTGGGTAGTATTCTGGGAGGGAGCAGTATTCTGAGTCTTTATCCATTCCTTCAGTAACATTCTCTGGACACATGCATGAGCCTGGCACTTTGTTGATGATTAGAATACAAAGATGAAGACAAAAATGAATTCAGCATGTCCATGATCACAGTCAATGGGAAAAGATAGACACTCAAATAGTTACTATATACTATGTGGTGTCAGTGCCGTAGTCAAAGGCATGTAAAGAGATGAAGAAAGCACAGAAAAGAGATCAAGAAATTCTACCTTGGGAAGCCAAGGATGGCATCACAGAGTGGCCTGCATGGCAAAGGTAGTGGGAAATACCGACAGCCAAAAATAGAATTTTCCCTGCATTGGACTTCCAGTGCTTTTGAGGAAAGTAGCACTACTCAGTAGCAGTTATCGGGGCCAGGTAACAGCAGAATGGGCCTGAGCATGTGCAGAGTAAAGCTAAACTGCCCCTGATACAGCAAGACAGTTCAGCTGGGAAGGGTTCAGCTGTGACTAGGATAAATCTGGACCTCCATGTGGAGTGTCAGTAATGGCTGGTAGCATGTCTAAGGAAAGAACAAACAGCAGGGAGGCCTGGGAGTAAGGACCTCTCAAAGGAATAAGGTAGAGTTGTGTGCCCAGAAAAGTTGGGATAGGTGACAAGGTAGGTTGCTATTATGGGTTGAATCGCGCACTCCCCAAAAAAGATAATTGAAGTCCTACGCCCTAGGACCTCAGAAGGTGACCATATTTGGAAAGAGGATCTTTATAGAAGTAATTAGTTAAGATCAGTAGGATGGGATCCTAATCAGTGTGATTGGTATCTTCATAAGAAGATAGCCATGCAAAGACACACAGAGACAAAGGGAATGTCATGTGAGGACACAGGCAGAGGTTGTACTGATGCAGACACAAGATAGACAAACAGAGGAGAAAATGTGGAGAGGCAGAGATTTGATGTGGCCCCAAATCAAGGAATGCCATAGCCACTAGGAGCTGGAAGGGTTGTATTGTCCCTTATAGCCTTCAGAGGAAGTGTAGCTCTGCCAGCATCTTGATTTCAGACTTCTGGTCTCTAGAACCGTGAGCGAATAAGTTTCTATTGTTTTAAGGCCACCAGTTAGTGCTAATTTTTACTGCAGCCACAGAAAACTAATATAAATAGATAAAATAAAAGGAAAAAACAAGTGTTGGCACACAAGAATGTGTGAAAATTGGAATCCTCATTAATTGCTGGTGGGAATGTAAAACGGTGCAGCTCCTTTGGACAGCAGTTTGATAATTCCTTATTGTGTTAAATGGAGTTACCATATGACCCAGCAATCTCACAGTTAGGCATAAATTCAAGAGAAGTGAATACATATGTCCACATAAACACTTGTACATGACTGTTCATAGCATTGCTCTTCATAATAGCCAAAATGTAGAAACAACCTCAATGTTCAATAACTGATGAATGGGTAGACAACATGTAGTGTATCCATACAATGGAATATTAGTCAGCAATGAAAAAGGAATGGATGATATAAGCTACAACATGCATGAACCTTGAAAACATTAAGCTAATTGGAAGACCCCAGTTACAAAAACCACATATTGTATGATTTCATTCATATGAAAAGTAGGCAGATCTGTAGAGATCCAAGTCTATTAATGGTTGCCTGGGTTTAAGGGGAAGGGAGATGGAGTGACTGCCAAGGGCTACAAGATTTCTTTTTACAGTAATGACAGTGCAGTAAAATCAGATAGTGGTGATGGATCCACAACTCTAAAAACCATTGGGTCTGACACATTAAAATGGTTAATTTTATTGTTCCCAAGGCAGAGACTTTGGCAGAGAAGAAAGCTATCCCATCCTTTCTTCATTCATTAGGTATACCTTTGTCGAGTGTCTATTATATGGTAGAAGGGCCTCTTCTAATCTCTGAGGATACAGCAGTTAACCAGTCAGACAACTGGCTTATTCCTTGGAATTTACATTGCACTGTCAATAAGGGGAAAAAGAGGACCACTCTCAAATGTCAGGTCATGTGAAGGCAACCATTTAATCATCACCTCCCCAGACATGGAGAGACTGTACAAGGTCGTATGACCACCAGCAGCTTTGAGGGTAGTTTCCTGCTCCCTGGCCTCATGTTTGTTTAACTCCTCTTGCTTTTTCTTTCCTCCCATATTCCTCCCATAAGCAAAAACGTGGAAAGAGGACCATGAAAGTACCTTTTTATTTCTAACTCTGCTTTCTTAGTCTGGTGTCATTAAAGATGCCATGGAGTAGTCCTATCCTACTCTTGTAGTCCTGCCATTAATTCAGACTTTTGAACAAGGGAGTATCACAATGTTGGAGGAAGCCTTTGTTCTTCTACCTCATCTAGGGGGGATAATTTCCCACACATCATTAAGAAACTCACTTTTTAAGGAATTGCCCTGGAATATGTTCCCAGACTTCCACACCAAACTAAGAGAAGTTTCTAGAGAGGATGGGGGTGGATGGGAGGGAAGGTTGGTTGGCGAAGAATGGGCATCATCTGCCTGAACAGAGAATTTGCTGCCTTCTTGCAGTTCCTTTCATTGCTGGGATTTGTTATAATTGCATCCCTGTTTGAGAAAGTCTGACAACCCTGTTCAGGTTTTTCTTCCAGTGGTTAGAGGTTGTGCAGTTTCATGAGCCACTCTTGCTTCTGTTTGTAGATGAGGTGCAGCATATCCAGGCTGAGAAAAACAATAAGGGCACGACGGAGGCCGCCTCACTTTTTCTTAAGTTCCTATTGGAGCTCCAGGAAGAAGGCTGGTTCCGTGGCTTTTTGGATGCCCTTGGTCACGCAGGTTAGTTCCTTCTTCTTACTCATGAGTCAGAGGAGTTTACTGTTTCGGAATGCTGTCGAAGTGAAATGCTATTAATTTTCAGCTATCCTCATGTGTTTCATGTCTCTTAATCTTAGACAATGTAAAGATTATTTTCAGTCACATAATATAATTGCCTACCTGAAATATCCAAAGGAATCTGCAGAGAGATTATTGGGAGAGTTTATAAAGTTTATCGGATATAAGATCAGTATACAAAAATTAGTTGCATTTCTGCACCTTACACAAAAATAAACTCAAAGTGGATTAAAAACTTAAATGCAAGACCAGAAGCCATAAAATTCCTGGAAGAAATCATAGGCAGTAATATCTTTGACATCAGCCATACATACATTTTTCTAGATTTATCTCCTTTGGCAAGGGAAGTAAAAGCAAAATTAAACTGTTGGAACTACACCAAATAAAAGGCTTTTGCACAGCAAAGGAAACCATCAACAAAGCAAGACAACCTGCTGAGTGGGAGAAGATATTTGCAAATGACATATCCAACAAGGTGTTAATATCCAAAATATATAAAAACTTACACAACTCAACACTGAAAAATCAAACAATCTGATTAAAAAATGGGCAGAAGACATGAATAGACATTTTTCCATAGAAGGCATACAGACAGTCAACGGACACATGGAAAGATGTTCAACATCACTAACCATCAGGAAAATCAGAACCACAGTGAGATATTGAGATATCACAATGAGATATCACCTCACACCTGTCAGAATGGCCAACACAAAAAATAATAAGTGTTGGTAAGGATGTGGAGAAAAAAGAACCCTCATGCACTGTTGGTGGGAATGCAAACTGGTACAGCCACTGTGGAAATATTTGGGGAGGTTCCCCAAATATTAAAAATAGAATTACCATATGATTCAGTCATTCCACTACTGGGTATTTACCCAAAGAGAATGAAAATACTAATTCAAAGTGATACAGGAGCCTTTATGTTTATTGCAATATTATTTATAATAACCAAGATATAGAAGCAACCCAAATGTCCATCCATAGATGAAAGGATGAGGATGTTGTATATATACAATGGAATATTACTCAGCCATCAAAAAGAATGAAATTTTGCCATTTGCAACAACATGGATGGATCTAGAGGGTATAATGCTAAGTGAAATAAGTCAGAGAAAGACAAAGACCATGTGAGTTCACTTATATGGGGAATTTAAGAAACAAAATGAACAAAATAAAAAAGAGGCAAATGAAAAATAGACTCTTAGATATGGGGAACAAATTGGTGGTTGCCAGAAGAGAAGTATGTGGGGAGGTGGGTGAAACAAATAAAGGGGACCAAGAGTACACTTACCGTGATAAGTACTGAGTAACGTATAGAATTGTTCAATCGTTATGTTGCACACCTGAAACTAATGTAACACTGTATGTTAATTATACTGTAATAAAAATAAAGCACAAAAATTAGTTGTATTTCTAGCCACTGGAAGCATATAGAAAATGTAGTGCAAAATGAATACCACTTAGAATAGTCACAAAAGTTGTAATATATATAGGAAAAACGTAGCAAAAGATGTGTAAAGTCCAAATGGAGAAAATGATAAAATGTTACTGAAAGACATTAAAGAAGACCTATGTAAGTGGAGATATATACCCATGCACATGGAAAGACTTGATACCATAAAAATATCTGCTCTTCCAACATTGATTTCTATATTCAGTATAATTTTAATAAAAATCCTACATGCTTTTTCATGTGCTTGACAAATTTCTAAATGATTCTAAAATGTACATGGAAGAATTATGATCCAAGAATAGTCAGGACATTCCTAAAGAAGAAGAATTAAGTAGGCTGGGGTTTCCCCTTCTAGACAGCAAGGTTTACGCTAGGCGTTGAGACCGCGTAACGTTGGTCGTGGCTCGACCAACTGACCAATGAAATAGAATAGAGAGCCTTCAATTAAACTCATATATTTATGAAAACCTGATACGTTTGAGATCACTAGGAAAGGAGGGGCTTTTAATAAATTGCGGTAGGACTTTACAAACAGGATAATGTTAAAAACCAAACAAACCCTAAATTACATATCCACGTAAAATAAATTTGTATTCTTAGCTCATTCCTTTCACACATACACACAAAATGAATTCACAAGAATTCAAGACTTAACTCTAAAAGGCAAAATTTTAACAATTTTAGAAGAGAATATAGAATAATATTTTATGACCTTGAGTTACAGCAGGATTTATGAAACAAATATTAAAGCATTACCCATAAAAGACAAATTGATATATTTGATGACATTAAAATTAAAAACATCTGTTTGTCAAATACAAAAGAAAGTGAAAAAAAAAAGGCACAAACTGGGGAGAGGATATTTGCAAAATATAAATCACCAAAAAGATTAATATCTATATTATAAAGGCTTTAAAATCAGTTAGAAAATACAAATCACCAAATAAAACTTATTAATTTTAATTAAACTTTTTAAAAAGCAGAGAAAATTACATTTAGTGGGATATAATTATGAAGTTCCAAACAAGCCAAACTGAACATAGGTTGTTTTTTTTTTTCAAGCTTTTACTTTAAAAAAATTTTTTTTAGACTCATTATTTATTTGGAAGAGAGAGAGAGAGAGTGCGCACACATGAGCAAGGGGGGAGGAGCAGACTCCCCTGCTGTGCAGGGAGCCCATGAGGGACTCAATCCCAGGATCCATGAAATCATGACCTGAGCCCAAGGCAGACGCTTAACCAACTGAACCACCCAGGTGCCCCTAAACATACACTGTTGAAGGAATTAAGCGTATGCCATGCAACTATTCAAAAAAATGAAGGGAGTGATACATCAAATACAGGATGGTGGTCTCTTTGCAGGGAGATGGAAGAGTGGGGAAAAAAGAGGCACGCTCCCACAAAAGTATTGGGAAAATCTAATTAAGTTGGGTAGTGGGTTCCCATGTGTTCATTTTGTTGTTATGCTCTTTATAGCCAAATGAAAAGAGTGTGGGCTGTATAGTCAGACAAATCTGGTGATTTTGTTGGAGAACCTTAGATTGACGCGTTCTTGAATTATTACAGTTGGAAATAATCTTGTTTTCTCCTCAAATTTCCCATTATACTTAATATTATTTTCTGGGAGTGATGTAGAAGGTTAAGTTCCTAAGGGGCAGGAATTCAGATTTATATTTCCTTTTGCCCACTTTGCTACTTTGCACTGGGAAGATACTTAATAACTGCATGATGATTTGACTCCCTGGAAGCCAAGTCAGAGGTTGTAGGTGAAGTCCATGGGGCACTTTGGAAGGAAAATTTTATACTAAGACCAAATGTAAGACTTCTCATTATCCTTAGCACTTTTTCCTAGGAGACGATAAACATTGTTAGAGGACCTAAAATGTTGGGTGCCTATAATAAATATTGAGTTTTCTTTTTGAAAGATAATCAATTATTGAGGTGATTTACATATATCTTTTGAGTTCTCTTACTATACAAACATGATTCCTATGATAACAATCTTAAAATATCTTTTAGCTGGTTTCATAAAAGCCCCCATTTTCTTCTTTCTTTCTAGGTTATTCTGGACTTTATGAAGCCATTGAAACTTGGGATTTCCGAAAAATTGAAAGTCTAGAGGAGTACAGATTGCTTTTAAAGCGTTTACAGCCAGAATTTAAAACCACAGTTAATCCAAAAGATATCCTTCCTGAAATATCTGGATGTTTAATTAGTCAGGAATGTGAAGAAATCATACAGGTAATTTAATTAATATATTTAATGCAATTAATTAATTATAATTAATTAAATTTAATATAAAATACAAAGTTGGGGAGAGGTAATTTGAACATGGGAAAGGTCTTCTGTTTCCTCCACTGATTTAGACCTGAGAAAGATCATTGAAATCCACAGAAGTCCTAAAATCTAAGGCATAATTACCTAGAATAGTATTTTTGGTTGTGAATTGAGTAATTTTTAATGTCACGAGTTTTTTTCAGTCTTGCCCTATTTTCAGTTAAAATTATTATTACCTTTGTGAGTAATGTTTTATGTAAATTTAAATAAGTTGAACAATTCAGCAAATAAAAAGAAACAAAAGCTATAGATTCATGTTTGAGCATTCAGGCTCTGCACACAAATTTTGTTAGACTTAGTTCATCCATTTACTAGTAGTATGATGTTAGGCGAGTTAGTTTCTCTAAACCTGTTTCTTCATGTAATATGTAGTATTAACATGATATTGTTAGAGGGATTAAATGAGATAATATATGTAAAGTGTTTACATATGCCTGGCACATAATAATAAGTGCTAAATAAATTTTAGTTATTATCATGAACAATAAAAATTATGTAGGTCCCATTACCCTGAAAAAAACATTTGTTAATATTTTGTTATATTCTTCCAAATATCTCTCCATGCCCATATACCCATATTTTTAACAGTTGTCAAACAGAGTGTTTCCTAATATTGCTGATGATGATAGCTATAAGGTCTCAGAGGACGTGAGAACACCTGGCTTGACATAGTGATGTCATGTGTAAAGACAAAGGCAAAGGAAAGGGTGTCTTAAAAGACACTGTGTTGGATGCGGCAAAAATGGTCATGAGTAAGACCTGTTGAACCATAGTATACAATTATTTTAAATCAGATAGTGCTCGAATTGTTATTTCTTCAGTAGAAACTCATGAAAGGAAAACTTTTGAAATGATTGATCTGTGGTTGGCTTGCTTAGGTTTGTTCCAACAAGGGGCTGATGGCAGGTGCGGAGAAAATGGCTGAATGCCTTCTCAGATCAGACAAGGAAAACTGGCCCAAAACTTTGAAACTTGCTTTGGAGATAGAAGAGAGCCAGTTCAGTCAACTGTGGATTGTGGACAAAGGTAGGTAGGATATTCCAGGGAAGAGATCTGAAGGGTTGGGAGGGTCTGAAAACAGGTTGTACCTTTCTCATAGTTCACTTAGGGCCTCTTTCATTCCTACCTGTCTTTCACTCACTGTCAGAGGCATTTTGTCCTTCAAAGACCCATGGCTACCTCTCTAGTGGGAGAGCAGCATGAAATTGAGTTCTGGAAAGCAAGGGGTTACTTTCCTACAGAAGTAATTCGGTTGTGTGTAACCTCTAAAATGGACCAGGGCAAACTGCTGTCATCCAGAATTAGCCCATCTGGCCCAAAGAATTTGAGGGAGGCAGAATCTGAGCTTACTCTCTGGGTTAGATTATCAGAGAAATAGCTTTAAAATTTTAGAGTGAAAGGGGACTTGCCCCCTTTTCAGTGTAGAAACATAATAGACATAGCCTCCTTCTCTTGCCTGAGCCATCGGGAACTAAACCAGAACAGGACTGAAAAAGAAATGTGTTGTGATAAGATATCTGTGCCATTGTGTGATTTCCTGAAGATAACATCTGCTCAGAGCACTGTTTTAAAGTCTGAGTTTGGTAAACCAGCTGTCTGGTCTTCGCTTGTCCTAGGCTTCTTTAGATCACAAGTTGTTCTAGAAAATGTCTATATAAACACACAGCTGATGTCTTGGGTTAGGTCAGGAATGGAAGCCATAAATGTCTGCTAAGGGGTGCTTCTCTTCTTTCCTGTGCCTGAGAATCACCTGGGGTTTTTGTTAAAATGCAGATTCTGACTTAGTAGGGATGCAAGAGGCTGCCTTTATAACAAGCTCTGGAAATGGCTTTGAATAATAAAGTCCTAAATGACATTGCTGTTCAGACTCCACATTGAGACATCACGCTCAAAAAGATTCTTTTCATTGTTTTAGAAGGCGAAGGGAGTGGTGGCGAGAAATCTTAATGGAAGCTGAAAATTTTAGGATTATGATCTCTTTGTAGGACTTGTGCTGTCGACGATTAGCTCAAGATCCTAAGATGTTTTTTGGTCTCCTACAGATGCAAAAAATGTTGAACTGAAAGTTCTTGAGGATGATGAAATAGAAACTTCTGACATACAGATTTTCTATAAGGAAGAACCAGAATGCCCGAATCTTAGTCAGAACCCATCTCCGCCTTCAGGTACCCAGCACTGTTCTTTTCCGTAATGGTACTCTTCAGGTATTTTGTGTGGAGATGTGGCTCGCAGTGCCCAAAGTCATAGTGTTATGAAAAGGTTTTAAAGGAAAAGTAAGAAAAGATCATTTATTTTTTTTTAAGAAAAGACAATTCATATTAAAATGGATATTTTTCTATGATTAAAAATATTATTCTCTCTCTTCCAAAGCTATTGTCAGCCTCTTTTATTTTCCTTTGTTCCTAAAACATATGTGCATGTCTACATTGAAAACACACATAGGGTCCTTCCAGAAACTTAGCGTCTATGAAATCCAAAATCAGCCCTGCTCTCTAAAGAAACACTAATATTTGTGAGTCACTTGCACGCTTTCCTTTTACTCTCCCAGGGCTTCAGTGTAAGTTGATGAAGTTTGACTACACAAATGTGCCCAGCTGAGTTTGAGTGGGGCCTGAGATCCAGCCTGTGCTATTTGCCAAACAGTGCACCGAGGGACTGTATCCTCCCAGAGGGTCTCCTTTTTCTAATTTCACACAAAGGACTGTATAACTTAGTTTTAAGGCCCACCTTGTGTTTCTAGAAGCATGTTTCCATGAGGGGACCAGAAAGTTGAATAATGAGCCACAGTAAAACGTTTTTTTACAAAAAGACATCAGGGAAGATTAATACTGAGTAGTGTGAGAAGAAGGGTGTGGTTTGGGGATAACACCGCAAGAAGATTTACAGATTACTTCTGCAACCAAATGATACAAGTTTTTTTGTCATTTCAGAGTAAAATCACTGAATGTGAATTGCTTCAAATTTTTGACATGTAGGGGACCTTAGTGAACTCACTTAACCTTTTAGAAATTTTCCTTTTCTTTAAAATATACAGGTTGGAGTCAATAGATGATTTCTAAGGTCTTTTCTTTTTTCTTTTTTTTTTTTTTTTAGTTAATCATTAACTTCATTTTTTTTATAATGATTTTTTATTATATTATGTTAGTCACCATACAGTACATCCCCGGTTTCCGATGTAAGGCTCGATGATTCATTAGTTGTGTATAACACCCAGTGCACCATGTAATACGTGCCCTCCTTACTACCCATCACCGGTCTATCCCATTCCCCCACCCCCCTCCCCTCTGTAGCCCTCAGTTTGTTTCTCATAGTCCATAGTCTATGAGAGACTATGGTCTAAGGTCTTTTCTAGCAGTAACATTCTATATGCTTCTCTATTAGTGGAAAAAAAAAAAAGCCCCTGGTTATTTTTTTGAAACTTCTGGTCCTCTTGAGAAAAGATACCATGTGAGAACCTGCAGAATTACAAAGCATGATTGCTCTTCAATAAGAGATTGCTCTGGGAAGTCAATGTTTATAGTTTGTTGCTTTTCAGAGATCTAGGAGGAATCGATTTGCTGTTTTGTTCCGTATAGCATTTCCTTTTAACCAGTGGCCATCTGTCTTGCCCTGAATTAGGCCATTCTTGCTTTAGTTTCTCCTTACTCTACTTCCAAGATTATTTAAGAAAGACATCTTTGTGGCTTTTTAAAAGAATTCTTGCCATTGGTACTTTGTCACCGAGGGAGAATTTTCTACTTGACGTCAGTGCAGAAGCTGGAATGGTTAACAAAAGACAAGGAGGCTAAATTTTCTGAAATGAGACCCTTTCTGCCAAAGTCAGAATTCCTGTCTATTTGATGATAGATGGCTCTTTCCTTGAGTCCTCAGAGCAGTAACTATTTGGCAATTTTGTTCCTTTTGTATTACATAAGCCTCTCCTACTTTCACCCAACTGAAGCCAAGAAATTACCAACTTGAGCTCGCGTTGCCTGCTAAGGAAGGAAAAAACACAATAATATGTGCTCCTACTGGTAAGCTGATTGCCACTACTTACGTGGTTTGTTTCTGTGTTTGCTTCCTCCCCCCCCCCTTTTATTGAATACGGGGACAAAATGGGCGAGTTTCCATTTTTTCCTTGTTCCATATATCTTTCGAGAAAACTTTCCCATTAATATAGTCTCCACGTATTTTAAGGAACCTCAGGAGGGAAAGAAAAATGCCCTATTTTAGCTTGCTTTATGCCTTGATTGTTTTATTTGCATGTTACCTAGGAAGTAGCTTGATATTTTTCTGTCTTGGTATAAACTCTGACACCGTTAACCCAGCGACATTCCTCATTTACCAGTTGGTGCACTGGTTTTAGGGGAGCCAAAAATAATTACCTTTCTATAGAAATATTTTAGTATAGTATCAGTTACATGTTTTCTTTTTCTTTGTATGTTTAAAGGTTGTGGAAAAACCTTTGTTTCCCTTCTTATATGTGAACATCATCTTAAAAAATTTCCACAAGGACAAAAAGGGAAGGTTGTCTTTTTTGCTATTCAACTCCCAGTGTATGAACAGCAGAAATCTGTGTTCTCCAAATATTTTGAAAAGCTTGGGTAGGTATAACAGTTGGTCCCATTTCTTTTTCTCTAGCTTCATGTAACTGGTGTGTATTCAGCTTTGTTTAATTTTTGGAAAGGTAGGATTCAAAAATTTATAATAGATATAGCTTTGCTATAATCTAGAGGTAATTAATTTTTCATGGATGCAAGTCTGTTTTGGTAAGTATGCTTGAAATCCTAAACTCCTTTGGTTAGCTCTTGCAGAGCGACTAAATGACTTGAGATCAATTTTACATTTAAATGACACATTTAGGATGCCTGGGTGGCTTAGTCGGTTGGGCCACTGCCTTCGGCTTGGGTCATGATCCCAGGGTCCTGGGATTGAGTCTCGCATCGGGCTCCTTGCTCAGTGGGGAGCCTGCTTGTCCCCCTCTCTCTCCCTGGCACATGCTCTCTCTCTCTCTCAAATAAATAAATTAAAAATATTTTTAAAAAATAAAAATTAGGGGCGCCTGGGTGGCACAGCGGTTAAGCGTCTGCCTTCGGCTCAGGGCGTGATCCCGGCGTTGTGGGATCGAGCCCCACATCAGGCTCTTCCACTGTGAGCCTGCTTCTTCCTCTCCCACTCCCCCTGCTTGTGTTCCCTCTCTCGCTGGCTGTCTCTATCTCTGTCGAATAAATAAATAAAATCTTAAAAAAATAAATAAATAAATAAATAAATAAATAAAAATTAAAAATAAATGACATATTTAACTTTTTAAGGATTTTATAACTTCTTTAATATTACTCTTTTCTTTAAATTCTATTTTCTTTCTCAAGACTTGAAGAAATTAACATACTCTACTAGCAGTCATAGCTAGCTTGCTTTTATTGACCGTTTACTATGTGTATGGGTCTGTGCTAAGCACTTGTCTCCAGATATATTCCTTTTGGCGTTAGGGAGAACTTAATCAGCTTATGCTCTGACCTAGTGTTTCACGTCTTTATGGTTCCTCATTTCACATCATGGTTGGTAATTGGGAATTTCTGTCATTTCCCAGGTACAAAGTTGCAGGTGTTTCTGGAGCAACATCTGAGATTGTCTCAGTGGAAGAGATTGTTGAGAACAATGACATCATCATTTTAACTCCACAGATTCTTGTGAATAGTCTTAGAAAAGGGACTGTTCCATCACTCTCTGTCTTTACTTTGATGATATTTGATGAATGTCACAACACCGGTAAACACCATCCTTACAATATGATCATGTTTAATTATCTGGATCAGAAACTTGGAGGATCTTCAGACCCACTGCCTCAGGTATCTCCAGAGTCAGAGGGATTCCTCAGAAGAGCTAGAACCTTCTTAAATCCTATTTACTTACTCTGCTGACCACGTCGAGGTTGGTCGTCTCAGGTTCTAAGTCCATATTGTATAGTTCATTGATTAATTTTGATTTTTTTTATTCACTTATTCACTTAACACATATGCATTAGATGCCCCCCTGTGTCATCCACTGTGCTAGGCCCTGGGGATACAAATATAAAAAGACATAAACCTCCAACGGTTGAAGTTTCACAGGGAGCCAGACATGTAAGAATTATGTCATAAGATATGGTGATGGCACACTATGGAGATGGGTACAAGGTGTAGTCAGAACAGAAGTGAAAACACATAAGTGTGCTGTGAAAGTAAGCCAAGACCCAACAGAAGTTAGGTAAAAACTAACAAGAATGCACAAGGTGGATAATTGGATGTTTTTTTAGGAAAGGCTGCTGTGTGTCCAGAGGCACAGAAGTGTGAGAGAACAGGGTATGGCCAAGAGTCCTGAAGCTCTTCCATATCATTTCAGTGTAGAAATCTACATTTGAGTGTAAAAATGAAGTGGTAAATAGCGGTAGGTGAGGCAGAGTGGGATAGAGGCAATGATCAATAGAGCAAGGTGCTAGGAGAGACCAGAAGATAGTAGGAGATAAGTAGGCAGGTATGTGCGTTAGTACGGAGAGCAGGTGGGACACCATTTTTGGTGTCATCAGAGATGAGGGTATGAGAAGAGTCAAGACAGAGAGTAGTTCTTAGATGGGGACAGGAAAGGTAGGCATTTAATCTCTCTTTTCTCTTATACTTAGGAGAGGTAGATAGATTATTTGCTGAGAATAATCAAGATGGGAATGGGGGTCGGAGCTCAGGATGCTTGGAGAGAATTTGAAATGAGAAAGAGAACTAAGAGGAATATATAGAAGAATTGCTTGGTCCCATTGGGGATCTAGATGAGGTTGGAAGCCCTGAATTTATAGTGTAGTATACCAATATGACAGTGAGTGAAGTTCTCTAGCCCTAATAACTACCTGTTTAGGAAGGTTAGGTTAGAAGAAATTCAGTAGCAATCACATTTCTTACAGCTGCTTCTTCTAGAAAAAAAATGGTGTTAATTAGATTCCTTGCTAATGAGTCAGTTATTCAGTATTTACTGTGTAAGATGTAAATTATTAGGTGACCATTAAGCTATTTTTTTTTTTTTACAAATGTTATCTTACTGAATTCACACACCTATCATTTAAAATAGCTATTGTTTCCCAACTTTAAAGAGAGCTGAAGATACCTGTCCAAGGATCCACAGCTGGTGGGACATGGTTGTGTTTAGAATGGAGTCGTGTCTGATTTCAGTCCCTTTCCTTTTAGTATGTTGTTCTGCACATCGTGGGGGACACAAGGGTAGAGAGGAGAGAAGTCCTGCCTTGAAAGGGTTTCCGTCCTTGTTTTCTTTGCTAATTCGTGTTCATTTGATAAGTTGTGACTCCTGCATCTATTCCGTGCTTTGCCTAATGGGGACCTTTCCATTTCCAACGTCATAGAGAATATCAGGGGAAAAAAATAGTGTTCTTGCTCTTTATCTGAAATTCGTAAAAAAAAAAACAAAAACCAAAAAACCCCACACCCCAAACCCTACTTTAGCAGGAATGGGTTGCATGGGGGATTGTGGAAGCGGCACGCTCTTTTCCAGATGTCTGACATTTGGAATGCTCCTCACAGGTCATTGGGCTGACTGCCTCGGTTGGCACTGGGGATGCCAAAAACACAACAGAAGCCATGGAATATATCTGCAAACTGTGTGCTTCTCTTGACACATCGGTGATAGCAACAGTCAAAGACAACTTGGAAGAATTGGAAGAAATTGTTTATAAGCCCCAGAAGTGTAAGTGGAAACCAGTAACAAGCCCTTTAGAACTTTGTTACCTTCTGCTTTTCCTAGCTCAGAGAATAACAAATTCATCCAAACATTTGATGAATACTGAATTTTTACCTTTTCTGTTGAGTAGAAAATATTTAACCCCAAACTTGGGAAATAATTACATTTCATGCCTCTCTCCTCAGCCAAGCTCCATCCTCAGGCAATGGATGAACCTCAGGAGTGGACTGTCAAAAGCAAACGTTCTCACTCTTCAGTTTGCTGAAGTTCTTTTTTTGTTTTTGTTTTGTTTTTGATAAAGTTCTCATAAGGATACTAACAATGAGAGAGACGTGATGAGAAAATCAAAGCATGTAAATGGCCAAGAGCTGGGCTTAATCCTTCCTTCCCTGTGTTGCATGCCTGAGGAGGATACTGTGTGGTCATTCGTTCTTTTAATATGTATCTGATGATTTGGGTCGAAATGAAATTAATCTGAATTCATCATATTTTTCCTCAGCAGATCAGAATCTGATTTTTAAAAAAGATTGGCTAGGACATTCCAATGCTATACTAGCCCAGCGAGGGAGAGTGGAAGAGGAGACATATGTGCCTTCATCCCTGCTCCGGGGGTGGTGTGTGATTGCAGTAGGCAGAGCAGACACATGAAATAGCCAGGGAGGGGCAGTTCAGTTCCTTTCTGGGAGCTGCCTGTAAGAACTTTAGGGAAGGTACCCAATCTAAACTTTTTAGTATCAAGTACACATTTCTTTGCAATCCAGTCCCCTCCGCCCTCTGTGCTTCATCTCTCCCTCCTATAAGCCCAGCCATGAGGCATTCCTCTGGGCTCCTCAAGTGCATCTGGTGCTTCCTGCATTCCTCTTTCCCTGTTTATCCCACAACACTTCCTCCTTTGGAAGAATTAGAGATTTTTTTCTTTGTGCCCCATGACACCTGGCACATACTTATGTTACAGCACTTTACTGTGGTTATTTAGCTCTGTGTCTTTCTCTGCCCTGAGAACACAGACCTCTCTGGAGCACAGGCTGTGTTTTTTTCAGTTGTTTATCACCAGAACATGGCACATGGTAGGCAGTTGTTGAGTTTCTGCTAAAACAATGCAATAATGAATTTTAGGAACAGCGTGAGCACTTCTGGGGGCTGGGTGGGAAAGGAGAAAATCAAAGAGGAGAGGGTTAAAAAGTGTTGTATTTGCAGAGATAAGATGGATACCAGCCTTTTCAGAGGAGAGGCTCCATGTTGAGTAATGGGAAAACCAGAGTGAGAAGTTGGATTAGACCCAGACCATGAAAGACAGAGATGTTGGACCATGTGCATTAAGCACTGGGGAGCTAGGGCAAGGATTTTGAGCACTGGCTACATCATTTAGGCCACCTGCCTGTGAGCTTGGGCCCTCAGGTCTTGCAGAAGTAACCGAGGCAGAGAAGGGTGTGCAGAAGCCTATTTTAAACTATGATGTGTTCTTCCTGAAAAATACTCACTTTGTTTTGATGGCTCTAGTTTTCAGGAAAGTGAAATTACGGACTACTGACAGATTTAAATGCATCATATCTCAGCTGATGAGGGAAACAGAGAGTCTGGCAAAAAAGATCTTTGACGAACTCGGTACCGTAACTCTCGGTGAGATAAATCTCATTTTGTATTCTTTCCACTTAGGAATAGCTATATATTGGCTTTTTGCATTCTCTTCAGTTCAAACAGGGTCAAGACCATATCAGGAGGTTAACTTTCTTGATTATAGGTTATTCAGGAACCTTGTAAGTCCTCCTTTAGTCTCTCTCTTTTTTTCTTTTTAAATTCAAAGTAAGTCTCTGTGGACCTATATACCTGAAAAATACTGTATTTAAATCAGTTCATGGCTTTCTTAATCTTCCAAATTAGCCTTCTGTTCTAACTTCCCTGTTTATATGAATGAAACCACCATTTCCCTGATGGCTCAGATTGAAACAGGCAGTGATCTTCGATTCTTTCTTCTTCTGAGACTCTCTCATGAAGTTACCAAGTTCTGTTCTTCTCTCTTTTGTTCTTCCATGCATTCACCAGACACTCATTGTGCCAGCTAATGGAAAGGACAGGTTAAAGCCGGAGTCCTATCCTCAGGGAACTCGTAGTCAAAGAGTGAGAATCAGATGTGGGTAGCTACCACACAGCAGGGCAAAGGTACATGCTGGGTGCCCTGGGAGCATGTGGGAACTTTGGCCTGGAATGGGCTGCAGGGAAAGCTTCCTGGGGGGCAGGGGCGGTGCCTGAGGCGGTCTTGAAGTTAGCCACGTTAAGAAGTAGAGACAACCAAGTGAGGTTGAAAAGGCATCAGGCATTGAAGGAAGAAAAAGTTTTAGGAACTGCAAGTGTTTCGTGGTACTCCTAACGCATGAGTAGTAGAAAGGAGTAATGCTAGAGAGGCAGGGACCAGACCAGGAAAGGCCTGGTAGGCCAAACTGAGTTTGACTTTGTCCTAAAAGCAGGGGGAAGCATCTAAGGATTTTAAACTAATTCATGATGTGATAAGGATACCAGTGAACAAAGAGGGCCAGAGGCAGTCAAGACAGGCCGGTGGAGGCAGGAGGTGTGCCCAGCGCTGCAAACAGGAAGTGTTCCGATGTCAAGGCCAGCTGGCTTTGGGTGGGAGTGGGGGTGACTTGGACCAGGCTTCTGGCTTGCTCACTTGTTGGTATATGAGTGGGGAGTGCTGGTTCCAGAACTAGAAGCAGCTTTGGAGATGTTTAATTTGTGAATTCACCTTTCCTCACACTTGTTTTGCTTTTTCTCTTCTCCTCTTCTTTCACAGCTTGATTTAGGACTTACGCTAACAGCTGTCTGGTTGGTTTGCCCACCCCCACTCACTCTTCCATTCAGCGCCCCCGTTACCTGATTGGTCTTTCTGAAATACCAGTTTTATCATGTCAGTAACCTGCTTGAATCTCTGCCTTAGAAGCAAAGCTCTCTGAGCCTCTAACCTGCCAGTTTGGGCCCTGACTGCACAATCTGGTTCTACTTATCTTTCCAGTTTTACCTTCCACTCCTTCCCTACTGGAATCCTTTGATTTAGCAGTTCCTTGAACATGTTCATTCACTTGTCATCCACTTGGTGCCCAGCAGTATGCTAGCTGATGGGGAAATAGCACAGACCCTGAGACACAGCTCCTTGTGGCATCCAGTCCAATGGTAAAGCCAAAGTTAGACAAGGAATAATAAAACAACGGGATAGGTGTGGGTGGGTGTGTGATCAGATGTGTTTCAGGCAGAGGAAACAGCATGTGCAAAGGCCAGGAAAGCAGGGAGAGTATGAGGACTTCCATTAGTCCTGTCAAATGCAGGAAGCAGAGCTGCTGGAGATAAGAATCAGAAGCAGGCAGAGACTAGATCACAGAAGATCCTGGGAGCAGGGTAGGATTTTGGCTAGAGAAATCCACTAAAGGCATTTAAGTGGTGGGGTAGCAAAGTGTTTCATCTGCAATTTTGGAAACTCTCTCTTTAGCTCCTGAGTGGGCAGTGGATTGGAGGGACCAGGGCAAGAAGTAGGGAGACCAGATAGGAGGCTGTCAGATTATCCAGGAACATTATGATGTGGTCTGAACTAGGGAGGTAGCAGAAGGGTGGAGAGACATGAATTTCTGCCTTCTTACTCCTCCTACTTCTAATTCCCTCCCTCCACCTTTTCCCTAGTCTACATCCTGTCAGCTGTTCATTTCCAGATTGCTTAGCTCATTTTCACACCTACTCACATTCAAGAAATACTTGTTAATTCATCTGGTTTACTCCTGGCCACGTGTTTGTAGTTGGGGCTGGGAAAGAAGTATGTCAGTGCCACTTGTCTGGATAACCTCTTTTGTTCCTCCTGTTAAACATGAATGGGTGAGAGGAGCAATTTAACCCAGAAATACAGCTCTTGCCTGTGAATTTTACTAAACTGTGCTCTTCCCAGAGAGCCCTGGAGATCTGATTCCAGAGTAACTCACAGACTGAGCCTCTTGGGAATAAGCTGCTTCTGTATTCTGTATCCTTTCACCGCCAGCACCCTGCACACAGCCCAGACCACAGCCGATGCTCAATTTTTGGACCGAGCAACTGAGGCATAGCTTAGGAGACGCACACATGCAGAAGCACCCATGATGAGCATCTTTTGAGTGCCTGTTCTTGGCTTGGCCCTGTGCAGAGTGCTGTGGAGATCAGACGGCTTAAGTTCATAGCAAGGTAGAAGAGACTGTGTTGAGTTCTGTCTCTCTTGCTTTTAGATATCTTCCTGACGAAGCTCATGAGACCTATTATTTTTATTCACTGCTTCATTGTTAAAGACAAAGTTAGATATTTTCATGCCCATCGTTTTAGCTCTGGGCTGCTTTGGTGGTCAGCTCACAGAGCCAGTGAGCCTTCAGTATCAGGCACACCTGGTTCTGCATTCCTCCACTCCCCCCATGTGCTAGCTGTGTCACTTTGGGTAAATGACTTCACTTTTCTGAGCTTTGGTTTCCTCACCTGTAAAATATAACATCCACCTCAGTGGTTTGTGAAAATGAAATGAAATTATGAGTGTAAGACACTTTGATTCTTGGTGCAGGGTAAGTATTCAGTAGGCGATCATGTGCCAACACAGATGCAGTACTGTTGAAAACCGACTGTTCCAGGAGGAATACTCTGCTTACAGAAAGAAAATTTGAGGGTGAGGCATGATTAGAACTTTTTTTAAAAAATTTTTATTTTTTAAAGATTTTATTTATTTGACAGAGACAGTGAGAGAGAGAGCACAAGCAGAGGGAGCAGCAGAGGGAGAGAGAGAAGCAGTCTCCCCACTGAGCAGGGAGCCCGATGTGGGTCTTGATACCAGGACCCTGGGATCATGACCTGAGCCAAAGGCAGATGCTTAACCAACTGAGCCACCCAGGTGCCCCATGCTTAGAACTTTAAATGACTGACCATATGGCATAATGAAAAACTTTTTTTTTCCAGAAAATGTATTTCAAATTCAAAATAGGAATTTTGGAACACAGAAATACGAACAATGGATCCTTTCTGTTCAGAAAACATGCATTTTGTTTCAGTTGCCCGACAAAGAAGAAGAGAGCAGGATTTGTAAAGCCCTGTATTTGTACACTTCCCACTTGCGGGTATGTGCCTTCTCTGCAGTGACATATTTTAGTTGTAGCACCTACTGGGAGCTTTGTTGTGGGAGCCAAGAGAACATCAACTTTTCGCCCTGTTCCAAGAGCTCACATAGGAACTTTCCGAGGGCTTCCTATGAAGCAAACTTTAAAGTCATCCATTCAGCATCTTCTCTGTCTGCTTAGTGAAACGTAACACTAGCAGCCACAGGATAGAAACAGACGCTGAGGTTCTATACCATGTGCCTCTAGCCTTCCCATGACTGACACAGTTGGAAAAAGTTGGGGGATGATGAACATACTGTAGATATGCTATTGGTGACAGCCGTCTTGAAAGTTCAGTAAGTGACTCCTGTTGCCTTATCTTGAAGCATGTGTTTTCTTACCTTTGGCAAAGCCACGTGCTCAGAAATCCAGGGTCTTTTGTTGTTTTCTGGTTAACCAAGAAGTTAAGAAACAACAGCCATCACCTCTGCTTACCATGCTGTTGAAAGTACTTAAAAATGCACTCAGTATGCATTTATAGAATTTTAATGAACTTAGTTGCATATTTGGGGCAGGTGGTCAGCGCCATCATTCTGAACAGGTGCTCTTGCAACTCACTGATGGTTCTGGATGTAAGAAGAGATTCAGTCGAATGTCTGAATCACGAGGCAAGTTGATGTGGAAGTTGATTTGCTTTTGTTTTTTGTTTTTTAGTCTTTGACATGCATTCTTCTTGTATTTGTCTCTTCCTCTTCCAAGGTGGAATTCTAGACTCCAAAATGATCCTAATTAATTAATGATTCTAGCTAATTAAGATTTTTTTTAAGTAGTATTTGGTTCAAAGGTTTTATTGTAGTACCATTAGAAACCGCTCATCTTAAAAAACTAAGTTGGAATAGATTTAAGAAGAGCTTACTTTAAAAATTAATTCCGTGCTAAGTACAGCTAATTGAATTTCAGTACAGCAAATGCATTAGACATTGGAAACACTGAAACTCAGTTTTCATTTTAAACAGAAATATAATGATGCCCTCATTATCAATGAGCATGCCCGGATGAAAGATGCTCTGGATTACTTGAAAGACTTCTTCGCTAACGTCCGAGCAGCAGGATTTGATGAGATTGAGCAGAATCTCACTTGGAGATTTGAAGGTGGGTGGTGTTTCTAGAGGAAGAAGCCATTGGAGCCTGGTGAGTCTAGTGGCAGGATACTTTGTAGTGTATGGTGATGTTCAGGGAGTTGTCCTGGGCATAAGAAGGTAATTATAGACAGCAGGACTGTTAACCTTCAGTGAAATCTGGTACTTGCAGAAAAAAAATATGCTGCTTACGCTATTTCTTATTTTGAAAAAGGAAAAAATAGGATTTGCAAAGGATACATCCTATAGAAATTATAATAGCTAGTGGCATTTTTTTTTATCCATAAGAGACTATTTTTTTAAGTTCAGTTAGCCAACATAGAGTACATCATTAGTTTTTGATGTAGTGTTCAATGATTCAGTAGTTACATATAATAGCCAGTGCTCATCAGATCATGTGCCCTCCTTAATGCCCATACCCAGTTACCCCATCCCCCCTGCTTCTCACCCCCCCCACCGTCCCTTCTGCAACCCTCAGTTTGTTTCCCAGAGTGCAGAGTCTCATGGTTGAGAGGTAGTGGCATTTTTTTGTTCAACTTTTAGTAATTTTACAAAGCTTTAAAAATATAAAAAAAGAAATGTTTTAATGATTTGAAGAGATTATAATTTATCTATACTATATATAGATTTATATATAGAAGAAAACCAAAATGGCGCATAATCCTACTGCTCTTGTATAAAGAAGTATATAGGATGATTTGAAATAAAAAGTGAGTCCTTCTTCTCCCTCTCTCAAAATCCTTTTCCCAAAGGTAATTACTGCTAATAAATTTGGCCTATATCAAAGTATTTAGTATACATAAGTGTAGCCCAGTGGTGTGCTGCTATACATTGAGCACCCAGCTGTCTGGGGAAAAATAGGTATGCATTTATTGCTGTGTTTATTTTTTTTTAAAGATTTTATTTATTTATTTGACAGAGAGAGAGAGACAGCCAGTGAGAGAGGGAACACAAGCAGGGGGAGTGGGAGAGGAAGAAGCAGGCTCCCAGCAGAGCATGGAGCCTGATGTGGGGCTCAATCCCAGGACCCTGGAATCACGCCCTGAGCTGAAGGCAGACGCTTAATGACTGAGCCACCCAGGCACCCCTATTGCTGTGTTTAATGTATGCATTAAAGTAGTGGTTATTACTTTTGGAATTCTGGTCAAAGATGGAGAGATTAACTGAACTATAGCTAAAGGTCACAGTGTGTTCTCAATTTCTAGAATTTATAAGCCATATATAGAGTGTTACCCTTTTGCAGAAAAACTGAGGGAACTGGAAAGTGTTTCCATGGATCCCGGCAACGAGAACCCTAAACTCCAAGATCTCTCCTTCATCTTGCAAGAGGAGTACCACTTAAACCCAGAGAGTAGAACCATCCTCTTTGTGAAAACCAGAGCACTTGTGGATGTAAGCTTCTTTCTTCTTGTGGATAACAGATCGACCCAGCACCATTTTCCTGAAAAGACTGTCCTTTCCTCACTGCTCTGTGATCAGGCACCCACCTATATATGTATGGGTTTGTTTCTGGGCTGTCTATTCTGTTCTGATTATCTGTTTGTTTATTCTTATACTAATACCTTACTATTTTCATCACTCTAGTTTATAGTAAGTCTTTGTACCTGTAGAATAAAGACTTCATGCTTTCAAAATTTTTTTGTCAATTAAAAAATTTTTTAGCCATTCTCTAAGCATGTAATGGTATCTCCCTAGGGTATGAAAATTCGTTTTACTATATTTGCATTTCAACTAATGCAGTTGAGCATTTTTCATAAACTTATTAGCCATCCATATATCTTCTGTGCTGAAGTGTCTGTTCATATCTTTTGCCCATTTTATTTTATTTTTTTTAAAGATTGTACTTTTTTATTTGAGACAGAGTGAGAGCCAGAGAGATCACAGAGGGAGAGAGGGAGAGGAAGAGTCAGACTCGCAGCTGAGCAGAGAGCCCAATGTGGGGCTCGATCCCAGGACCCTGAGATCATGACCTGAGCTGAAGGCAGATGCTTAACCAACTAAGCCACCCAAGCACCCCTCTTTTGCCCATTTTAAAATAGGATTTGATTGAGTTGTTTACCATGTTATTGTTGAGTGTTTAAAAGATTTTTTTAAAATATATTCTGACAGAAGTCCTCTGTCAGAAATGTGATTTGTAAATATTTTCTTCTGGTCTTTTACTTCTCGGAACAATATCTTTTACTGATTGAAAATTTTAACTTTTCATAAAGTCTGTTTTATTAATTTTTTCTTTTTGGGGATTGTGGTTTTGGTATTGTATATAAGAATTTATATTCTTTGCTTTGCTTACCCAAGATCACAAAGATTTTCTTGTTATCTTCTCGAAGTTTTGTGATTCTGCAATTTACAATTAAGTCTACAATCATTTTGAGTTACGGGTTGAGATGCTTTTTTTCTTTTTGTATGTGAATATCCAATTGCTGCAGGACTGTATGTTGAAAAGACTGTCCTTTTTCCACTGAATTGCCTTTGTAACTTTTTGAAAAATCAGTTGGCTCTATTTATTTAGGCCTATTTCTGCATTCTCTATTCTGTTCCATTCATATATATCTATCTATCCTTTCGCGCTTCCTATACTGTCTTGATTAACTTTATGGTGTGAGTTCTCCAACTTTTTTCCTTTTTTCAAAATTGTTTTATCTATCTTCCTTTGCCTTTCCATTTATATTTTAGAATCAGCTCACTCACATATATGAAAAAGTCTGCTGGGATTTTGTTTGGGATTACATTGAATCAATAGATAAAACTGGGGAAAGTGACATCAATATGGAGTCTTCCATGACCATAGTATATCTCTCTCTCTTCATTTATATAGAGTTTCTGTATTAGTTACCTATGCTGATAACAAATTACCTTAAAACTTAGTGGCTCGAAACAACAAACTATTATCTTATAATATCTATGGATCAGGAATCTGGAAACAACTTGACTGGATGTTTCAGGCTCAGAATCTCTCACCAAGCTATAGTCATCTCAAGGCTCTGCTTAAAAGGCTTAACTTCCAACCATATCTACCTGGCTATTGGCAGCTCTCAGAAGATGTGCTTCTGAGCTCACTCCTGTGGGCCTCTCCACAGGGCTGCCTCAGAGCATGGCAGCTGGCCTCCTCCAGAGTGAGTGATCCAAGAGAGATTGAGAAAGTATGGAGGTCATAGTCATTTTGTAACTTCGACTTGGAAGTGATCATGTCTTCCATTTTTTTCATTAGAGGCAGGTCAGTAAGTTCAGTTCATACTTGAATGGAGGGGATTACACAAGGATCTGAAGACCAGTGGGTGGAGATCACTGGGAGCCACCTGAGAGAGGCCACTTACCACATCTTCTTTGGTTTCTCTTATCACTGTTTTGTCATTTTTGACATGCAGATTCTGCACATTTTTTATTAGACTTATATCTAAGTGTCAATTTTTTAATGCTATTGTAAATTGTACTTACAGTTGCTTGTTGCTGGCGAGTAGAAATACAGCTGATTTCTGTATATTGCTCTTCTGACCTGAGATCTTGCTAAACTCACTTATTAGTTCTACATAGTCACTATTCTGAACATTGCTTTTTTCATTTAAAAAATATCTTAGAGATTAAATTGTATCAGATCACAAAGATCTTAACCATTATAGTTAATTTTTGCATAGAATTCAATCCCAAAAAGCTTTTATTCTCAGGTTTGTCAGTTAGGGAACTGTTTACTAAATTAAATTTATTTTTCTTACTAAAGTTTTTTTTCTTCTTACAATATATCAATATTGAATTAATAGTTACACAAATGTGTTCTCCATATACTGTCCAACTGATAATTGCTTTTGATTTTTAGGCTTTGAAGAAATGGATTGAAGAAAATTCTGAACTCAGCTTTCTAAAACCTGGCATATTGACTGGACGTGGCAAAACAAATCAGAACACAGGTACTATATATAGTGAATTAGAGTTATGATACTATAGCTATAAGAATATTTATAATATATTCAAATTCTTTTTTAATGCTTGTATCGGTCAGGGTTCAACTAGAGAAGCAAAATCAGTAAGAGATTATACACACATACATATATACATATATATGTTGTTTATGCGTGTCGGGGACTAATGCCTAAGTCCTCTTTGAAAGCGTTGATTGATTATGTCAGGCCAACTGAGGATGAAATCCCTTTTGTAACTTAAATGTCCAGTGATTAAGAACTTTAATTACATCTGCAAATTCCCTTCACAGAAACACCTAGATCAATAACTGGGTACTGTAATTCAGCTTCACCATGTTGACACAACAAAAAGCCATCACAGTGTTTAAATACAAATACTTTTAAACATCTCCTCTTCCCATAGGTCCTGTAGATGAAACCAAAGTTATTTTTAAAAATGGTGTTTGAGCATGTCACTCTTTTTCTCCAATTCTCAACCAGTAGATTAAGATTAGCTGGAAATAGAAATGTTCTATTTTATTGTTTTCTAAGCTATAGATGCTTTTATGTATATTATATATTTTTTAATTAAAAAAAAGTTCAAGCACACAATCCTGAAATCTAGCTACAGGGGTTGAAGGATGAAGGGCTGCCTCTGCAATCCTCCAGGAGGATCCCTGGGTGGCCAGCCCTCACCTGACATTCTCTTGGCTGTGCTTCCCACCCCTTAGTGACCAACTGGGACAGATCCTCACTCTGTTCCTCTTGTTTAGCCTTGTGTATAATAAGCAGTTCCCATCCTGTCAGTCCTCAGTCATCACTCTTGCACTTCCCCCTTATGCAAATTTTAAACTTTGAGAATCTAAAAAGTATATTCAGATTTTGAAAATTTAGCTTACCAAATAAAGTCCAACACCACATTATTGCAGTTGGAATTCAAAGTTCTCTGCAGTCTGACTCTAACATGAGTTGATTTTCAGACTTTGTTATTTCTTTACAAATAGGTACTCAAGATATTTTCTTGTCTGTTCATTTATCCATCTATCCATCATCTATCTGTTCATCATCCATCTATCCATTCATCCATCATCTATCCATCATCTATCCACCCATCCATCATCCATCCATCCATCCATCCATCCATCCATCCATCCATCCATCATCCATCTATCCATTCATCCATCATCTATCCATCATCTATCTGTTCATCATCCATCTATCCATTCATCCATCATCTATCCATCCATCATCTATCCACCCATCCATCATCCATCCATCCATCCATCCATCCATCCATCCATCATCCATCTATCCATTCATCCATCATCTATCCATCCATCATCTATCTATCCATCCATCATTCATCCATCCATCCATCCATCCATCCATCCATCCATCCATCATCTATCTGTCCATCATCCATCCATCCATCCATCCATCATCCATCTATCCATTCATCCATCATCTATCCATCCATCATCTATCCATCCATCCATCCATCCATCCATCCATCCATCCATCCATATTTATTTAGAAACTTACTCTGTATCAGTTGTTGTGCATCTGCCAAACAGCCTTCCCCAACCTCCCAAGACTGGTAGAGGTGTCTCTCCTCCCTGTCCCATAGATGCAGTTCTGCCTCCATTCCATTGCTCATCATCTTGAATTATAGCTTCCTATTGATATCCTTCTTCCACGAGATCCTTGTAGATAAAAATGGACCTTTTAGCCATTTGTTAAAATGATTTTTTATTATGTTAGTCACCATACAGTACATCCCTGGTTTCCGATGCCTTTTAGCCATTTTTATCTGACAAACTATAACTGCTGAATAAGTGTTTGATGAACAAGTGGATGAGTAAGTTTAGAAATTCGTGAAATATGGTGTCTGTCTTGGGCATGCTCATTGTTCAGTAGAAGATGATGGTAAAAAGAAATTGTTTTGGCCTTAACAAAATATATCTGAAGATTTTGGCTGCCAGTGTACTCGGAAAAAATTAGAACTTTTATAAATTCTGTTAACTTGAAGGTGGAGACCACTGAAATTCTTTTTCTTCTCAGTATATCACTGGGTGAGAACTGCACACTGTTAGGGTCTCAGACTTAAATTCAAAGCCTAGTTCTGCCACTAACTAGCCTGTCAATTTATCATACTTCCAAAACCTCAAGGTCTTCATCTGTAAAGGGGAATTATAACACTTGCCACATTGGCCTAAAAGGGCTTTGTGAAATTCCGGTGAATAAGTAGCTGTGAAACTGTTTTGCCAGCTGTAAAGTCCTATACACATGCAAAGGCATTATGATGAATACTTTTGTAAAAAAGTACTAATTGTTGGTAGTTGTTGATAGGTTTTTTTGCCAAAAAAAAAAAAAAATCAATATTTGTTTTGAGATAACATGACTGAAGTCGCACAGCTGGTAAATACCACAGCTGGGATTTGAACTCAGGCAGTCTTGTGACAGAATCCAAATTGTTAAACACCACCATAATGTCTTCTCTCAAACAAGGATAGGAAGAGGCCCTACTGCCTAGGGTTGTTTTGACATCATGAATATAAAGCACTTATCACAGTATTTGGCACATAATAAGCATTTCATAGTTAATGGCCATTTTTCAAGGGTAAAGTTCCCTCTTTGGTGAGTTGTGTAATGCCCTCTGCCTCTGACGCAGGGATGACGCTCCCAGCGCAGAAGTGTGCATTGGATGCATTCAGAACCGATGGCGATAACAAGATTCTGATTGCCACCTCCGTTGCTGATGAGGGCATCGACATTGCACAGTGTAACTTGGTCATCCTGTATGAGTATGTGGGCAATGTCATCAGAATGATCCAAACCAGAGGTGAGAAAAGCTTTGACGCCCTTACTAAATGGCTGCCAGCTTGTCTGATTTGTGAGCATGTCTGTCATTTAGAAACACGCTCTCTCCTAGTCATTGTGCTTCTGGACTTTTCTCCTTTACCGAGCCATAGTGGCTGTATGACCATTGGCACAATGGACTCTGGCGTCTTTGACCCTGACGGCGGCGTACTTGCTCAGGATTGGGTGGGTACGGTTTTGCCCACTGATATATACCCTATTTGGATTCTTGTTTATGATGAATACTGTTTACTTGACCAACATTGACTGACATGTTTATGGAAAGATGATTCCCACTTGGATTGAGACTTTGGCAGCCAATGTGTAGTTGTGCTTGTGGTAATGATGGGCCCCTGTATTGTAGAAGAGCTACTCCATAGAATTCTTCTGTCTCACTTGAACTAGGTGATGTCCTAACTAGCCCCTCTTCCTTTTTCCAATTTCCATAACAACAGCTGCTGTGTTACTTCCTGAAAAACAGCTCTGGGCACATCACTTCCCTTTATAGAGACCCTAGTAGTTCCCAATTTACATGGTGTTAGAAAGCTCCCAATCCAGCACCAGCTTATCTTTCCAGCCTATTTCCCATTCTTCCCCTTTATTCATTATCCACTTCTGCCAACCTGACTTTGTCATTTTCTCCTTGTTGAAGAAAGCACTCGTGCTGCTACTGGTAATCTTTGTTTTACTTCTTCCCTCTTCCCCTGCTTCCGTAACACCTGTCCCTGATTCCTCCAATTGGCAATAAACTTTTGAATGCTCATAGTCCTTTAATTTAGCTTCCTTATTGCACTGATGATTTCCACCTATATTCTGGTGAACATATCTATTTCCCCACCTCCTTGAGGGCTCTTGAGGGAGGATCTGTTCATTATTCATCTTAGAGTGCTCACGGTGTCCTCCTGAGTGTTCGTGTTGGGTTGTCTTTATGGCAGTGTCTCTGATAGTGCAGCTGTCCACTTACACTGCACCCTGGAGACCGACCCCCCAAGGAAGCCAGTTTAAGGTGGGCTCCTGGTTAACATGTAGCTTAATATGGAGGCGCACACCTGCATTGGAGTCCGTGCTCTAACAGCTCAGCTTTCCTCTGAAAGAGGGTTTCAGGGAATCAAAGTTGAATTTCAGGAGTGCCCCTTTATTTACCTCTTCTCAGATTTATCAGAGTTTTAAGTCAAAGACACCAAATAAAATATTTATTTTCTGATAGGCAGAGGAAGAGCAAGAGGTAGCAAGTGCTTCCTTCTGACCAGCAATGCTGATGTAATTGAAAAAGAAAAAATAAACATATACAAAGAAAAAATGATGAATGACTCCATTTTAAGGCTTCAGACGTGGAATGAAGCCGTATTTAAAGAAAAGGTAAGTCTTTTCATGTGCGTCACTGTTTCAGAATCTAACCGTGAGTAACAAGCAGCATGTGAGGGTAGTTGGTGCCTTTATCATATTGCTCTGAGTGCTGCATGAGAACAGTAAGTTTACACTTAAAGTTTTGTCCTGCAGTGAACATCAGATTCATTTAGCTTTAGGTCTCAATGAGATTAAAATATGTGTTATTAGTGCTAATACCTGAAGTGAGGTTTTTAGTTATAAAAGAGCAAACCGAGTTAGATGGCCCTCGAGTCGGCAGCTCATCTTGAGGTCTGCACCCTCACACGGCAAGACACAGCCCTTCTCGGTCTTGCCCTCAAATCTGTGTCTCTCTAACATCCAGAGTCCTCAGAGAAAAGCCCCCCGTGCACGGTGCATGTGTTAGAGTGCCTGCTTGCAGGTATGGGTAGGAATGCAGCTGTGGAGTGACGTGTCTGTTCAGCTCAGCCTCTTGGCAGTGACCTTCATTTTACTGTAATTTCCTTTATAACAGAAGCATGGAACCAGATTGGGGAACGTCAAGAAACACAAACACGCACATACACGCACACACAGGCACACATGTACCACATACATGCACCCCCACACTTTCTCCAGACCCTTTGCAGAGACTTTCATCTTGGGATCTCTGCCACTTAGCAGGTGTGTGACCTCATGTACTCTGCGGTTACTCTCTCTCTTAAATCATCCGTCTCCTCATTCGTAAGGTGTTTAATTCACAGGGAAGTTTTGGAGATAAAATGGGGTCTATGCATTGCTCAGCACAGTGCCTGGAATCTTAAGTAAGTGCTCCAAAAATGAGAATTGTTATGGACAGAGGCATGAGACAGACTTGAACTTCACAAAGATGAACCTTACAATTAAGTAGACCAACTCCATAGTGTCCATAATTTTAAAAAGTCATAATCGCTTTGCTCAAAACAGTTTTGAGATGCAGGGGTCTAGAGCAAATTAACACTTATTTTAGGACATAAAATGACAACTCTATGTCAGTGTTTACTCGTTTTTAGAAACATTTCTTCCTGAAGTTTAGAGACTAAAATAGTTAGAAATACTTCTTCCACATTTTCATTGAGGAGAACTGCAGGGAAATTTTTTAGTTCCTCTTAATTTTCCTCCCGAATTTTACTGAGAATAGAGGTTTTTCACAGAGTCATCTTCCCATTTTGTAGCATATGTTGACGTTGGCAGTAAAGTCCTTAAAACCATAACAGCTTTAATGCCCATGCCATAATTTTTTTCTCTTCCACTGGGTAACCAGCCATGTAGACTCGTGTGTGGCAAGAGAAAAAGAGTAAAAGCCTTTTGAGGGAGATGGAGGCTCAGCCAGACACAGACTCTTTATAGGCAGCTCACCGGGATGAGAGTGGGGTGAGGCAAAAACAGGTTAAACATCTGTTGAATAGCATCTGGGATTCCCCTAAAAGCCATAGAAAACAGGCAGCGGTGGTAAAGAGAGGGAGCCCAGAACCAGTGTGGCTGGGACCTGTTGGTAGCTGGTCATTCTGTGGGTGGGCTGGGCATCCTGGCTCCCCGCAGGGTCTCCACTGACATCACAGGCAAGGGCGGCTACTGTGTGGCGGGGCTGAGAGTGTGGCTCCTTCCCTGGCCTTCTCTGACACCCCTAGGCAGAAGTGTCGAGATGCCGGTTACAGCTCTGCAAAGTGGAAATCGAGGTGCCCCCTCGGTCTTCGCTGGCATGGATTGGGGTGGCCACAGTTGTTTGTTTTATTCTCTGATGTTTGGCGGGAGTAGAACAGCTATTGTCTAAAAGTTTTTTGTTTTGCTAGGCTGCCCCTTTCCTGGTCCTTTGGCTACACAGAGTAGGCTTCTGTTGAGACACTTTTTTATCTGTGTCTGTAGGCATTTCTGGTTGCCAGTTCCTTCAGCCTCAAATCTGGGATATATGAAGTGAAAAGAAACCAGGCTGTTCACCACCATTTTGTTCTTAGGGTTTTGTGATTTCTAGTTGTCTGCCTTCCTCTCTTCACCCTTCTGAATCTTCTTAGGTTTATTTTATCTATAATGTCCAGGTGTATTTTTTTTTAAGATTTTATTTATTTGAGAGAGAGAGAGAGAGAGAGCGCGAGTAGGGGGAGGGGCAAAGAGAGAGTGACAAGCAGACTCCCCAGTGTGGGGCTTGATCCCAGGACCCTGGGATCATGACCTGAGCTGAAGGCAGACCTTAACCAACTGAGCCGCCCAGGTGCCCCTATAATGTCCAGGTTCTTAGTTGCACTTAGGCATGCCCTAAGTTTTGAAATAGAATGCAGTCATAGTATACATGCATTTAACTTTACTGTAAATCAGCAATACTCTCTGTGGTTGTAAGGGGAGAGAGAAAAAAGATTTAGGTGATGGGAACTCTTCTGCCTGCTGTTCCATTTAATGGGTCTCTGCCCTAGAAGTGGGTGTAATTATGCCTGAAACAGTCAATACATATGTTTATTTATGAAGGATTTAAAATATTTTGCCAAATACTAAAGTAGAAAGCATGGGTCACATGACTGTTTTATGAACATCTTTAGTAATTTATGGGCATCTTTTTTTTTTTTAAGATTTATTTATTTATTGCAAAAAGCAAGACAGTGAGAGAGCAGAGGGACAGATGAAGGGGGAGAGGGAGAGAGAGAGTCCTTAAGTCGACTCTCTGCTGACCACAGGGCCTGATGTGGGGCTTGATCCTAGGACCCTGAGATCATGACCAAGCCGAAACCAAGAGCCTGCCGCCTACCCGACTAAGCCACCCAGGCGCCCCCTTGTGGGCATCTTTGATGCAAAAATTAAAAGGCTCATTGGAGATCACAGTTAAACACTGACTAACAAAGAATTAGGAGAACCCAATAAAATTATCTATGGGATTTTTATAAACAAAGCCAGGTACCATATGTTCTTGGAAGTTGTAGATGAATGAATGATAATAAACGTGTGTGTGTTTGCACGTGTGTATACAACTCCTAGTTATACAGTTATACTGACGAGGTGGGTTTTGTTTTTGTTTTTTGGGTTTTTGCATGTAGGTTCTCCAGATACAGATTCAAGAAAAACTCATCAGGGATAGTCAAGGAAAAGTAGAACGTGTACCTGATAAGGAAAATAAAAAACTGCTCTGCAGAAAGTGCAAGGGCTTTGCGTGTTACACAGCTGACATCAGAGTGGTGGAGGTAAGCAGCCTTTGAGCAAAGAGCACTGGGTCATTTGTCAGCACTAATTAAAGCTTACTCTCTATCCGTGAGATATTTGATATTTATAGTAAAAATATTTTTATTTTTGTTATTATCATGGTCATGATATTATAAAAAGCCAAAAAAGTTTTGAAAGCAAACCCTTAACAATGAAGAAGAAAAAGAATTAATTAAATATTATGTAGTCACTAAAAATAATGGTCATGCTAAATGAATGGGGTATCCTGAGTTAGATCCTAGAACAGATAAAGACTATTAATTAGAAAAAGTGGTAAAATCTGTAATTCAGTAAATAATAATGTTCCGATCCTAATTTCTTAGTTTTGACAAATATATTATGGTATGTTAGATGTTAACATTCAGGGAAGATGGGTGAAGGGGATACAGGAAACGTCTGGACAATTTTGCACTTTTTCTATAAATCTAAAGTAATTCCAAAGTGAAGTTTATTAATAATGAAATGATCTCTTACAAACTATGGTGAAGTGGAAAAAATAACAAGGATACAAAGTCGTAAATATGCTGTGACTTTAGGAGTGTGAAATAATAGTGACAATGCCACCATCACCATCAACAACAAAAACATTAAAAAATTACCTTTGTCCAGAAAAAAGACTAGAGGAAATATACTAAAATGTATTCCTATTTTGCAGTGAGACTCCATGATTTTTTCTACTATTTTATGTTTTCTAAACTTTCTTTTTGGGATATAGATCACTTTTATAATGGAAAGAAAATATCTTATTTTAAAAACATCTGCCGGTTAGTTGCCCTTTTTTTTCTGAAAAATTTTGGATAGGAAAGTCTCCAAAGACAAAAATTGGCTGTAACTCCATTGCTGCTGATGGAGGGAAGGCTGGTCCAGATGATGAGTTACTGGTATTCTCTTTGGTCTTTGGAAAGCTGAAGTCTCTAATCAGTCCATCTGTTTGAGCGAGAAGCATAATATTAAGGGTGATACTAGCAATTCCCATGCCTTTATGAATCTGCTTCTTTAGCTAGAAAGGGTCCTTTCAGCAACCATTTGAGCAATTTTTCTATTGAAACGGCCCTTTGTGACTCTGTTTTCCCGAGGCGCTGGTATGTTGGGTCTGCGTCTGTTGTGTAGAGTGGCGTTTCTTGGGTTTACTCTAAGGCTCACTGTAGTTGGAGCCTCTGGACACGAGTCTGTGACCCTCTGCAGATCCACATTGACTCTTTGTTGTTCTCCGTATCCTTTGGATTGTGCCTGTCAGGTAAATGCAGGCTTTGGAGAGCTTCAACAAATACCCCTTTTTGTTTCTGAATTAATAAAGAGTATCTACTTTCAGAAGCTCGGTAGCCTAGAAACTTCTTAGTCCTCTTCTTCATGAGATGGCCCCTATCACCTCCCTTGCATCCCTACCCCCACCCTCACCTCCACTGTTGTAAGTAGGAGTCAAATTGCATGGATTCTAGTCTGGCCTTCAGGTGAATGCATATTTCCTTCTTACCCCATCTATAAAGTAAGTGGGATCCTACCTGCTCTTCATCTCAGATTGTTGTGCAGTTTTTTAAAATCACAGTTCTGTACTGGTTCTAACGTTCTGTTTTGTGTATTATTCAACTCCTTCATCTGTAGGACTGCCATTACACTGTGGTTGGAGATGATTTTAGGAAGTGCTATGTGAGTAAGTTACACCCCAAACCAAAGAGCTTTGGGTATTTCGAGAAGACAGCAAAGATCTTCTGTTCCAGAGAGAACTGCAGCCATGACTGGGGAATCCATGTGAAGTACAAGACATTTGAGATTCCAGTGATAAAAATAGAAAGCTTTGTGGTGGAAGATATTGCTACTGGAGCTCAGAAACTATACGCAAAGTGGAGGGACTTTCTTTTGGAGAAGATACCCTTTGATGCTGCAGAAATGTCCAAATGACCTCAGGACCTCAGTCTTTAGCTATAGGGAATGGATGACCTTGACTGAAGAAATCAGCCCCAGTGGGTACAATCATGGATCAGTTGTACCACTGTGAAGATAACTTCACCCAGGCTTGTATTAAACGGAGTATGTCACTTAACTTCACCCTGTTTATTGTTTTCAGCAGTTTGAACTCTATCACACATATAAAGCACAAGTCAGTGCATCAGAGCACTAATGCTCTGTAGGCCAATGGAGCTCTACTTGGGAAAAATTAAAAAGCCTTAACTTCTTTTCCTATCCTTCCTTTCACAACCGACTGCCACTGTACACCCAGTAGCCACTCAGTACACAATGGAATGAGTGAATGAATGAACGAATTAAACGTTGGAAGTGTTTCCACCAAAACTTGACTTTTGCCCTTAATATACTGAAATTGTTCTTGTTAAGTCCTGTAAGGCTGCCCCACCCCCTCCCACTTCAGGTGTCAGCTGCAAATCCAGGTAACCACCTGTGCCTCTCACTGACAGGCGCAGATCACAGATTCCCATGACCACCTCCTTGAATTTAATTAATCTGCTAGAGTGGCTCACAGAACTCCGAGAAACATTGTATTTTCTTAATCACCGGGTTACTAGAAGAGGATATAACTCAGAACAGTCAGATGGAAGACATGCATAGGACAAGGTCTGGGAAAGGACAAGGAGTTCGCACGTCCTCTCCAAATCTCCACCTGTTCATCAAGTGGAAGCTCTCCAACCCTGTCCTTTGGGTTTTTATGGAAGCTTCATTATATAAGCATGACTGACCAAATCATTGGCCATGGGTGATTGAGTCAACCTCCAGCTCCACTCCCCAGTTGTCAGGGGGCGGGACAGAGTTCCAGCCCTAGAATCATAGAGCTGGTCGCACTGGCAACCAGCCCCATCCGTAGGCGTGGTCTAAAAGTCATGTCATTAACATAACAAGAGACACCTTTGTCACTTGAGTCACTTAGGAAATTCCATGGGTGGGTTGTAGGAGCTCAGTGCCAGAAATGGGAACGAAAGCCAAATATATATTATATAAATCACAGTCTCAACAAGTATCTCTTTTTATTTGTGATTGCCTTGTCTGGATGCTGTTGTTTAAGAAAGCTAACAGGATGTTTAAAACACCTACTGGAGATTTGAGAAAAGTTCTTTCAAGTATCTAAATGGTCCAATTTGGATGAAGGTAAAGAGTCCTCTCTGCAGCCAACAGAAGACAGACTGAAGGTGAAACAAAAAAATCTTAGAATTTCCTTATTGGATTTTTGCCCTGAGTCAAGCCACACTGCCAGGCACAGAGCCTGGAACGGAGTTAGGCACTCGGTTACTATTTACTGAATCAAAAAACCTAGTGTTTGAAGAATTGCAAACTCTTGACTGATGCCTAAATGCTGGTCATTGGATTTCTCGGTCAAAAGCTGTATGTCCGAACCAAGTGGGGAGTCTTTTTCATGGGCACATGCCCCACCCCCATTAGGACGTCCTGGCCGGGTGTCCAGCCACGTGTACTTTGTGAAGTTCCTCAGGTGGTTCACATTACACACCTGCCGGACCTTGTTTCTCTATGGTTCCTGCCAGTGCTGACACTGTGATGGGTGTTTTACCTGAAATGAGAAGTTGCCTTCAGTCAAATGCCTGATTATGTAATAAGGGCTGTAAACTCTGATTCCTGTACTTACAACTGATATGATTACTTAAATTTATTTAAAAAATTTTTCAAATTTAAATTCAATTTGATTAACCTGTACTGTATTATTAGTTTCAGGGGATAAAACTGATATTATTACTTGAATTTAAAAGACAAAGCATCAGGTCAGCGTTTCCTCAAGCAAGGCCTGTGGAACACACACGCTGTGAGATGCTCTGATGAAAACATTCTGCGGTCAAGACGGGCTCCTGAACCAAATGCTGCCAGCCCGCCCCTCAAATGAGTGAGTGACTGACACCATAACTGTTACCATGTGGCATTGTGTCAGTTCTGTGCTAACAAGACCCCTTTAACTCAGTGGTTCCCACATACGCTGACCCTGGAGCCCTGTTATTCACGGGGCACCGCTCCGTCCTGTGGTGGGCAGCCCTGACGTGGAGTAGACAACCCGAGCCAAACCGGAATGTTCATTTCAGGATCATACCAGGTAGTCTTTTATTATACCACGTAATACAACTACGCATTTCACTCAGCAAATCTGCACTTAATACGTAGGCCTCCGTTCTTGGGATGCAAATTATTAGAACTATTAAAACTATCAGCTATAATTATATAATCTTTGTTCGTGATAATTAGGCTGTCTGGGTGAACAAAAATGATTTGGCTGTTAAATTCTGTTTGCGGTCATGAATTTAACAGCTTCCTCAGAAAGCAGCCAGGGAACCTTACTGTTTTTCCAGAAGTCAGTCTACATTGCTTCTACATAACCCTGCCGGGTACTCCACTGTCCTCACATAACCTTGAAAGGGAAACTGGGCTCAAAATATGGTTCTTCATTTTGGTGACTTGGAAACTCCCAACTTTAGCCTAGAGAATACTGGGAGATAAACCTCTAAGATCACGAACTACTAACTGTTACCCCAGAGCTGCCGGTGGCCATATCCCCACGTACCTGGAGCAGCCCGAAAGAATGAGGCAAGACCAGAGGAGAAATGATAGCGAGGGAACCTGAGTTTGCGTCCCTGGATCCAGTCAAGCCTATGGCTGTAGCTACCTCTGTTCTTCAAGTTCTATGAGCCAATATTATTATTGTTACCGTTTTTGCTTAACCAGTTTGAGTTGTGCTTCCAATAGCACTATGAGTCATGACAACTACACCCTTTCCCAAGCTTACTCTCACCTACTAATGGCTGTCCCATAGCCAAAGACACATGTGCTTATTTGCTGTATTAAGTAAGTCTGTCGGTTAACACAGGGTGCACACCAAAGAATGCTTGGTTTCTTAGGAGGGATCAGGTGTAACGGATTTGGAAAACTGTTAACAAAGGAGATGAGAAACCCATGGAGAGGAAAAGGACTGGCAGGCACCTTGAGCAAGAACGGCAAACATTTAGTTTGGAGAGGACTAGTGCCTTCTTGAGAAACTAGGCCAAAGGAGTTTATCTGTTCAGTCTTGTTGTGGGCCAGGGTATGACACTGGGCAAGACATTTTATTAATGAGCAGGATCAAGGAGGGTGCGTTTGGAGGTAGAGGAGTTGGGAAGCGAAGGGACCCCGTTCTGGAAGTCATAGCCACAAGAATCTGTCTCCACATAACCACTGAATGCGAGGAGCTAGACAGCTCCCCAGAAGCGCAGTAATGGAGAGCCAAGGGGGTAGAGTTCTGTTTTCTCAGCCCTTCTTTGTGTTTTTATGTTAGGACTGATCCTTATTTGAAGGTCATAGGCTTTTTTATACAACAAGGTTCTGTTTGTAATCTTTTCTTAGGAACACAAGCTAGGTCCCAGCAACCTCAGGGGCAGGGATGCTCACTAACGGCCCTCATCTTGGAAGAGGTAGAGGCAGGACTCAATCCTGGGTGCTCAGATGGCCAGGCCACATTCCCTGAGTGCTAAATTTGAGATTTAAAATTCATTACAAGGAGATCAACCTGTGAGCTCTAAGGTGCCCTGTTATGGACTGCATGGTTTTTGTGTCCCCCCAAAATTCACGTTCAAGCCCTAACCCCCACTGCATCTCTTTGGAGATGGGACCTCTAAGGACGTGATTAGGTTAAATAAGGTCGTAAGAATGGGGCCCTGATCTGATAAAAGTAGCATCCTTACAGGACACCAGAGAGCCAGCTCCTCCTCTCTCTCCTCACACACGTGTTAAGGAAACACATACGAGGACACAGCAAGGAGGTGGCTGTCCACAAACCAGGAAGAAAGTTCTCACCAGAAGATGAATTGGCTAGAAATCTGATCCTGGACTCCTAGCCTCCAGAACTAGGAGAAAAAACATTTTACGTGTTTGAGCTACCCAGTCTGTATTTTGTTATGGTAGCCGGAGCAGACTAAGACATGCACCCCCAAAACGATGTCAGTGATGAACATAAGCAGATTAACTATAGGACACAAAAATAAAAAAAATGATCTGCTCGCCATACTTACATTATTGCTACCGCTACCTTCTTGTCTGCTCCCGACCAGGGCAGCGAAGGCCTGGTCCTCAGCCCGGCCACTTCCCCCGTCTAGTACGGATGCGGTTGTAAGAGCAGAACTTCAAGGTCACCCGGCTTCGGGGTGCCGCAGTCTGAGACTTGCGCTGCTCGAAGTATTACAGACTAGGGCCTCACGCACAACACAATTCAAGTCCAAAGTCAACAAGCTTTCCTTGAAAATAGATTTAATCTTATTCAAATTACAAATGCTCTAAGTCTCTCTCCAAAACCACCTCCAAGGTTCTCCTCCTGACATATGAAAAATTTTCTGGGGAAAAGTTTTGAAGAGAGTAAAAGAAAACATCACATTTTTTTTAGTGTTGATCCATCAAAAGGTACATAATCAAAAAAATGTCAGTGTCTGACCTGTCCACGAGGTGTCTGGATCATTCATCTGAAGGAAAAAGGGGAGGGGAGAATCACAGTCACCGCTGCGATTTGCGGTGCAAGGACGTTTCTATCTGCCATGTCAGGTAACACTGGCATAATATGCAAAGACCCGTGACCCTCAAGGGAAGGTTTCAAGGAGCAGAGGACAACAGGAGCAGGAACGAGGACGGGGGCGCCTTCCGACAAGACTTATTTGTGTCCAGACGAACATTAACAGGCCAAGAGTGAAAAATCGACATTCTGTGATCAGTGACTTTACGGACAAGCTCAAGTTCTATCTGGCACCACTGACATTCCCACCATTCTAGCTTCCAAATTCTAGAAAAAGAGAAAAAGATTCACAAAAATAGAGAAAGTAGAAACTGCTCATTCTGTGCCTGGAGGAGTGGCGCCAGTTGCTTCGGTGCTCACATGCTGCAGTGCGCGAGGCCGGCACAGGTGGGGGTCTCTGCACCAAGGGCCCTGAGGGCTAGTGGCGCTTCGCTTCCCCCGGCGCAGCTCCGAGCGCAGCTGACCTACTTGGCCATCTTGCGGATCATGTAGTTGAGGATGCCCCCGTTGTGGAAATAAGCGAGCTCCACGTCTGTGTCGAACCTCAGGATGGCCTGGAAGGTCTTCCCGGTATCCAGCTGCGACGACAAAGAAGTAGAGGAGAACCAGTGGGGGGGAGGCCAGGCAGCTGTCAGGAGGGACGCCCACCCTGCCCTCGGAGCTGCCCCTGAACACGTCCACACAGCAGCAGAGCCAGCAGCACCTGGGGGCACGTGCTGTCCTGGCTCCCACCCAGACTGGGTGAATCGGGGGCTGCATTTGGACAAGATCCCCCCAGCCAACTCCTCTGCACAGTAAAGCCCGTGGGGTACGAAAGATGGAGGTGACGGACACCCGAGGACCAGGTCTCTTGGGGCAGCAGCTACTGGTGATGCTAGGGATGGTATTTTCTAGACCCTCTCTGGGAGCTGTGGGTTGGCAGAAGTCTCATTAAGGTTGTCCCTTAGGCAGCTGGTCCAGCTGCTGACCCGGGGACCTCAGCGCTGGGCACCTGCCTCACCTCACCTCACCTCGGGGGCTGTCACTTTTACCTTTGGGCTAATCAAACCCTGGGGCCTGGGGTGAGGCTCAGGAATGGGGTGTGTCTGCATTTTGATAATAAAAAGGTGTTTTTAGATCATGTGAAAATGTCCAGTCTCCGAGCTCCTAACACTCTTTGGGCTAAAGAGAGATTGGGAGTCAGAGGAGACAGTGGGGCTGGTTGGGGCTGGGGAGTAAGAAAGGAACTGATGGTAAGTCCATGAGTAAACAGAAATAAGTCATCAATCAACAGGTGTCCTCCTGTGCTGTGAAGGCAGAGCAGGTCCAGCAGAACTCCTAGGTCTGACACACTCCTGCTGAGTGACTGTTTTCCTTCCAAATTCCACTCATTTCCTTCTCACGGGATTGGTGATGAACGCACGGTCCCGTTCACTTGGGCCTGGCACGGGGAGGCTCCGGCTTACCTTGACCTGCACTTTCATTCGTGGTGTGAGGTTTTCTGGAATGATGATGGTGTATCGTTCCCGCCCTGTGAGTCCCAGGGTGTCTGCAGTCTCCCCAGGGAGATATTCGAGGGGAATTACCCCCATTCCCACCAAGTTACTGCGGTGAATGCGCTCGTAACTCTCAGCCAGGACAGCTTTGATTCCCTGAGGAGCCAAGACAGTACATTGGACACAGTTCCCATTTTCTTTAGACCCACAGAAACTTTACAAAAGGCTTCTTAAGTCAAAACTCCTCTCACACCCCAATTCTTTATAAGTACCAATGAGTCGTTTACATAAACAGTGACTCTAGTTATAAATAACAAAGCAGCTGGTCTGGACTGTCTGCAATGTACAGGCAGCATAACAAAGTGGATTCTCTCATTCCAGCCTGCACCAACCCTAGGAGGTAGACGCTACTAGCACCCTCTCTTCACCCACACAGTCAGTGGTAGTATCTGGTATTTGAACCCATGCAGTTTGACCACACACTTGGCTGCTTTGTGATGCATCTCTTAGCGCACTTCCACTGTATCTGGAATCCACACGGCAAAAAAACATAAAAAATTTTTCTTTTATTTCCCTTGATGAGGTGCAGATACAAAAGATTTAACTGAAAAAAGCAACTTTCAGAACCTACTACAGAGAAAGGAAGTGATGTGCTGCTTCTGCACTTCCTGTTTCAAGAACAGGAGATATTCCGTGCACGTGTTCACTTTGAGGGGGAGCGGCAGCTTCATAAACACGTACTATGCACGTCCCTGCGCTGCGCAGGGCTGCGGAGCGGTCATCCAGCCCCTCTGCCGTGCGGAGAGCCCGGCGCTGCCGAGCGGCCCGGCGCGGGCGGCTGGAACTTGGAGCCGTTCCGTACAGAAGCCCAGGGCCTCGGGGCCTCCCGCGTGCCAGTTCTCTTGGCCTTCTTCAGCTCTTACGGTCCCCACCGGCTGCATTTCTGCTGCCAGCTCCCGACCCATCCCTAAAACCCTTTCCTTTTCTGTAATTTCTCTGTTCTTTTCAGCAGCTTCTAGAGAAGGCAGGCTTTGATATATTACCAAGTAAACAAAGAACATCTTTTGTCCCCCCACAGAATAAAATGATTGATAAAAAACAAAACAAAGCCATAGGTGTGATGTTGAAAGAGATTTACGGAAGCCTGGACGTCCGGGGGGAGCCCGCCAGACCCCGCCTCCTTTATGTACGTGTGGACGTCCCCGTATGCGGTGTTTCCCAAGGTTTACTTTGCTCGAGCTATACATCACTGAGATTGGCACCAGCTGAGTCCTCTTACCCAACCCTGAGAATGCAAGCTGAGCAGGACGCGTCCCCGCTTTCGGGGCCAGCGGACGCTCCAGAGGTACAAGCCATCTGCCCCCTGCACGGCCCCTCCATGGGGACACCTCACGGGGCTCAGGCCCTGAAACGGCCGAAGGTTCTGAAGAGCTGCCTGTCTACATCCAGAGAGAGCTTCCTTTTCCCTTGAGGGTCTGTAAGCCAACTCACGGGCAGTGAAAAGCCACTGGAAAAAGTGCACTCTCCAAGTCTGGCCAAGCACAGGCTCCTTACTTTTACCCTCCCGTGACCCTCCTAAGGGACATGGGAGCAGCGGCCCCGGCTTACTGTCCTCCTGGGACAATGACCTGAAATACATCCCCGGTCCTCAACCTGCGTATTATGGAAACCATGCCATTTTCCCCTTAAAAAAAGACATACATACACACATTTGAAAGTAATTTCAGAGACTTCACAGACCCTCCTCCCAACTGCTCCACAGACACCCCCACAGATCCATGGTTCCCAGAATATGAAATGTGATCTCAGGAACCAGTTCACCTCTACATTACCCTTCACCGAGTGAGGCGAAGGCGGATCCATCAAGAAGCAGGAGCAGAACAAGCATCTCACGCTTTCCTGAGCTTGCCTGCTGGGATCCCTGCACGTCACACTCACCAGGAGGAAAGGGCCCTTGGCCGCCCAGTCTCGGGAGCTGCCTGAGCCGTACTCTTTGCCGGCCAGGACGATCAGGGGAAGGCCTGCCTGCTGGTACTGCTCAGCGGCATCGAACACGTCAAGCTGAGGAAGAGAAAAGCAAGGTTTACAGATGCAGCACAGAGTGTGATATGGGCCAGTGGACCTGGTGGGAAGCACAGGCCCGAGTCAACACAAAGCCAACAGAAAACTCAACCCATCAGTGGCCTGGCTTACAAATCTCTAATAACTCCATCTATTCACCCCTACCAATGAATTTTATATTCTTTTAACTGAAATGCCTAGTTTTTGTCCTGGTTTTAGAAAAACATTCAAATCCTAAGGCATCAAGGGAAAAAAAGAAAGTAGATCAGACTTTTCCCCCTCTTCCATTGATTAAACTATTTTAAAGCTTAGAAAACAGAGAATCCCGCCTAAACCTGGGTTTTGACTCAGTCTCAGACTCAGGGATGGTCACTTGAGAAGGGTAGCAACCACAAAGAAGGTGACATGTTCTGAAATTATATAAAATGCAAACATACATACATTTATTTATTTTAGGTAGAAAGAGAGCGAGTGCGAGTGGGGGAAGGGGCAAAGGGAGAGAGAGAATCCTCGAGCAGACTCCCTGATGAGCGCAGAGCCTGGCGCAGCGCTCGATCCCAGGACCCTGAGATCGCGACCTGAACCAAAATCAAAAGTCAGCTGCTCAACTAACGGGGCCACCCAGGCGCCCCAAAATGCAAACTTTTATTAGTCACCTTCTACAAGGAGGTCAAGGCAGAGACAGTAGAAACACCGGTGGAAGCACAGATCGGTAAGGGACAGGAGAGGATTAACGAATATTTTGGTATGTATGAGAAACACCTTCACAAACAGCTTCATTTGTTTCTCACAAGAACTCTGAATCTTCTGCTGTGCCAAGACTTCACGAAGACACTGGATATCATTGCTGGTGATATGAAACAATTGTTCTTCCTGGTTACTTAAGTAAAAAAAAAAAGAAAGAAAAAGAAAAAAATCCCTCAAGAGAGGGTTTCCTTCAAAAGAAGCTCTAGAAAGGTATATAATCAACCTCTCAAGTGAGCTTTCACAAATTACTATTTCGGTGGGCTGACGGAGCTGCGTAGTGGCACATGCTGTGACCCAAATCTGGGGAGCTTATAAAGCAATGGCTCCCTGCACGTTCCCTCTCTTCTAAAGAAGAGAAACAAAATTTGGTGGTTTCTTCCATTGTTGTGCCTCCGCATCTCCAGTATTATATTAAAACTGCCAGTTCGCTATTTCTCCAGTTCTGTTATCTATCAATTTCCTGCTTTGATGGGGATTTAGTTCTTTCTTTTTAAAAGGATTTTATTTATTTAATTATTTGAGAGAGAGAGCATGCATGAGTGGAAGGACGGACAGAGGGAGAGGAACAGAATCCTGAAGCAGATTCCCCGCTGAGCACAGAGCCCGATGCAGGGCTCGATTCCAAGACCCTGAGATCATGACCTGAGCTGAAATCAAGAGTCAGATGCTTAACCGACTGAACCACCCAGGCACCCTGGGGATTTAGTTCTCTTAACTACCATTCCGCTGGGTCCCCTCTCCCCCTCCACCCAATATATAATTATGTCATACATTTTGGGTAAGTCAATATTTAGTGTTTGCACTACTTTGACTATGTGAATGTTATTTGTAGCTGGGTCAAGTAATGTACTCTGATTTCCTTTTCTTGGTGATTATAAAAAAAATTCCACTGGAATTAATAGTTCTCTTTTTGTGTGTGTACTTACCTGTTTCTATGTCCCAGGCCATCAATTAATCCCCAAACACTCTGCCTAAAGTACAAATCTTCTCTAAAGACATTCAAATGTATCAGGCAGTCTGTCATTTAAAAATCTTTTCCAAAGGGGCACCTAGGTGGCTCATCGGGTCATAATCTCAGGGTCCTGGGGGACTGAGCCCCAATCAGGAGCCTGCCTCTCCCTCTGCCCCTCGCTCTGCTCATGTTCTCTCTCTCACATAAATAAAATCTTAAATAATAATAATAATAAAAATAAAAATCTTTTCCACGGACATCTCTCTCCTGGAGCTTCAGTCCTACTCTAATTTGGACTGATTCTTCTCTAGAGATGGTGCATTCCTGTAATGGAAGAATCTTTCTTCACAAACATCCTGGGGGTTCCCTGCATTTCCTTTCCCTGGATCTTACATCTTCCCCTTTTTTGGCTTATTCCCTCATTTTGGTAAAAAGCATTCACCAACTGGCTTCCTGAGACAGGGACTGAGGAGTATCTTTAAAGCTTCTCAATCTGAATGTGTTATTACTTTAACACGGGATATGGGATTTTGGGGTGCAAGCCAGTCTAAGTTTCCAGCGTTGGTTTGAGCACTGCTGATCCCCAGCACATCGTACAGAAGCTGTTTTTCCCTCTTCGGAAGTTTCTAGATCTTCCCCTTATCTCTGCTGTTCCTAACTTCACACCGATGCGATTTGGAGCTGGTCTTCCGTAATCATGTGGGGGTATTCAGTGGCTGTCATGTGGAGTCGGATCTTGCAGTCGGGGAATTTTCCTTGTGTTACTTCCTGGATAATTTCCTCTCTTCTCTTCTTAGCATCTCTGTTTAGTCAGATGCTGAGTCTCCTCATTTTAGTCTTTAATTTTCTTATACTTTCTAATTTTTCCTTTGTCTTTCTGTTCTATATTCTGAGAGATTTTCTCAACTAATCAACTTTTCCTATGAAATATTTTGGGGGCTTTTTTTTTTTTTTTAAACAGCCTTTTCTTTCTTTCTAAATTACTATTTATTTTTTATCAAGAGCCCTTTGTCATCCTTTGATTATGCCAACAGAAAATCATTTCATCACTCTGAGAAGATAATCTTTTTTTCGTTTTCTTCTACTCTTTGTATTATCTTTCTTTCCCTTCCCCTGTGCCCCTCCCCCCATTCTTTGTCTAAGTCTATCTTTCAAGTTCAAGGCTTGGCTCAAATGTCTGTTCATCTCTGATTCTGTCTCCTTATTTAAGATGAGGCCCTGAACATCTGACCAGAAGTTCTGTGTCATGACAGGGCTTGTAAATACGTGAGGTTCACTATGACAGTCAGTACACTGGAGGCCCCCCAGCGTCTATACTGCACATCTTTCCCCTTGTCTCTTGGGCATTCCACCACCTAACTGTATCTTTAATAGTTTGTTTATCATCCTTGCTCTTCACTGCACAACTACCTACCGGCACCGACTTTATGTTAGGTCCTGGTGATCAGTGATTACCTATGAAGGGTTTGTTTTACCAAAATATAATCTGTTACAAGTGAGGCGGTGTGGGTGGTGGCAAACCGCACTGATGTTGGAGCCAGGCTACCTGGGTTTTGTTTTGAAGACTGACTGATTGATTGATTTTAGCGGGGGAGGGGCAGAGGAAAAGAGAGAAACTTAAGCGGACTCCGCACCTAGCGTGGAGACTGTTGCGGGGCTCGATCTCAGGCTTCCGAGATCTTGACCTGAGCTGAAAGCAAGAGTCGGATGCTCCACCAACTTAGCCACCCAGGCGCCCCCAGACTCCCTGGGTCTTAATCTCCATTTTTATTATCTTAAAAGATGGACAGTTATCTCCCTCAAAGGGTTGTTATGAGGATTACATAAGTCAACATAGGCAAAGAGCTTAGAACGGTACGTGGGATGTAGTAAGTTCCATGTAAATACTAGCTGTTATTATTTTAAGTAAGTCAGGAGGTGATTTCTCAAGTAACTTAAACAGTTCTGAAGCAGCTTTACAGCGTCTGCTGAAAAGGGAAGTGACGCCGAGGGCCCATGACATACGCCAGATACTCTGCTCCATGTTTTATACATGTCATTCCATTTAAGCTTAAGCCTCAGAGCCTTATGGGGTGGATATCCTACTTCGCAGGTCAGAAAAATGAGGCTCAGAGAGGGCAATAACTAGCTGAAAGCTCCAGAGCTGGTAGGTTGGACTCAAGGCGCAGGCTCTCCCGCCTCTCACATGCCTCCCTCCCGTCTGGGAACAAACAGTGCCAACTGTGACAGGCCAACTGCAAATGGCTCCCGTCAGGACCCAGGCAGGCCTTCGCGGGCCTCTACGTTCCTTCTTCCCCTCATGGGATGGGGACTTAAATTAAATGCTAATAAAGTCATACAATAGCACCTGTTGGTAAGTATCCTCTACGTTAACCTGGAAGTTCCCCCTCAAATACTCTGAACTGACGACATTTCACCCAGAGGCTTTGTAAATTCAACTCCCAGGAAATGAGGTTTAGTTACATCATGAAGCAGAATCTCTAAGCAGGAAGAGAAAGCTGTAAAACTTTAAAGGGCATCTCTACCCATGCTGAACTCTCTCGAAACAAGAGGTAGCATGGGGCTATGAAGAAAAAATGAGACCCAAAGGAAAGCGACTGTGTAAATACCCAACCACGCAGAGCCTGACAAAGACACAGTACTCACAATTTCTCCAGAGGGCAGATGTATCGTCTGTGGTGCCTGCTTGTTCAAAAATTTGTTTAATAAGCGAATGTTGGCAAACGTCCCCCGTGCCATGATGGCATCATTACCTCGGCGGGAGCCATAGGAGTTGAATTCTCGTGGAGTCAAGCTAATAATGCAAACAGGAAAGGAGTTAGGTTAGTGAACTGAGCAAAGATAAAACTTAGCTTCCATCAAGAAAAGAGAGAAACCACAGACCTAGATATCTAAGTCTACCGAGCATCACTCTCCAAGGCAGGAACGCTGTTCCTGTATCTTCTGCTGAGGGCAGAGTCAGAGGTCAGAGGTGGGGCAAGGAAGGGGGGAAATCAGCATTCTCCCAGGGTCAACTGCTAGTTTTATAAATCTGGGTAGAAAAACCAAGAGGAACTCTAATGAGTATTTATTTTACTGATTCAGTTGGGTAGCCTAGAAAGCTTCACAAAAGATGAAATATAAAAATGGGTAAGAAAAAGGAAATCAAAAGAGTAATCAGTGTGGGCCAGTCAGGTGGAGCCACGAGTGAGGGCAACATAAAATGCACTCTGTGAACGAACCGGAAGGAGGTATAAATTTGTCCCCAAGTCATCAAGAACTCAAGGTACTGGGCAGACACATGACTGGCAACATGATTTACAATTTTCATGAGATAAAAATCAGAGTACTGCCGAAGAGGCAGAACAGCTCTTCCTGGTCCTGGAACAAAGAAAAATCCTGTCTGTGGGCCCAGTGAAAGGACACTTTGTGACAGCAGGACCATCTTACAATTAACACAGCGATCAGCTCACTGGGCTGTTTCTTAAAATGCTAGGACGTGTGTGTGAGGGGTAATCTGATCTCACAGTGAGATGTGATCTGGAGATTGAGAGAGGTTAGGCTTTAGGGGCAGGTGAGCGTGTCTACAGACTCCTGAAACTGTATCCAGAACATGCTGGGGATAGGTGCACTTTTCCGGGAAAGTATGATACTTCTTTTCATTCAATTCCCTAAAGAGTCCATGTCTCAAAAGTGTCAACAATCACCAACCAAAAAAAGTATTGGTCACTGCTTGTTTCCTTAGTTTCTTTCTCCGGCCTCAACCTCTATGTTTCTCTGTTTGTGAATCCTTTTCTCCTATTCACTCATTCATTCATTCATTCATTCATTCATTCAAGAACTCTTTATTGAGCACCAGCTATGTGCTAAGAACTGTTTTCGGGGCTTGAGGATGAAGATTCCTGCCTTTGCAGGGCTTACATTCTAAAAGGCGGAGACAAAGAAAGAATCATAATACAAAAATGAGCATCTTACATAAGTGTTACTAGATTGTGGTTAATAACTGAGGGGAAAAAAGTAGATCAAGACGAAGAGAACAGGAGTACGGTGGGTGGGGGCGACCTCATGGAGGAGGACTTGAACTGGCAAGGGAGTTAGCCGGACAGATATTTTGGGGAAGAGCATCCAACAGGAAAAAACAGCCAGCTCAACCAAAGGCTCTCAGGCAGAAGGGTATTTGGCCTTGCCCGGAACATTCAGCAAACAAGGCAGCCGCCAGTGTAGCTACAGTGGTGTGGGGGAGGGGGAAGAACAGGGATTGCTGACCCCTCTCGAATATCACCTGCCCTTGTTTGCTCAACGATGCACTTAGGTCTCCCATTCAAAGTACAATCATGTCCCTTCACAATCTCACCACAGGTGTCCGTGTGTACGAAGTCCCTGTACCTTTAATACAGTTGTTGCCCCATGTTAAAAAAAAATCTTGAGACAGACTCGTGCGTCCCCTGCTCTAGAGGTGGGCTAGGTTCCGAGACTCACAGCACTCCCATCTCTGGGGAACGTGCAGTACTTTTGCTCTGAAGGTGACTGTCCCATAGGACGCACCAGGAGGGGGCGAGACTGAGTGAGGCTCAGTAGGACCGAGGGGCGTGAAGAAAACACCGCAGCCACCAGGGAAGTGAGATGGGGCCAAGGCCGTCTCCCTCTCCCACTGACCGAAAAAGAAAAAGGAAAGAAGTAAAGAAAGAACAAAAAAGGTGTTGGGTTTGTTCTTAGGTCAGCTCTGGGCCCATCCCTGAAGACGCTGATACGGGAGGTGCGGCCGGAAGCCAGGAATGTTTCTCTTCCGGTTGATTCCAGTGGAACGTCCGATGTGGCACGGGCTCCGATCACTGTCGGCGTATTAGAGCACAGCAGATGACACGGTAGAGTCCCCGTTAAAGTCAGTCTGTGACTGAAGGATCGGTCACTGGGTGCGTCAGCAGCGGCGCAGGGCAGGGGACCCCCCCGCCGAGTACGCCGCAGGCGGAGAGCAGGGCCTGGACTCTAAGGGGGACACTTGCGCAGAAGGAAGGTCCCCTCTGCTGGGGTTTCTGTGCTGACGGCATCTCCCAAGGACGCGGGGAAGCAGCACACAGAACGGATGACTGGTTTTCAAGCCTCAGGGTTTGGTGAAAAACCAGTGTCTGATTCAAAAGAGAACATGTGAAAAGAAATACTGGCCTCATTCACTCCATTTTTGCCTTTCAGTCTTTCTTCCCCTCACTCACACTTACCCTCTGTTAGTTAAGTAGCGAGCGGCGGGGCTGTTTCTCGCGATATTTCCAGCCGGAGAGATGTGGTCGGTTGTCACAGAATCCCCCAAATTTAACAGCACGTAGGCATCCACTATAGACTTCGGGGGCTGGATATCCAAAGTCTAGCAAAGAACACAGCAAGTTAGCGCCGGCTCAGGTTTTCTCCAGCAAGTCACCAAGGGAGTCTCAACAGTTTCCACGGTCCTCCGTGGACCTGAACCGGATGACAGACCTACATCGCTGCACAGAAAATTCTAGGTTTTTTCATTTTATCAGGGGTGCTTAGAGAAGCCAGGTGAATTTACTCAAAACATTCACACCCCACCCTTGAAGGGAGGCAATGTATTGGGACTATTCCCTCAAAAGACAGAGATGCAGCCGCAAATGACCTTCTCTGTCTCCACATCCAGGGAACTCAGATGCTGAGGACAGCTAGAACCCTGACTTCTATTCCCCTCCTCTTCCCACCCGGGGAGCATGGACTCCTTGATCATCAGTCATCAGTAAGATTTCCCTTGTTGTTTTGAGTATAAGGTTTAAATCTAGCAGGCCCAGGGATGTTTTGCTGGGACAGTCAGTCCTCAGACTTTTCTGAGTCTATGTCCAGGTGGTACGGGATGGCCACGGCGTGTCTGCACAGCCACAGGACGGAGACACTGCAAGTCCACTAGAGCCAAATACGCCAGCTTCTCAGAGCTCTCGCCGTATTGTCTGCTTGGGTTTGTAAAGGTTTCAATGGAAGGTGCAGTTACAGCAAGAGCAGAAGGTAATCAAGTAGACTTTATGAAGAAACATTTTGAGAAACTTATTTTGTTAAAAATAAAAAAAGTCATACCAGGTTTTCAAAGAATGGTGGCGACTTAATGTATGTAGATTTGGGGTTCCAGCAATATAGCTTGTCCGATGGGGCTGCTAAGGCGTTCCAGCTTTCATTCACGGTCTTACCAACAATAAAAAAGATAAAAGAAAGAAAAGCAAATCTTATCACATTCCACTCTAAGGAAAGTTCGACATGTAAGCAGAAACTACATATTCTAAGAGTACAATAAAAAATCATTCTTAGCACAGTACCCTCTAGGTACGCCAAGTGAAACAGTCAAAGACAGACACCGTGATCTCCCTGACATGTGGAATCTAAAAAAGAAAACTAACAAGGCACAAACAGATCCATAAACTCAGAGAACTGATGGTTGCCAGAGGGGAGGGGAGGTGCGAGGATGGGCAAAAAAGGGGTACAAGGGAGGAGGAGGTACAGGCTTCCAGTTGTGGAATGAAGAAGTCACGGGGATGAAAGGTACAGCGTAGGGAATTCAGTCAACGGTATTGTAATAGTGTAGAATGGTGACAGACGGTAGCTACACTTGGGTAATGCACAGAGTCGTCCGATCATGATGCTGTACACCTGACACCAATGTGATATTGTGTGTCAACTGTACTTCCGTAAAACCAAACCCAAACAGTTCTTATTCTAGTCACACGCAAGAGCTCCTTTACACTAAGACGTCATGCCAGATGACTTAAAAATACATATACACTGTGACAGGCAGCCTCGAAGATGGCCCCAAGGACCTGCCCCCGACCTTTCTGGCATGCACACCCTTGAGCGATCGCTTCCTGCTGAGTGTGGGCCGAGCCTGGTGACTCGTTTCCGAGATTAGGTTATAAACAGACTGCCTTCTGTCTCACCCCTTCCCCCTTGCTCTGATAGAAGCCAGGACCATGCTGTGAGCTGTGAAGAGACCCCCGAGCAAGGCAATGGGGAAGGCCTCTAGCGAACTGTCAGCAGGGAACTGAGGCCCTCAGTCGGACAGCTGTGAAGCATTATTATCCTGCCAACAACCACTCGAGTGGCCTTGGAAGTGGAACCTTCCCCAGCTGAGCCTTCCAATGAGCTGCAGCACCAAAGGACACCTTGGTTGGAGCCTTGTGAAGGCAGAGGTGCCCAGGTAAGCCACACATGATTTCTGATCCGCAGAAACCATGAGATTTAATGAACACGATTTCTAAGTTTTGGGAAAATTTGTTGCACAGCAAGAGATAACTTATCCATAGACATAATATAACTTAGGAGACAATAATCCAGATTGTACCAAAGGGGGAATCATTTACTCTCTGAAGATTTGGGGAAGTAGATGTCTAGGTCGTGTGGACACTGGATGGCAAGTGACAGCTGCTAAGCATTAAAGTCAGCTTGAACCGTCCACGAGGCCATGACCTCAGCCTTTGGAGAAATGCATTTAACCCAGCACCCAACAAACTTGCTCGTACCATGTCCCGATGTGCAACCTGTGGGAGGGCATAGTGCATGAATATGACCCCATTGGACCCTCTTCCCCAGAGAGTCTGCTCTCTTATGTCAAACCCAAGCCCCAGTCAGCGTTCTTTGGGTCAGCCTAACACAGAAAGCAGAGAAAGGAATAACATCTAAGGGTCTCGGAAAATGATACTGAGCCCCACACATTTTCTCCCTATTTGTCAAATGCACAGAAAGGTTTATTTATTTCAGTAGTTTGGTGCTTTTTCCTCAGTGGCTTTTTAATTTTTTTTAAGCATCCAAATAATTCTGAGAGGTGCATGCAACCAATGAACGCTACCTCAGTGACATGCTAGAGTGACACCCGGGACCCTCACCCACAGCTGACATAACAGCCAGGGGTCTGAGGAGGGGGCGGTTACGGCGAGCTGGCTAGGAATCACACACAACCTGAGGCCTCCCTGCTTCGGGCTGCAGCCAAATCTGGGGCCTTGTCCAAATCGGGGAACGGCTGGGGAGTGTGGGGTGTGCGAAAATGTAAGTCACAGGAGAAAAGGACTGAGAACCACTTCCTTCGTTATCTGAAGAAAGAAACGTGACTTTCTTTAGTGTCCGTTGCCATCGGCCTCGGGGTCTGCAGAGATGCCACAAAGGGGTGGCTGTTCCCTGGACCCGTGAGGGCAGAGCGGGCGGGACCTACCTCTATCTTCTGGTAGACCTCCTTAAACATGCCGGGGATCACGTACTGCCGCTCCACCGCCTGGATCTCGTCTCTGGTTGGCCAGATATCTTTCAGAAATACCTCTTGTCCCTTTGCATTGACCCCTGCAGAAAACAAGTTAATTAAGGAGAACAACTGCATTTAATACCCCGTTTTCATGAATCCATCCAGTCAAATCCCATTCTCCATGGTAGACACGTTCTGTGAAGTCCATGCAAACTCTGTCATGAAGCGTGAATCCCTGGTGCCGGGGGATGTGTGTTAGGCTCCTGACAGGCTCTCCTCACAACGTTTTTGGCACCTGATCAATACGTAACCTTGCTTCATGTGTGCTTCTGCTTCAAGACAGCTTACCTAGTACATCTTGCTGATGCGTTCATGCTGACGTCCCAGGCAGCAGCACTACAACTCATGCCTTGAACAAGGTCTGCCTCCCACAAGGCACCCCCCAGCCTCCTCGGCCTCCGTACTCTAGACGGCACTTCGGCACTAGGCTTGGGGGCTGTTTTAAAAAGTGAAATCACGATGGAGCACCTGGGTGGCTCAGTCATTAGGCGTCTGCCTTCGGCTCGGGGCGTGATCCCAGAGTCCTGGGATCGAGCCCCACATCGGGCTCCTCCGCTATGAGCCTGCTTCTTCCTCTCCCACTCCCCCTGCTTGTGTTCCCTCTCTCACTGGCTGTCTCCCTCTCTGTCAAATAAATAAATAAAATCTTTAAAAAAATAGTGAAATCACCAAAACCACAAGAATGTGGAAAAACATGGCACTACACAGAGCACGGACAGGATACGTGTTTACAGTATGAGAGCTGAGAGGAGAAGGCAGAGCCCTGCCTCGCTCGGCTGCAGCTGAGAACGCGCACGTGGAGTCAAGTCTTCACCCCTCTGTACGTGTCCGGAAATGGCCATGGAGGCAAGATGAGTCTTGATTCGGGGGCTAAAGTACATGTTAGTGAAGAGGCAAATTTGCAAATATCCAATCCACACATAATGAGCATCAACTATAGCTCTGGTGGTAATTTCAGTTGAAGGGGTGCTGTTTTCGTATTATTTAATCTACTGAGAACAGATGGAGGAGGACACAGCGACCTCCAGAGGAAAGGAAACAAAGCGTCATTTCTCCAGATCTGGGGAAGGTGAACTACGCTGGATCCGTTAAAACAGTGCCCCGCAGTAGATCAAAGCAGGAGCTGGAAAGAGAACTGGGGAAGAAGCCAGAGCAGCACGCTTTCTCTGACTTTCCGGATTTGTTTCCTTTTGTCGTCCCTGGTCCTTCAGTCAATCCTTGTCTGTTCCAGTTCTGTCTTCGCCGTGTATGGGGGAAGAAAGAAAAGACTCTCCTCATCTTTGTTAGTTCTATGCCTCGTTATTTATTAACCAAAGTGGTTACTTTCCCTAGAGTAGTATTTTCAAGTTCACCGGAAAACAAACAAACAAACAAGGACAGCCACACAACCGACATCTTACCCAGTGGCTCCTTCTCAAAGTTGATCCTGATGGTCCCAGCAATCGCATAGGCTATCACCAAGGGCGGAGAGGCTAAATAGTTGGCCCGGGTATTGGGGTGGACTCGACCTTCAAAATTCCTGTTCCCAGAGAGTACTCCAACAGCGACCAGGTCTCCCTGTGCCCGGCAAGAGAAAGATCGGTCACATGGAGAAGGGGCTGCCCAGGCTTTTGTCTTAGGCCACCTGCTGAACTCTCCCATCATGGGGGGAGTTCTTTAACCTCCCTTTCACCTGGTCCTCTGCCTGTGGGGAGAAGAGCACGCACGGGTATCCTTGGGGAGACACTCTGGGTCAAAGGACACCAAGAGACATGGTTTCTGCTCCCGAGGAAATCCCAGGTGCATCACAGGGCAGCCTCGTGGCGATTTCGCCACCCAGGGCCTGAGAGCAGGAGGGAAAGTCCAACAGTTGAAAGCTAAAGGAAACCACACTGACCTCTGTTGTTCCGTAATTCATGCAAACCAAATCGTGCTTCTCAACGCTACAGAATTTATGGGACAAAAATCAAGCCCATGCAATGTAGTTTTGATTGCACTATTTGCGTGGAGACATGTGTGACTCTGTGCCAGTTTTCAGATGACGAGGGACACACAGCTCTGGAGCCATCTGTAGTCCAAGAGCCCATGCGTGCCAGGCACTGCGCCAGGTCCTTCACACCCAGTCATCTCTGTGCTCACAACTCTGCGAAACAGGTGCTATCATCATCCCTAATTTATAGCTGGGAAAACTGAGGCACGAGGTCAAGAGCTAGTCAGGTTAGCTTGACTCCAAAGACCATACGTCTAAACACATCCCCTACTGCGCTGGGTCTTCCTGAGATGACCAGCATTCTGGTCGCACACCATATGGAACGAGCCAACAGCTCCGAAGCCCCACAGACTCCTCGACCATTACCTGCGTGATGGCTTCGACCACAGGTTCGGGTAAGGGCCCACTGTTGCCGATGCAGGTCATGCAACCGTAGCCCACCACGTCAAAGCTAGGCGCCGGAAGAGAAGCAGGACGGAGAGTGAGTCTCAGCGAGCCGCTGTGCTGGGGACAGTTCTAGAGACCTCTGATTTAAATCTACTCGCCAGCTGCAAGACTCATTAGATACCATCAGATAAGCTGACGTGTGTTACAAGGTAACACCTGAGAAACATGTGGAATAAATACAACTGAAGCGATGGTGTGAAAGAAAATTCCTCCTCACCCCAGCTGGGACAGAAACGGCATGACCCCGCTCTCTCGCAGGTAGTAGGTGACCACCCCGCTTCCAGGAGACAGGCTAGTTTTGATGTAAGGCTTCACGTTCAGGCCGGCAGTCACAGCTTTCTTTGCTAACAGTCCTGTGAAATGGTAAACACCGAGACAGCGTGGGGTGGCCGCCCACTCTAGGTGCCAGGGCGGGTTCGGGAAAGAGACCCACCCCTTGGTCTGCGTCACCTGCCACCCCTGACAAAGCCCCGTCCATGGCGCTGTCTGCGATCTCTGCTGCCTAGCACTAATCAACAGCTCACTGGCCCAAAGTCATTTACACGAACGCGGTAAACTCAAAATGGAAACGATAGGCTTTTTTTTTTTAAAGAGATAAACCTAAAAACATTTAGGAATATATTACAGAATAAGTTTTTAACTTTTGGAGGGTGAAGCAATCTTTCTAATTACATTTTATTTGGATGGAAAAAAATTGGTAGGGCCCTTTCTGAAAGGATATGAACTGTGTAATGGTTGGTGAGGAGTGCAGTCAGTCTAGAGTAAGAATCTAGTCCCCAGGTATTTCTTCTGAAGTAGAAAATCAAGAGCTCTAGGCCACTGGAATTTTGGCAAATACAGAGACTATCACGGAGACACTGGGTGCTCTCTTATGACATGTCACAGAATTTGGAAAGAAATGAAGAGTGGGGTAAAAAGGCACAAAAGGCCATAGACAAGCTGGTGACCTAAGGAGACTTGTTTGCTCCAGACGTGAAAAGCTGAGGGATCGACAGATGAATTCTTGGACGAAGAAGGTTTTCTTATGTACTTGTGCACTTTATAAAAAAAAAACTCCTCGATGGATGATCTTTGGTCTACGGACACAACAGGAACTCTTGGGAATGATCAAAAAATCTGGACATGAAAGAGACTTCTAATAAAACTCTGTATGTAAATATTAACTATTGACCAGAGTTGCGCAACAGCCAAGTTAAGTTTTATCAACCAGTGCCCTGTGTCCTAATTCAGATGCACTTACAATACTTCTAAGACAGACTGAAGTCCACTGTACAAAAACTATCAGGGGTTTTACAGAGACTAATCTGTGAACTGAAAACAGTTTTCTTTCTTCTAGAGTCTGACACAAGATTCTAAGCTTTACCGGAAATTCATTTTTTCTTTCCTCTACTTATTTCCTGCGTTAATTCTAAAGACTAGTATGCATTATGTATTCTACTTTAGATACTTTGCTTTGGACACCCGTTATTGTGTAAACACTTCTGGGCCAACAAATCTCTGCATCTGGAAAAGACAAGGTTCGGGGAACTATGCGTAGATTCAGGTAAGCCCCAGGATAATGTCTTGAAAGATTTCCGCCCACATATCCACATCAGCACGGGGAGGGATTCAGATGCGCTCACCTGCTCCTAACATCACGGATGGATTACTGGTGTTTGTGCAGCTAGTAATGGCAGCGATGACCACAGAACCATGAGTAAGGGTGAACTCGCTAGTATTATAGATAAACGTCTTATGGTCATTATGATGGTCCAGAGCAACCTGGAATCCTTTAAACCCTTGCTGTGGGAAGAAAAAAAAAAATGCAAGAAAAAAAAAACCACAGTGAAATGTTCTCACTTTAGAAGAAAAAAGAAATACCTTGGTAACTATAATTTTAAAAGCCAATTTTTAACAAAACATAAATATCTCAGCCAGTGAACTCTGAAATGCTATACAGAAAAATCAAAGTCCTCTTTATTTTTAGATTTTTTTTTTTTTTGAGAAACAGAGTGCACACAAGCTAGGGGGAGGGGTTGAGGGAGAGGGAGAAGCAGGCTACCCACTGAGCAGGGAGCCGACATGGGACTCGATCCCAGGACCCTGGGATCATGACCTGAGCCGAAGGCAGATGCTTAACTGACTGAGCCACCCAGGTATCCCCATTATTTTTAAATCTTTATAAAAGGCAGTCATAATTTCTGACTCTTACTCTGCTTTGAAGTCCTATTAACAATTACTTACTTCTCATCACAAAAACAAAAATGCTACAATTACAAATTTAGTTCCAAGTGAGTCTAACTAAACCCGATGACATTATTGTAGAGTTTCATGGATATGAACCAAGGCCACTGATTCTAACATGATGGAAATTTAGAAAAATGTGTCCTTCTGGCCAGATTCGACTAATCATGGTCAGTAAGGCTAATCAAATACAGCTGAACGTTTATGTGGTATCATGCTCGTGGCCCAAGAATAAAACTTATCACATATCTTAATCATCATTTGGGGAGATGTTCATTGAAAACCTACTGCGTACAAGACGTTATGCTAGGTACTTTGTGCAGTACGAAGGTGATTCTGACACAAATCCTCTACTCAAATATATGGTCCAATAAGGGAAGTCAGCCCTGCAAATAATATGAAGGACCAGCAATGTAAGTTTAAGAACATGGATGCCATCCAAGGGTTTCAGATCAAATGCCATGAAGGTTCAATCGAGGGACCAATGACTTTCTGCTCTGAGATGTGAGGCCATGCTGTGGAGACTGATGGACCCCGACATGCAGGGAGGGGGCGGAACCATGCAGGTGGGTGGAGGCAGGGCATGAGTGAAAGTACAACAGCCAGAAAAGCTGGGGCAAGTCGAAGGCACAGTGTGATGAGAGTCATACGAAAAGCAGGTGTGCTTTTAAAAAGGTGGGCTGAGTTGTGTTCACAGACGGTAAAGGGCTCTGAGGAAGCTGCGTGGCTCTTGGCTAACGGGAGAGGCACCAAGGACTTCACGATGGAGAGGAAATGCCCTCAGCATCAGGCTTCGGGAAGCTTCATCGCTGGTGGGTGGAAAGCAGCGTGGGCTCTAAGACATGGGGTGTGGCCTGGGTCGGGGGACCTCCATATGCTTCTCCCCGGCCCTACCTTGGCTCCGAGGCAGCTCTCAAAGTCCTTTTTCATGTCAGTCACGGCAACTTTGTCCTGAGGCCTTTTTGGTCCACTGCAGCAAGGCACGACCGTTCTCAAATTTAATTCCACAACCTGTCCACCCGAAAGAGAAGGAACTCAAGAGCTGACACTGTACCCTCAGAAAGAAAACGCAAGCTGGGCCAGAGAACCGAAAACACCACAACCACAACAACAAACTAAACCATCACATTCACAAACAAGGACTCAGTGTTCTTCATACTTTAGGAATGAATTTCCAAAGATCAGGATGGGCACGTAAGTGGTGTGGGACAGGCAGGGAACCTTGTCACCTCTCGGAGAGACCAGGGAGTGGGCCGAGCTGGCCATCGTCTTCTAGGCATTCATCTTTGCAAAGCAGCTAATGCATCCTTTCTAATGCCTAGCTTAGTCTGAGACGGGTTTTCTACAAAAGTGATACATAAACCATTGTACTTTTTTCTAAAGTGTAGAACTGGTGGGATGCCACCATTCAGTCATCAATGCCAGGCAATGGGCCTGGGTGTAGTCGAGTATTTCCTTCCCTCAGTACGCCATGAAACAAAACCGGGCTCCCACATCTAGGTGACCCTCTGGGCTTGCCTGTCGAGAAAAATGTGGACTCAGTTTGCTCCCCAGAAATGAATGAAAGTAAGTCACTGGATAAACCAGAACTAATTGCTCTGCTTAACCCCCATTTCTTTTCCATCTACAGTGCTGAGCCGAGCCTTTAAACAGCCCCGCTCCTGCTGGTGAAGCCCTTCTTCAAAGGTCTTCCACACGAGGGGGTCAATCAGTAGGTCAGAAAGCGGGCACACACTCAACCCAATGGCCAGGAGAAAAGGAAGAAGTTATTTTATGTTTATAATTCCTTATCTTCTTAATTGCTTCAGTCTTTTACAGCCTTGTTCTTCTGTGATGACTTGGCAGTGACTAATTTCCTACAAGTACGCCCCCTCAGAAAAAAACATACACAACTAAAATCACAGCCTCAAGGGAAAGGAAATGCACTCTCTCATACCTGGGCAAAGTCTGGGTCTTGAGAGGAGTCACTGAAATCCCGAAACATTCCTACAGCTTGAAGATACTTTTTCATCTGCTTTACTTTTTCTTCATCACGACCTAAATGGGTATTTTAAGAAATAACAAGTAACAGAGGTTAATTACTTTCTCCACCAGCAATTGCACAAGTAAGGTGAATTTCCCTTACACACACACTAAAAGCTTTGCTGGTATTTCGACTTTCTGTCTAATACTCTGACTCTCTGGCTGATGCTGCTGTTTACTAGGGGTCATTAACTGATCTGGACTATTTCTGAAGCAGATTCTGGCTGGTCCTACCTGTAAATACTCCCCCTCTCTTTGGTCATCGTCCTTCATTCAGAGGACCTCAGGCTTAGGTCATTACGAGAGCACACCTTCGTTAGTAAGATGACTTGCTTCCCGTCAAATAACTAGTAGAAGAAGACCAGTACAGACACCGAGGCTTCCAGAATATCTGAGCTTTTTCTATTGGCCACACCATGTCTATGTCATAGCTTCTGAAATCCCAACAACCATTTTGATTCCGTAGAGAAAAAAAAAAAAAAAAACCAATAAATGTGACCCTGTGCACTCCGAGGGACAGAGGCAGAAGGCAGCGCTCTGATCCTCCGAGTTCCATGACGCCTGACCCAGGGCCTTCTGCTCTCACGGGTCTGCACTTACCTGTCTGCACCAGGTACTTGACGCTAACGTCATCAACCGGGAAAAAGGCAGCAGTGGCTCCATACTCTGGACACATGTTCGCGATCGTAGCTCGGTCAGCAATGGACAACTGGGCTACTCCTGGCCCGAAGAACTCCACAAATTTGCCCACTACCCCCACCTGGCGCAGGTGCTGAGCAGCAGAACAAGAGAAAAGCTTCAGACTCAACAGCCCATCTTTCAAATGCAGAACTAGCACTTTGTAATTCTTATAAACTAGCCTGGTGAGTAAACATAAAAGATAAACTGGCCCAACGTATTTTTGATTACTTTAAAAAATAAAATTTAAAAAGTAATGCTAACTAAATATGGGGAATTTAGGATTGGATTCTGGAACAGAAAAGGGTCATTACTGAAAAAACTGGAGAAGTTTCTTGTTAGTTAATAGTGTCGTACCAAGGTTCTTCATTTTGATTAATGTACCATGGTTATGTGAAATGTTAACTTTTGGGGAAGCTGGGAGAAAGGTAACAGGAACTCCCTGTTTTATCTGTATTTACATCAACTCTCCTGTAAATCTAAAATTATGTCAAACAATTATGACCAAAACAAAAAACAAAACAAAAAAAAAAACGAATGCCCAAAACACAAATAACATTAATAAAAGTTTTCCACAATGAGAAGGACTTTTTCTCTAATGAGATCACTGGAAGCACCTAGAAGTGCTAAAAATTAAATAAATTCTTTCACCCTAGTCTTGCGTTAGTTGAGTAATTAAGAGGCTTATTTTCAAGGGTATAATGAACACATTTCCTGAACAAGTTAATTGTAACCAAAAGATCTAGCCAGTCTGACTCCCATCTCTTTTCCAGACATGCCATCAGCCAGGGCTGGGGCCTCCGTGGCTCACCTGGCCCTGCATGAAGCCAGTTTCACTGACTGTGTGGACAACCGCACAGACAGGCTCTTTAGATTAGGTGGACTTCTGCTACATTCTGTGGGCAAGTCCTACGTTATTCTACATTGGAGAACAATGCACAGATATCTGTGATAAACTACAGTATTCAAACAAATGCAATTCCAAATTCCATAAAGACTGTATCACAGAGAAACATTTTTTGGCCTTTAACAGGATAGTAGCTATCCCTAACACTCCAAGCCTCCTAACTATACAACCAGAAAAAAAATACGTTTGTGATAATAAAAAAGTATCACTTTCCTAATAATCTTGCAAAATGAAACTCTTGTCCTTTTGCAAAGCAAGCAAACCACACACACACACACACACACACACACACACACACACACACACGATTATTTCTTGCAAAAGCTAAAGAAAAAGAAAAAAAAGTACTATTTCCAGCGTGGAGAAACATCTGTTACAATAATGTAACTTCGAATACAGAGAAGGGAATTTAAAAAGTCAGACCTTAAATTCACAGAAGCAGTTTGTTATTTACACATAAAGAACCGTGTGGAAAAATGTAGTCAAAGTATAAACACGCGCTTGGGAATGAGTCTTACAACCTTGGGATAGCGGTTATTTCTAGGAATGCGGAGGATGGCTTTAGCCATAAATATTTCATTTTATTTCTTAAAAAATATACCCACAGGGAGAGCTTGGAAGCAAATGTGGCAAAATGTTACCATCTGTTAAGTCTAGGTGGTGGGGCCTATGAATGCCATTTTAACTTCTGTGTATTTGAACTCTTTCACACTTTCAAAATATTTTTTTGAAGAAAAGGATCCACGCAGCCACGGAAGACTAAAATGAACATAAATGTCTAAAACGTAACCACAGAACTCTCCCCTATCTCACTTCTTTTTAAAAATAATCAACATACTGTTTCCTAGAGCACATGGAAACCAAGAGGGACTCCGTCGTGCATTTGCTCCCGTCTGTCCCCGAGACGGTCCAAGAGCACGGAAGAGGCAGCAGCCCATCGTTACCTTGGTAATGGTGAGCACGATGTCAGTGGATGTCACCAGAGGGTGGGGATTTCCCATCAGCTTGTAGCCAATGACCTGCGGAAGCACCATGCTGATGGGCTGGCCCAGCATGACGGCTTCTGCTTCGATTCCACCCACTCCTGCAAGGAAGGTGGGATGGAAGAAGCTTTCAGTGTGCTTCACTCCATCCCTCAAGCATAATCCAACCCCGTTACAGTGCTTTACTAGTGCAGATCTGGGTTCTATATAGAACAGCTATCTTTTCTCTATTTCCCTCTAAAGAATTTTTAACAAGTGTTTCTCAGACAGAACACCTGTATCACAATCCCCTTGATTCTATACCAAGTGCAGAATGGGGTTCGGGAGTCTCCATTTTCAACAAACAGCTCAGGTGATTTGCATTTATTCTAAATGACACTAACCTTTACTCCAGTTCACTCTTCCAAACATTATTATTGAGTGCTTACTAGGCATGAGATACTTTTCTAGGCACTGGAAATCCAGCAGTAAACAAAAGACAAAAGATCATGCAAAGTCATGCTCTCGGGATGTTTCGGTATCGGTGTAAATCAAGCTACACCCTATAGAACATATGGAATATGTTCTATATGTTCCATAGCATGTATGGAATAGGAACCTGGAACGATACTCACCCCAGCCGAGGACACCCAAACCATCGATCATGGTAGTGTGCGAATCCGTGCCCACAAGGCTGTCTGGGTAATAATAGCCATCGTGATCAAATACCACTCTCGCCAAATACTCCAGATTCACCTGGTGGATGATTCCTGAGCCAGGGGGGATAATCCGCATGTTGCGAAAAGCCTGAGAACCCCACTAGGATCGAGAACGGAAAGAACACGATGAATACCCAATGCGTTTCTACGCAGCCCATCTCCTTGGCTCCTCTCCTTGTACCCACGTATATAGAGAAACAACCAATGGAACCAAACTCCGCCCATACCTTTAAAAATTCAAATCGTTCTCTATTTCTTTCAAATTCCAGGTCTTGATTCTTCTGTAAACTGTCTGTCCTGTCAGAGAAAAAAGCTAAATGTATAAATTTTAAGGCTTAAAATGTTATCAGTCGAACTCATCGGTGATAAACAAACAAACACACTGGAAATTTTGTCCACAGGCTTGCTGGGCGGTACTGATGCATTCATTCACATGGGAAATAGGTGGGAACCGGCAAAAGTAAAAAGAATAATTATTATTTGGGTCAGTTGATCCCTACAATACCTTAAAACGTGGTGAGTAGTGAATATTAAGTCAATTTAAGTTGAAACTAATTTAAACACAAAGCCTGGCTTTTAGGAACAGACTCTAGACATTTATGATGACAACAGCTTAGATATTGAAAGAACCCTTGTTTCTTTTCTTTTTTTTTCCTTTAAAGTTATTTATTTATTTATTTGACACAGAGAGAGAGTGTAAGCAGGGGAGCGGCAGGCAGGGGGAGAGGGAGCAGCAGGCTCCCTGCTGAGCAGAGAGCCCAATGCAGGGCTCGATCCCGGGACCCTGGGATCAGGACCTGAGCCGAAGGCAGACGCTTAACCGACTGAACCACCCACGCGCTCCGAAAGGACCCTTGTTTCTGTATTCCTTCCATGAGTGACTTCATTACAACACCTCTCTGAGCTGAGCCAGGCCCGGGCTGGCATGTTCCTCTGTTTCTGGAGACAGGGATCCAGCAATGCCAGCAGGCACAGGCATTTAGAGAATCGCAATCTCCTAGCTCTCGGACAGAGGTTTCCGAGGAGGATGGTGCTACCCAAGAATATCTCTAAGGCACAGATTACATGCTGAGGTTTACTCAAAGTCGTTCAGTCCATTAGGAATGACACAGGCAGAGCAGGGCATCAAGAAGCTTCTCCAGGATTTTTATAATCAAATTACGTACATTGTTTTGAGTCAAGGTAGAATAAACCCTATTTAGACTTTGCAGGTCTGGCACATGGAAGGCACTTATAAACTGTATACTGAACACAGGAAAGGATAGTAGAATTAATAGCTAAGACCCAAGTCACACTTCATTAATTGGTAGTTAACGCTTACCGACTTTAGAAGGAACGAGCCACTATTCTAAATATTTAAAATGTATTTTCTCATCTAGTCTCCATAACAACCCTGTAAGTTAGATGCCACAAACAGCCAATTTTTCAAAAGAGGAAACTGAGACACAGAGAGGTTAAGAGACGTGCTCAAGACCACCCAGCTAGTAGATGTTGGAACTGGAACTGGAACCCTGGCAGCTGGAGCCACAGTGCAGGATCATGTCACAGGCTTTACGTGTTTTAGACGCACGAACTCATCAGGCATCACGATCATCCTTCATGGAGGTACCACTCTTACCCCGTGTGCGGAAGAGGAGCCGAGGCAGAGAGGTGAGCTAACCTGTCCAAGGCCAGGCATTTGTCGACGATCGAGCCGTCATCTGAGCCCAGGTCTGACGGCCCTGGTACCTGTCCCCTGACCGCCGTTCTCTACTTTTCATCCATGCTGTTCCTTCACTTACTAATGACCCACAGAGCCTACCCCGTGCCACCGGCTGGGAGTACAAGGGCGCAAGAGCAGCGCGTGCCCTGCCCACTTGGTGCTCAGAGCCTGGCGAGCGGTGCAGAGAAGCAAGCAGGCAATTCTAGGAGTGTGACTATCAGTGCCACGGTGCAGGGCGTACAAGGTGCCAGGGGAATACTCAGAAAAGGTCACAGATTCAGACTGGGGGTGGGGCTGCCTTCCAGAGGAAAGTGACACGGATGCAGTCTGAAGGACATGTGGAGTCAGCCCAATAAAGACAGGTAGGTGCTCCTTGGGCAAAAAAGGACTGGAAGCACTTAGCATTTACTCGACAAAGACCACACTCAGTTACCACACTGTTTTCTCTAGGTGTGAACAGTCTCCAAGGTAAGTGCAGGTGCTTTAATGGAATCCGTTCCCGAGGGTGCCCTGGAGCAGGTGGCCACAGATTCCAGCTCCATAGGCCAAATTCGGCCCAATACCTACACGTGTTTGGCCATGAAGCATGCAATAATTTTTACATTTTTAAAGGTTGTAAAAACAAAACAAAACAAAAGGATATGTGAGCAGAGACAGTATGTAGCCAGCAAAATCTAAACTATTTACTATTGGTCCTAAAAAAAATGTGCTGATCCCTGATGTCGGGTATGAATGTCTGTGAGTGTGCATATGTGCTAGAGAAACGCAAAAGGTAGAAAGAGAGAAAGGAGAGATGCCAACACAGGGGAACGAGGCAGGACAAGAATGCTGCCACCGGAACAGCAGAGCCTCTGGACCCTCTGGACCAGGTGCAGCTCCTCCTCAAGGTACTCATCTCCTTCTCACTAGTACACTGAGGGCTCCATCCCTCCAACTCCCACCTGTCTCACCACGTCCTCATCCACACTTCCAAATATGCTGGGCATGTGCATCAGGAATACCTCGGACACCACACAGTCAATGGGTCAAAGCCTAATGCGTGAGCTTCCTCCCTGAATCTCATCCTCACCCCCATCTGCATCTGTCCATATCATCTAATGACCTCCCCTCCCGTCACTTAGTTTTTACAGCTATCGAAGCATTTATTCCAGAAATAGCCTAACTGGCTCCTCTGTCAGTCTACTCAGCCTACCTTTGTACCGTCGCCAGAATCCATTCTCTAAAACACAGATCACCAGGATCCACCTGGAACCTGCCAATGGCTTCCCATTTTCTAAATAAAATACGAATCCCTTGCCTTAAAAAACAAAGTCCTCCTGTGTGACCTCAAACTTCCTTTATAAGTCCTCTCCTATCTCCTGGTCCAAACTTTCTTTAGCTGCAGGCACCCTGAAGCCCTCAGACTCTCCCAAACCTCACGTCCCTCATGCTCCATTCTCTGGGTAGAGTGCCTTTTCCAGCGCTTCCATCCTTGTAAACCCCCTTCAGGACCTGGAGCAAGTGATACTCCCGGCAGAACCCTCTGGACTCCCCGGGTCAGGATGATTTGCTTCCTTCTCCATGGTTACTACATTTACCAACTGCACTTAAGTCCTGTGTTCTTTAATTTCTCTCTTCTAATCTTGGGACATTACTCTTAATCATAAAGAGCCCTGCCTCTGGCTCCCCTAGTTCTTCTACTCAGAACACCTGTGGATGACCAGTCAGGGTCCCTTACCCTCTTGCCTCCAGCACTGGGAGGACATCAGAGCTTCTCACAGCAGAGAAGCAGGGTTGGAAGGGTGACATTCAGCCCAGAGAATGCTGGCACGTCAGTCTGACGTAAACAACATACTCACAGGACAAGCAGAAGCCAGAAATGCTTAGGCTGTTTTAAGATGGGTTAATTCCAGGTAAAAACCCATTTTCTCATTAAAACAAAACATCTTTTTTTGGCTAAAATTAACAGTTCTAGTTCCTGGAATGAATAAACAGACCTAGAATTCGGATTTTTCCACCACTCAGAACTTCCCTTAATTCACTGATCGATTGAGCTTTTAATAAGGTCTCTGAACATGAAAGGCCTCACGGACTAAAGAGGAAATTTCTCCTTAGTTACATAATTTGAATTCAGATTTGGATGTATATCAAAGTTTCTGAGTATTACATTTAGTGGTACTTCAGAAATTCACAAACAGTATTTACAGAGGAGATAGTTTCCATACCCATGAAATCTGGTCAGAAATTGTTATGATATTCTTGTTGGGATTTTTTAAAAAAAGGTTTTCTGAGATAACTTTGAAAAACTTTATAATAATGAGTTAGTTAGACCTTCTATTCCTAAAAATGGTGAGGCCAATTACTATTATTCAAACCAGGCAAAGAACTCAGAAAGACTTAAATGAGAATATTTATCATCTGAGCACCCCTTCCACAGTTTTTCTAGCTCATTTCTGGAAATAGCTGGAAATCAGCCCATAGCTCACAGTTCCACAAAAGTTGAGACATATCACATTTAATTCCTTACAAAAATGAAAAAAGAGACTGGGAGGTCAAATTGCAAAACCAAACTCGAGCAATAAAAACAAAACAGCACCAATGAAAACACTTCTAACAGAAATGTTGTCTTTAATTAAAAAAAAAAAAAGTGTTTGCTAGATTTGGATACAGTTTGGATCAAAGTCCTCCTCCCCTCCCCTCCCCCCACCCCCGGACTTTGTGGTTTTCATAATGTTTTCAGTACTGCAGTTTAAATGAAAAGGGTCCATAAAAAATTTAAACCAGAGTTGATGAATTTCCAGGTTTAAAGAGGAAAAATAAATCACATTGAACTTTGTGATGACCCAGATTCATACTTAGTACTTAATATTATTAAGTATTAATAATATTTATTACTATTAAGTAATATTTAATATTACTTAATGCTTAATATTAAATTATTAAGTAATAATAATATTAAGTAATAATATTAAGTAATATTAATAACTAAGTAATATTATTAAGTATTACATACTTAATAGGAGCTCTTTGAATTTTGAGTCAAAAGACTTCAGACATTAAAACAATTACAATTCTGTCCTCACCAGTACTTTCACCTTCCAGGCAGTGAAATAAAGCTAAGTCATTAACACCAGTGAGAATCTCCAAGAAACATAAAGTTGCCCATGATTTTGTGAGGCTCCTTTTAGAACTTCTGAAGTGGGGTGTTAGGAAATATCCTTATTCTCAAATAGAGTAACATTTTGTGTATGTATTTTTAATTTCTCCCTTTGACACCAAACCATTAAATTGAGTTCATGTGATTTAAGGGGAAAAAACAAAAGACAAGTTGCCTAAGGATGAGGTTAGAGTCCGAAGGAAAGGGAGCAGCTGCTGAGGACCATTTGTTCCAAGAACCGTCAATTCAGGGGACAAAGCAGATTTCTTTTTATCCTGAATTTATCTGGTTTGGATATTGGCAACATTAATCTGAGAACGGCCAGTTACCACAGTTCTCGAGGCTGTATGGAACCCACTTAAATCCCCCAAGGAAGCAAGGTTTTTTTTTCCACTTTGAATGGTTTGCTTCATATTCTTAAATGACTTTTTATTATAAAAACCATAGCTTCTTATTGTCAAAATAAAGAACAGCTACAATCCCTGAGATAAATCATTTAGCAGTTTGTCACCTCTTTTTCCAATTTTTAATATTTTTATAACTATTCATCTAGCTGAGATCACACTGTACACGCATTTGTATCTGGCTCACTAAGCTACGGCACGAGCACGTTCCAAGTGTTAACGAACACTTTAGAATTATAACGGTAAATGTTACCTAATAATCACTTTAAGGACATACCATAATTTAATAAATCATTCTCCTTTGATGGACAGTAAGAGTGCTTCTAGGTTTCCATTATTATAAATAATACTTTAATGAATACTATTTAGTCCTGAAGCTACTCCTGAATTTCAGATTATCTATGAAGGGGTACTGCTCAGGACAAAGGATATGGCAATTTCTAATAATCTTCATACACACGGCTTTCATCATTCCTAATTTACAGTATAATCAGCAGTGCAAAAAAGTGTCTCCCTCATGACACCTTTATAATTAATAGTGTTTATTTTCTAATCTTAACTATATTGATAAGAGAAAATGGTATCTCAAGGATTTAATCTACTTTTTTATTACTTCCGAAGTTGAAAAGGATTTATATAGTGTTTACTGTTGCTTTTCCTTTTATTGTGAAATGTCCACTTTCCTTTGCCCATCTATCTGCTGGGTTTTACTATTTTTTAATGGATTATACACACTGTTTATATATTAAGGGTACTAACCCTCTGTCATATTTGTGGCAAATCTTTTTTTAAGATATTTACTGTTAATTTTGAAGTGATTAAAACGATAGTTCTTTGTTCTTTTTTGTTTTATTCATTGCTTTTAGATTTAGAAAGGTCTTTCTCCACAAGACATTTGACACATAAATTTTCTTCTGAATTTTCTGATGATTTATTATTAAAAATATTAATGCTTTAATTCACAGGCATTGCTCTCTCTACCAAACAATTAATTTCCCCAGCACTGAATGTGGTATAGTTCTTTCTTTCCCCACTCATAGTTAATAATAACTATTTAGTTATTCTTCTAGCAGTACCTGGTTGCCCTCCCTGTGTAATCCTGCAGTTACTTCTGCAACAGTACTCCCCGCCCCGAATTTAGGGCTCGACTGGGTGACTTGCTTTGATCAATGTCACTGTGAGGAGAAATGATTCTATGCCTGGCCTGACCTAAGCCTCAAAAGATATTATGGGTTCCCACTTGCCCTTTTGAGCTTCTGTGATCACCAGATAGCTGCTTTCTCCTTCAGCCTGGCCCCAGAAGAAATAAAAAGAAAAAAACCATACATTAAAAGACCCAAAAAACAACCTACTCCCTCCGCCCCAAAATCTTCCCTGGAAAATCTATAGTAAGTTTGAGTTTTTCTGAATACACCTTCTAAAGATTTTCTTCTTTTATTTATCTACATACACACACAAAGAAGACTTGAACGCTAAGATTTTGCACAAAAGAGAAAACTCAAGTATTCATCCTAATCTCTCACCTTCTGTTGAAATCCACCTGGATGGAGTGATCAATTACAAGGTCGGCAGGACAGACGGGGTTTATCTTCTCTGGATCTCCTCCTAACTTTTTCACGGCATCACGCATGGCAGCAAAGTCAACCACCGCTGGCACACCCCTAAGAAAAGAGCGTTAAGCAGAAGACAAAACTGTTGAACGAGGTTCCTTGGATTCGTCAGCTTTGATCTCCGCTGACAATACTGGCCATGAGACAGTTTCATCAGTGGGGCGAACACTGGATGACTTAGAAAAGTGGAAGTTTCTAAACACCTTTCCTTGAGCAGACATTGGTAGTAAGTGCCCCGAGTAGCTCTACATGCAGTGTTGTCATTGCATTAAAGTAACAACAAATAGGGTTCAACAGAGACCGTGGGAAGGCAGGCACTTAAAAACTCTGGGACCGTTACTGCCATGGCTGAGTCCCATTCACATGGTGGGGCGACAAAGACCTAGAGAAGATACATGGACCTCCACCGTCAGACCAAATTTAAAGAAATGGATGTAAATTAGGAAAGTATGCTATGAATCAAATTTAGACTAGGTGAATCTTTCCTTTTTATTATTTTAGAGAGTAAAATTTGTCCTCTAGGAAGATGAAATTTGGTCTCTAGAAGGAAAAAAATAACATCTTTTAAAAATGGAAAGGTAGTGTCTAAAAACAGCAGGCCATGATGGGGAGTAAAGACTCCTGGGAATAGCAGGATGTGAACTGAGGCTTAATGACAACAGGTCAGGCCTTGTGACCTATAAGTCACCTCTAAGGGGACAGCACATCACTGTTAGAACAGGACAGCTGTTCAAAACTGTCTATGTGGGTGACAGGATATGAGAGAGAAGATTCCAAGATAGCCCTACTCCATGCAATTTCTTCCACCTTCTGCTAGTATACTTAAGGCTAAGAGCTCCGAGACCACAGATAATGACCTCTGCCATTGGAAAAGGCAAAGTGACTACACATCCCAATGTGTCCGAGATAATTTCTTGCTGTCCAGGATAACAGACTTCTTACTTTTTCAAAAGGGTCTGGATATTGGGTGACAAATTATACAGGCACTGTGTGTGTGTGTGTGTGTGTGTGTGAAGCTTTCTCTAAAGGCTGACAAGGGAGGCAGTGAAGAGGGGAGTGAAGTGACATTAGGCTCACGTGAAGTCCTGCAGGATGACGCGAGCAGGCTTAAATGGCACTTCTATGTTCTTATGCTGCATGACATTCCAATTTAGGATATTTTCGATGTCATTTTTCTTCACCAAAAATTGATCACAGTTCCGAATGGCTGCCTCCAGGAGAACTCTGATAGAAAATGGTAAGCGTTCTAGGCAAAAAGGAGAAAGCAAAACAAAACAAACAAAAGCCATGAGACACCTTCTCATTAAGAGCTAGTTAAAGCCAATCTCTATATAAACTCGATACAAGGCATCAGACTACTCTTCCAACAGGGAAAGAGGGAATGGGTTAAGACATTTGGTACTCGAAAATACCCACTAGGCAAAATAGGTAAAATAAATACTATAGTTAATTCTTTCATAATAAATTGCTGCCTTACCTTGGATTCCAAAAACAGTTTCCCTTAAGTTATCACGAAAGAGGTCAATCTAGATATTTACTATATTATGTGTTGGAAAGTAACACACATAGACAAAGTAATATTTCTTATGAAAACTAGCATTTAAGAAATGAGAAAATAATTCCTTTACAACTATTGTAATTAAGACCAGTCACATGTACCTTTCAAAGGAAATACGAGCCTAAACATCATGTATGATGACCCCTGATAATAGGTCTGAGGATAAAACAATGGTAATTTGTAAGAAAGACTATTTTGTTTATTTATAAAACAATGTTTTATCCTGCTCTATGAAAATTATTCCCCTAGTATTATTTGGAAAAGATCAGAGTGCAAAGGTAGAAAGGCAGAGGATTTGGAATAAAAAAGACCTGTTTTTGTCCAATTCTGCTACCCACATGATCATGGCATTGACCGTCTCTGGGCCTCAGCTTCCTCAGGACTTCTTACATTTTATAAACATGACCTCATAGGGTTGTTATACAGATTAAATAATATAATATATATGTACAAACACTCTATATTCTATAATTGTTATATAAATGTCGCATGTATATAATCATTATTACTTACTTAAAAATGGGCAATGTAAGAAAGGTGTGTGTGTGTTTGTATAATTAATCCAAGACCATTTGGCCATTTCTGCTACTCCCTCTAACTCTCCTAAAGGCTAATTAATTAATTACACAGCCTAATTATTATGCAAATGAGACTCTAACTGCTGTGAGAACAATTACATGGGAGAGCCAGGTACCTACCATATCTTGAATCCTTCAATTTATTCAAATTGAAGAATTTCTTTCCTGGTTGTGCAGGATCCAAAGGCTCAACTAGATGTGCAAATGGGTTGCTCATGGTTCTTGATGGCCACGTGTCCCTGAAAAAAAACAAAGAGAACGTTTAATATCTACTCGCAAAGCTGGATCTCGTTTACTCTGAGGCATGTTTGCCCTCTTTAACAATAATGGTACATATTCACTCTAAGACATCCTTATCTTTTCAAAGTAGGAGGAGGGCAGGACATACTTGACTACCAGAACAACATCTTAGCAAATAAAATGGGCTTCTGTGAAGCTACTGTGAAATCTAGCATTCACCTCTCAAGAGAGCGTAAAATCCCAAACTTCTTTTGTCTTATGTTCACAACTTTCCAACCCTCTTCCACTGATAAGATACCCTGTGTCTCATGGTAAATCCTGACTACATGAACAGACTTCTGAGCTGGACTCCTGTCTTGCTTGCTGGGAGGTAAAAGGTCTATAGCAGACAACATGCAGCTGTATAAAACTTGAACTTTGGAAGTGGGAGCTCGGAAGGAGCTATCTTCTGTTGTAACAGTCTCTGCAGCATTTGAAATCAATGTGTTAGTATGAAGTCTTCCTGATTCACTTTTGCATATGGTGGCAATCTCCGTTACTGCAGTGGGGCATAAAGGCCCAAACTCTCCAGATACGTTTGGAGGAGACCCTCTACCCCCATCTTCGGGCAGGACTTACATATCTTTGTATAAATTATAAGCCGTGAACAAGGGAGGACACCGTTCCTGGCCTCCACCACACAGATAAACAGCAATTTCAAATAACTGTACAACTCAGAGCAAAACACACTGGGGTAGGAATTGGAAGACTTGCTTTCCAGTCCTACTCCCTGGGCAAAAATCCTTCAACCAATCCATTCCCCAACAGTCTTAATTTTGAGATAAGAATAGTAATGTTTCCAGGGCGCCTGGCTGGCTTGGTCAGTGGAGTGTGTGGCTCTTGATCTCGGAGTTGTGGGTTCAAGCCCCGTGTTGGGTGTAGAGATTACTTAAAAAGAAAATCCCCCCCCCAAAAAAAACCTATAGTAACATTTCCCCAATTAACCCAGGGGTTTTATGAATACTTGAATATTCAACATATTTTGGGGATGACTGATATGGAACGATCAACGTATTACTGTAAAATGAAAAGACATGTGCGGGCATAGACTTGGGGAGATATTGCGGGTTCCAGTCCAGACCACCGCGATATGGCATGTATCGCAATGAAGTGAGTTCACTGAGGTTTTTGGTTTCGCAGTGCATATAAAAGTTATGTCGACACTATACTGTAATCTATCAAGTGTTCCACAGTATTATGTCTAAAAAAATAATGTACGGATTTTAATTAAAAAAACCTTTATTGTGAAAAAACGCTAACCATCATCTGAGCTTTCGGCGAGTCATCATCTCTGACCATAGGTCGCCATACTAAATGCAATAATGAATAAGCTGGATATATTATGAACATTATCACAACGTGACAGAGACATGACGTGAACAAATGCTGTTGGGAAAATGGTGCCAAGAGACTTGCTCAATGCAGGGTTGCCACAAACCTTCAATCTGTCAAAACAGCGCTGTTTGCAAAGCACAATAAAATGAGGTCTGCCTGTACAGGAAGTGACTGTTTGGGGGGATGAAAAGTGACAAGTGGTTCCTGTCTCCACAGACAAGCCTCTGTCTTCATTAAAACACAAAAGGGACTGGCTGCTGCGACAGGGGCCGAGACGTCCAGACTGGGAGTAAGACTCGGTTTCCACTGTACATCGTTTCACATCGTGTGCCTTTTTACCCATGTGCACAGACCAGTCTTTGAAAACTAGTTACATGTTTTAGAGAAACAGCTACTGTGCATGCATGTAGTAAGTCCACTGGGAGGTGATTCTGGGGAGAGGTGCTGGCCCGCGGTGCTGGAGGCCAGAGGACAAGCCAGACGCCTGTCACGTGCACCAGAGAAGCAGGGGAGAGGGTCTTTCTGCCAGAGCCTGTGCTGGGAATTGCTTCTTTCTTCTCGTTCCCCGTGGAGAAAGATCATCCAATTTTTCAAGCAAGTCAGGCAGTCTGGATTTCTACATGAACTCTCTTGATTTAGAAATGGTAATTAAAGGTTTCCAAACGACTGTGTGGGTTTGCAGTGACGGCCAAACCGAACACGCCTGTGGGCGCTGCGCGACCCGTGGGCCGACCTCTGCGGGCAGGGGTTTAGGACTGGAGGTCGGCAGGGTCACCAGACGGAGAAAACTCGGGTAGGGAACTCCGGGAAGGGAGGAGGCGAGAGGTAACGTGCGCGGGCCTCCGGAGGGGGCCGTGGCAACGGAGAAGCGGCGGGCGGAAAGAGGAGGCAAAGGCTGGCGAGGGTGGCTGCTGAGTCACGGAAGCGCCCCCTTGAGCGGAGAGCGCGCTCAATGCCACACAGATAGAGAGACCCGTTACTCATCGCCACTAAATGAGGAGCCAGTCAGGAGGGAAAAAAGCCCTAGATACACGCTGTTTCATAAGGAATGTGTTTGCCTGTCTGCAGAAGTTTACGAATCTGGGGGCTCAGAAAACAGGACGAATAATTCCACTGACCGGAATTCTGAAGGTGTAAACTGAAAAGGGCAATCACCCTATTCTCCCTCTGACTGGTTACCGATGCTGCTGCCCCTCGACTTTACCGCCCCAAACAGCAGCAACTGCAAAACTGCTCTTTCGCTTGCCCAGAACACGGATCAAGAGAAGAGGCTGTGGGACACGTGTGAATCTCTGCAGCCCCAGCAAGCGGTGGGAGACCCTTGCAGGACCGGGCAGGGTGGGTCATTCCCATCTTCAAAAAGCCTCGAGGCTCTGAGTCACCCCTCTCTCTGTGTCAAACCCTAAAGGGGCTAGGTGCGTCCAGTTTGCCAAAATGCTGTGGCAAACCCAATGGCGAAGTTGTACCCATACTGGCCACGAAGCAGTGAGGACGACCTGCGTCCACTGACTTCCCGGAGCTTGCGAATGCCCCTGGCGGAACTTCGGAAGCCTCACTCCACCCCGGCCGCCCCAGCACCCGACAGAGCCGGCCGCAGGACAGACACAGTGACCCGTAGGGCTTTTATGGAAAAGGGCTTGTGTAAAGTGCTCTACTGTCTGCTTCCCTTTTTCCTTAGAAACTAGATAATTGCCTAATTTCACTATATTAACGAACCACATTCTACTTGCAGAAGCTAAAAGAGAAAGGATTATCAGTCCCTAGTTACTTAGTACTAGCACATAAGTACCTGGGTACCGGTGCTTAAACACCCAGGGCTTTACACCATCTTCTCTAATTTGGGCGACATCTCTGTAAGTGAAAGCATATCATTATTTCCATTTTACGGCTGAGGAAACTGCAGCTCAGAGAGATGGAAGAATTTGCCTAAGGACATACATCTGGTAAGAGGCAGGGCTAGGTTTTAAATCCTGGCTCTTTCCAGCTCCCCCGGTGCAGCAACTCCTGTTCTAAAGGTCGTGCTGCATGGAGCTCACGAACCAGCCCCACAGCTGGAAAAAAAAAAGCAAGAGGCTCATGGGGCTGAGAAATCCTCCTCCTGGAACTCAGCTTTGAATCCTGGAGCTGCCCTTCCTTCTTCCAGAGTCACCAGCACGTCGGTCTGAGCTCGGCATCGTCGCATGTCCTTCTCTCTTCAGTGAGCCACAGGTCAGTGGAAAAGCATTAGCAGCTGTGTTTGGCGACCAAAACCTGGTTTTGCTTCCAAGCTGGGAAACAGTCCTTTCACACCATCTGGAGGGCTCTGGAAATCCCTCGGTTTCACTCATGCTATCACTCCTGTCTTAAATTGCTTTATAGGGGCTCCCCGTGCTTCAGCGATCCCAAGAGAAAGTCCAAACAACCATGTTCCCAGGAGGGCGGGAGGGAGAGAGCTTTGGCTTGGGAACCGTCCAGACCCAAAGTAGAATCCAGGCGTCATAAACGCCTCCTAGGTCTGCCTTCCCCTGGCCCGAATCGTACCCATTCTTCAAACCTCAGGTAGTCCTGCAAATCCTGCAGACTTCAAAACCACCTTGCTCTGGGTTTCGTCTAGAAACCCCGCCAGCTGGCCAAGGAGCCCTCCCTACTTCCCACACCCACATAGCGCGCACACCCCATTGTTTCAACTCCTTTCTTTTCTTATCCCCCATCCTGCCTTCCCTCTGCTTTGTTCCTGCCTTTTTTTTGTTTTGTTTTACCTAATCCCCATTCAATACTTATAAAAGGGAGGCATGAACAGAGTCATTGTGGATTTTTTGGGAGAGGGTGGAGTGTTATCCTAGTTTTTTTTTCTTTTTGGGGGGAAGGGTCAGTGTGAATGGAAATATGCGTGGGTGCTACATTTTCTGTTCCACAACATAAGATAGGATTGAATGGAGGCAAGGGGGGGGGGAGAGGAAAAGGAAAAGAGAAAAGAAATTAAAAGAAGAAAAAGAAGGTAAGAAGGGGAAATGATATATTTTTTTAAGATTTTATTTATTTATTTGACAAAGAGAAAGACAGAGAGAGAGGGAACACAAGCAGGGGGAGTGGGAGAGGAAGAACCAGGCTTCCAGCGGAGCAGAGAGACGGATGTGGGGCTCGATCCCAGAACCCTGGGATCACGCCCTGAGCCGAAGGCAGACTCTTAAGGACTGAGCCACCCAGGTGCCCCGGAAATGATATCTTTTAAGCAGTGATGTTGGAGCTCATTCGGAGCTTGTCCCTCATGAACCCTTGTGTTCAGAAAGGTAGGACGGCTGAACACTCACCCCCGGCCTGTGAACCAAGTAGGACACGTAATCAGTTCTTATACAAAAGGAATTTAAAAAGAGACACTTGCACTGTATTTGAAACCCTTCCCTACCCCTAGCTCACACTCTTTAAAATCAGGAGAATTATTTGGTTGAGAAACAGTGTCTTTTGAAGCTATCCCATCCTGAAATACCAGCTGGGTGACTTGTCCCATGTCATGATGCCCTCAGGTCCATCTTGTGCACGGATGCAAGGAAGAGTGGGAGTGGGGAAAGAGTGTTGAACACCAGATTTTTAAAGTAAATTACTAAAAATATTAAACATTAGGCACAGGCAAACAGACCTGAGGCATTAACAACCAACCATGCTGTCAGTAAAAAAGGTACAGGGAGTTCAGAGCTGCGGTTCTTCCCCAACCACCGTCTTGCTGCCAACTAACCTTTGGTCTCAATTCTGGACACCTGCAAGTGACTTGGAGAGGCGCCATCATTTGTGCTTATGCGGCATGGCATTGACCCGTCCCCCATGCCCTCGGGACACCTTGTCCTAGGTGCTATGGGGGTGATGAGACAGAATCAGAGAATGTTGAGCCTTCTGGAGAGAACCTTAGAGATGCCAGAGCATTTTCCTGACCAGGAAACAGAGGCCCCCAGAAAGCGAGGTCACTGGGTTTATGAGTGGGTAGACCTAGGAAGAAAATGCAGCTGATTTTCTCTCCAGTGAAATGCAAATTTCTGGCAGGGAAAAAGAATGCTTAAAATCCTTCAAAAGTAAAGTTGAAAAAAGTACCAGTTAGGCACTTTCACATATTACATATCACAATGTGCTTCTGGTGCTTTTGTGAGCTAGTTCTCTAATCATTGACTGAGCCTTCCATGTGGTTCAAAATTCCAGAGAACTAACTGACAGCTACACTTTGGGAAAGAAATTTAGCGCTAAGTTTTTAACAGTCTGCCCTGTGACTGAGTTTATCCCGAGAGGCAGAGGACAAATAAATTTTACTGATATAAATATCGAACACACAATTCCTTACTCAGATTCAACATAAGAAATGTGAGCAAAGACTCACATTAATATAAGTGGAATAGAAAAAGTTGCAGAATAATATATATACTAGAATCTAACAAGTTAAAAACTTTAAGACTGTTAGTATATATTCATTTATACACACACATACCATCATATATATAAATGAATACAAAAAGAAAGATCTAGAATAAAGTTAACATTGATTATCCCTAGATAGAAGAAAGAATACATGGTGTAAAGGGCAGGGTGGGGTGGGGTGGGGAGGACTTTAAACCTCTGAAGAGAATCCAAGTTCTGTTTTCCATAAGCATGCTTTCCTTTGTCACTTTTTAAAAAGCTGGGGCAGTCATTTTCATTTTTCACATAAATACCTATAGAGGATATTTCATACAGGAAAAAACAGTGTCTCTATAAAATGAAAACTTGACATCTTGGAAAGTATCTTTCTAAAGGAAGATAGAATAGTTCCTAAAGTCCCTGGAACCACAGTACACAGTTCTTTCTTTAATAATGTCTGATAAGGATTTATTTAAAAGTAGATATGTGACCACTAGTCTTTAGAGAAACCCATTCTACTCGCCAAACTATGTCCTTCGTCACCCACTGATGCAGTGCAATGGTTCTGAAGAGAATCTGTGAATGGTTCATATGTAACTGTAGACGGACCGGTTGCATACTTCATACAGGTCAAACGTTATCAATCCAAGAGGGACCCCTTCCTACTTCCCACCCCCCCCAGGCCCCTCTTCACTACCCCCCCCAACAATCCCAGCAGGAGACCAAACCTGCTGCAGAACGGCTGAAGTTATCAAAAGTATTACACTAAGGGGGCGCCTGGGTGGCACAGCGGTTAAGCATCTGCCTTCGGCTCAGGGCGTGATCCCGACGTTGGGGGATCAAGCCCCATATCAGGCTCCTCTGCTATGAGCCTGCTTCTTCCTCTCCCACTCCTCCTGCTTGTGTTCCCTCTCTCGCTGGCTGTCTCTATCTCTGTCAACTAAATAAATAAAATCTTAAAAAAAAAAAGTATTATACTAAGAAACAGATGATCATTGCAGAAATATTAGAAAGTGCAGATAAACAAAGAGAAGAAAATAAAAGTCACCATTGGAGTTTGGAGTTTCACCTAACATGACTTTTAAATGTATTTGGATTTCTTTAAAAAATGCATTAGACCTCACATTGTTTTGTAAATTGCTTTTTTCCACTCAGCGATACATCTTGATCAGGCCACCATGTGATATCTTATATCACTTTAAACTGCACTATAAAAATCTATCATTCAGATCTACGACGCTTTACTTAAATCTCTTCTTATTAAAATACTTTGTTTGGCTTCAACCTTTGTACACTCTTCTTTGAGTAGGTCCTCAATTCATTTCCTCAGTATAAATTCCTAGCTTTTGGTTCCTAGAAGTAGGACAGCTGGGAGAAAGGATCTGCACGTCTCCATTCTGTCAACCCCGCCGCGTGGCCTGGGAAAGGCTGTGCCCATTCATGACCCTTTTCTGACGCAGGGAATGCAAGCGCCTCAAGCAGGCAACGTAATTCTTGTTTACTTTCTGCCAAACTGAGAGATTAAAAAGCTAATCTTGGGCATTTCTTTAATTGCTAGTGAAGGTGGATACTTTTCCATCTGTCTTGTCGCCATGTGAATTTCCTCTTTTGTGAACTGTCTGTCTGCTGGACAGGCCAAACCGAGATGGCCTCTGATGACCGAATGTTCTCATCTCTGAGGGGGGCTTGACTGAACTATTAATGTGGCTAAGACTTGGCTCTGTAACCCTGGAGAGGCCAGACAGCGTGAAGGGAGCCCGAAACTCTGATGGGGCCCTAAAATCTGCAGGCAGTTCGTCTGCATGCTGACATGCATCACGAACCCGGTTGGTTACGGCAAGGGAAGCGGCCCCGTTAGCTTCAATCATGGGCAAAATCCCCCTTTGGATCAGCGAGCTTTGCTATCTGTCACTCAGACTGAACTTTCAAGCCCAGACAGCAATCTCGCAGATGGGTTTTGATGCGGGAAACAAAGGCAGAAGAAAAATTATTAAATTTCCTTACTATCTCCAGCCCATTGACAAGTCTTCGAAACAGGCAGAGTGACATTCTTCAAGGGACTCAGCTCCCTTGATGTTGACACTTTGCTAAGGGTAAAAGGCAATCTTATCTTAGCCCAGCCCCCAGGATCCTGCAAGTCTACTTTAACATATAAAATTCCTTTGGGAACTTCCTTTATCTCTACCCCCCTCCCCCCAGATACATGGTTGAAATCATCCTCCAGGCATATGACCCACTGATATACATCTGAAAGGTCTCATGACTGAGTTTTTGCTAAACGATATTAAATGACCTTTCCCAACAATAGATAAGCCCCCTCAGGATGCTGGAAACCTTGTTTCCAAAATACCTGGGAGGCTTACACTATCCCTAACCTCCTCCCAACTTGAAAGTATATAATCGCCACTCCTCATGGCCCTAGTGCAGCTCTTTCTGCCCACAGGTCCTGGCCCTGTGCTTTAATAGAACCACATTTTCTGGATGTCAGCTTTGAACCCTAATATCTTTCCCACATCAGGTTTTGTGTGGGAGACTGAGGACGGTCTGGGCCGCACACTACTAAACCATCACTCTTGCTAGAAGAACAGAATGCCACACCATGATGCTTGTTTGGCACAGACAGATTTGGAGAAATGCATGGAAATTTGACCGACTTCAGCTAAATGCCAGTGATCAGATACAGTAGGATTCATCTCTTCGAGTCACTTTCCAGACTTTTGAGTATATAAATCCAAGATTTAGCTGCTTCTATTATCGGAGTTGAATCCTCTTAGGTTATCTTATGATAGAGAAAGAAGCACAGATATGAATGGGCCCCCGCAACCAACCACAGGATTCCCATGCACCAGTAGGAAGGAGCAGAGAAGAGTAATGAAGAGCAGCAGAGCTCCTACCAGTGGTGGGCTGTGGAGGATAGAGGTTTTGTTTATTTTGGGGAGGGGTGGGGAGTGCACATATCAGTTTCCAGGAGAGCTTGTATAGTTTGAAAGAGTTTGCAGGTGATGAGTTGAGAACAGTCTCAAGTGCAAACCATACATCCTCTGAACTGTTTATTTATTTAGGATGTCTAAAGACACATAAGAGTGGATTTTTAAAATCTATGCAAACAACAGGAAGAGGTTTCTTTTCTATTTCATGTGGTTTACCCATCCTTCTTCTCACATTTTCCTAAATATACCCATCCTGAATTTTCATGCCTTCCAACTCTAAAGTTAATGTCACTGCGTCTCTGGAGTTCATGTCAGTTCACTATAAGGATTAGCTATGCTTCATTTCTTTTCTATTTAAAGAGAAACTAATTGGTCCCACTTCCCAAACTGACTGTTGTGTATCTAAACATCATGCTACTTATAAACAACTTTTTGTCAAAAGTGAGATTCCAAGGATGTCTATGTAAGCAGAAATAAGACTGAGGTCAGAACCATTCAGGCCGGCAAATCACCATGGCTTGTCAACTGGATTTTTTCCACAAAGTGGAGAACTAGAAAGATTAGTTCTTTGCTTCATTTGATGCTGCAGCTGGAAAACTGGAATAACTAAATAGCTCTGGATTCTCCCAGAGACCAGGTCACCTCTTTGATCCTGGTAGCTATTCATAGAAGAAATTAAACACACACACAGAGTAATCTCCTAAATGGGACACTTGTAACTGAAGAATTTTGAATGAAAAGTCCTAGGAACAATTGTCTATTTGGGGACAGAATAAAAAACGAAAAAGAGTAGTGCAGAGGGAGGGCCTTGCAGAAAGGAATGGCTTTATAACAATATAACCAAATCCATTAACACATCTTTCTTGAGCACTAATTATATGCAAGGTGCGCTCCACACCGTGAACATGAATAAGACTCTGCCTTCTGTATGAGAAAGTTTTGCCATTACACAATGACTTGTCTTATTTTTGCTAAATTTTTAAATTATCAGTCTATTTTCCCTTATTCTTCTGTCTCATCGTGGACAAGTGACCAGAAGGCTCCACATATATTCCTAGATTTTTAAAAAGAGCTGGTAGCAGTTTTGAAATGATTGAGCTCCATTCTGAATGAGCCATATAACCTTTCTGTGCCTCAGTTTCCCAATTTGTAACGTAAGTGTAGTCGATGATCCTAAAAAGTCCCTTCTAAGTAAAAAAGTTCTATTTAAATACATTCATGTATTCAACACATATTTATGTTAACCATCTAATATGTGCCAGGAACTGTTTTAGGCACTGGGGACATACCCAGGAACAAAAGTAACAAAGTCCCTGCCCTTGTGGTGCTTCCATGAGGAGGGAGAGAAGTAGGGGAGGGAGAAAGACTACACAACTAAGTACGTATACAAACAGAATGTCAGAGGGTGACCAGCTCTGTGGATAAGCAGGATGAGGCAGTAAGGAGTGTTGGGCTTCAAAGGATCTAGGAGATCAAAGGAGGTCTCACTGATACAGAGCCACTTGAGCAGAGCCTTGAAGGAAGTGAGGGGACAAGCTACCAACAATCTGGAGGAGGGGGAAGATCATGTGCAAAGGCCCTGAGGTGGGTCTGAGGAAGGCAAGGCCAGAGTAGAGTGAGTGAGGGCAGAAAAGGAAGAGACAAGGTGGGGAGGCAGCAGAACTGGCCACTGTAGGAACTGTGACTAAAGACAAACTACAAAGCACTGTCCTAGCTTTACACATGGTTTAAATTGTAGATTCCCAACATCAGAATTTGTTAAAGTTTGATACGAAATTAAGCCATAACTTGAAAATACTAGATGGCATTTAAAAAGTAGCAACTTTCTGAAATCTAACCCTTCTGTTTCCTTGAACTTCATTATTAAGTAACACTGGAAATTTTTAACGATATGCCATAAAAATGATCATGACTCACTTGGCAGACATATACAGCCACTGCCAAAGGCAACAGTCAGGATCTGGGGACACGGGCGATGGCCACTGCACTGTCTGATCGAACAGCCCCTGTCTCATCAAGACTCCCAGGTCTAGGCTTGCTGGCTAAGACAGCACAACATCATATCTGATTCCCAAAGGAGAAAGGCTTCCCCGACACATCCTTTAAGCTCATTTTAAATTAACTGCAGTAGCACAAATGCAAAAGAACAGAAATAGTTTTAATTTTTCATATCACTGTGGGCTAATACAAGCAGTTTCACGAAAAGTCTTGTGAACTTCAGAATTTGTAATTCCAGAGATGCACTGAGAAGAGAAAGTCATCGTGGGGTCATAAAACATTTGGCAAGAAAGGAAAGGAAGAAGCAGGGCAGGCCCCCACCCCTCCCAGGCGTCCTGACCCAGGCCTCTGCTCCTGACCTCATCCTCTCCTCATTAAGGTCAGTGCTCAGCCCCTTCTCGGAATGTGGGTCTCCTACCCTGTAGCAACCCACAGGGATCAGTGGGGCTTCAAAAGTGACACCTGCAGACACCCCAAAAATGACATTTGCAGAACCACGTCCTATTGCATCTAACTTCTGAGGGTGGGCGGAGTGGGGTAGGGCCGACAGCCGCGCTTTTAAAAGCATTACGGAGCAGGCCTAGTTGACAGCCATTCCTTAAGAAAGCTGCCTGATTTCCTCAAGCTTCTGAACTAATTCTGTAGATGCTTGGTAATGAACTTTCCTAACTCAAATTTTACGAAACAGAAACAGTGTCACTGCAAAAGGCAGGATGTCAGGCTGTCAGGGTCTCATCGGGGCGGCACGTGTTTCCATGAATGCACCCAGTTTCTGAGGTCATCTACCCCCACCCACCTCAGAATGGCCTGGACTCGAGAAGGATGACTCAAGCTAGGAGAGTTCCCAGAAGCTTGAGGTATAAACCCGTTATTTGCTGATGTTCCAGAAGAAAGGTGACTGCTGGGAGGACCCGATACTCCTCTGTTTTCAGTCCATCACGTTCTCCCCCCATTGGCAGAACAGCCATGTGGTCGGGAGCTGGAATTATGAAGCTAGCCTGCAGGCTTGTTGAGACAGGGAGCTGGAGTTCAAAAGCAAGTGCACCAGACTCTAGAGCCCGCTGGTTAAGCAGCTCTGCCCTCGTTCCGTCAGTGCCCCACACAGCCACATGGCATCAGCACGCAACTGCCACTTCACTGCATCACAGATGTGACAAGTAATCAAACAGGCAACACCATCCACAAGCCTCCCAGAACTACACCGAGGGAGGGAGTCACTGAAAGAATATTCTGAAGAATATTCTGGGCAGAGAAAACAGGACTTGTGAAGACATGGAAGTGTGACCCTGTGGGAGTCATAGAGCAGTCCCAGTGGATGAAGTACAGGGTGCGAGGGGGTGGAGCTGAGAAGAGCGAAAGGGAAGGGCAGGGTCCACGTCTTGAGGGGCCTCACAAAAAGGCTCAGATTTATCCTGAAGACAGGAGGCACCATTAAAGGATTCTGGGCTCGACTCCCGAAGACCTGATTTGATTTTCCGAGATCACTCGGGAGTCCCAGGGACTGCCTCAGGGGAAGGATGCTGACTGGTGTTGGCGAGGCAGGTTACAGTGCTGTTACAGTCACCAAGTCAGAAAATGAGGTCAGAGGCAACAGATCCCAGCGAGAGTTAAGACAGCTGAGTAGACTGAGGATGAGAGATGAAGATGAGGTCTCGGAGAGCTCCCACATGCCTCGTGTGGGCAAACTGACAGAGCCAATGACCGAGATATAGGTTTTAGCTACGGCGACTTAGGGATGAAGACATCCAGGAGGCAGCTGTCTATGTGGGTCTGGAGCTCAGGAGCTCTAGGTGGGGACAAAAGTTCAGAAGAACGGCAGCAAGGTGTAGGCATTAGGCCACGAGTGCTGCATCAATCCGTAAGCCCTGCATCTGGGGACCTGGGCTGGGCACCTGGGGGGGTGCCAGGCACCTCAGCCACGTTGTCTAATGCGGTCCGTTAGCGACCCTGTGAGAAAGGCATCACCACCCCATTTTACCAGTAGGAAGACTGAGCAGCAGAGGGGTTAAGTAGCCTGCCAAGGCCTTGCGGCTGGTAAGTGGCCAAGCTTGGCGTCCAGCCAGGCCCGGTGATGCCGGGGCTGACTCTTGCACCATCGTGCCTCAAGTAGGCGGCGCAAGTGATCGAACTTATGGTCACGCCTCATACAAAAACCCAAATTAACCAAGTGGATTTAAAAAGTGAAATCTCATATGAAAACAATCTTTAGACTCTAAGGTATGTGTGTATGTCAAGACTAGTAGGTCAACCTCTATTTCCCCTAAAATATCCTTGATTTTGGCAAAATTGGTATGATAGGTCACTTTGAAAGGATGAGTTGATGTCAGTAATACAGACAATGCCAGCATTTAAAATGCAATTGATGGGGCGCCTGGGTGGCTCAGTTGCTTAAAGCATCCATCCGACCCTTGTTTGCAGCTCAGGTCTCGATCTCAGGGTCGTGGGTTCAAGCCCCACATTGGGTTCCACGCTGGGTGTGGAGCCTACTTAAAACAAAACAACAAAAAAAAACGCAACTGACTCCTTCACTGAGCAAATAAAGCTTTTATGAAACATACCACCCTTAAAACCAATCCTGAGGCGGTCTTCTGACAGCATTACTACGGAATTGTATTTTATGTATGCCTCTCCTCGAATAGCTCTTGCATATAACAGACCGTCAGCCATGACTTACTCACCTCCCCTCTTCTCAACCAAAAATTCAAACCTGGTGATCATGTAGGAAGATACTCTTAGACTGACACACCTTCCTCACGAACTACACTATAGTGTATACTTTGCTTTGTCATTTTACAATAGTGGTCATGAAAGGACGATGAGGATAAGGAATAACTTAAGTCCTCCAGACACATCTCTTTGAGCAGCCCAGGCAAGTCACACTATCACGACGGGCTTGCCCAGAGTTCTCCTTAAGTCAAGAACAGGCAATGAGAGAGAACCACACCAGCACTTCCGCACAGGAGCCTTGCTAATACATCAGAAGGTGTAAGCGTTCATCGTTCTTATAACAAAAGACTGAGGTGGAATGTGAGGAATCTAGAAACAATTGGTTCAGAAAGTATGAGATCACTTTGGTGGTTCTATGGCATTACGGGATACAGAACTTACCTCAACAACCTGGTCTGTCTCCCAAAGACATTTAATATTGAAAAAGAGAGTTGCCTATCTTTGCACATTTGCCTCATCGAATCCCAAAGCCCTCTGGTTTCCAATCCTTGCTTAAAACCAGATGCCACCATGTTTTGCCTTAGGCAAGATTCACTCCATCTCCCTAAACCTAATTTGCTTCTTTGCAGATTTAAGGTAACAATACCTGCCCTGCACTGCTCTGCCCAGCTCCCGGGACTTCTGGGATAATTAAACACGGGACTAGGGAAAGCAAAGTGTACACGGGGAACTCAATACCTGTGAGCCACCATTATTCATGAGATTGGTTTTAAATTACTTCATGGGGCATGTGGGTCCGACATGGAGCCTATTTCTTTTACTGAAGATTTAAATCTACATTTTAAACCACAATGGATATTCTAAAATAGAGTTAGAGTCACTCTTACCTAACTGAGGTAAAAAAGCATTCTAAAAGCAGAGAAGAGCTCCAGGTTCCGGGTATGTATGTGAAAAAGTGACAACAAACCATAAAGAAAAATTATTTTCCTCAAAAAAGGTTGCCTTTCTATATTGGATAAAACTGAAAATTCTTTTCATCACAATTCTTTAAAGTGTTTTAAAATCCTTGCAGGTGAGGGGCGCCTGGGTGGCGCAGTCGTTAAGCGTGTCTGCTTTTGGCTCAGGGCGAGATCCTGGCGTTCTGGGATCGAGCCCCACATCGGGCTCCTCCACTATGAGCCTGCTTCTTCCTCTCCCACTCCCCCTGCTTGTGTTCCCTCTCTCACTGTCTGTCTCTATCCCTGTCGAATAAATAAATAAAATCTTAAAAAAAAAAAAAATCCTTGCAGGTGAGATAAAATGTTCTCTCTCCTAGGCTATATCTGAACATTTTCCTTTTAATGTGATGCGTTTCTGTTGTGATCGAAAATTTTCTTCAATGAACTTAATCAAGTCAAATTAATTTAGCGTGTATTTCTGAGCATCTTTCCTGCATTAAGTACTGCTAAGTGCCAGCAGAGAGCGGGCGTTCAGGAAAATACTCCTTGTTTCATAAGAACAGTACAATCTAACAAGGAGACTAAGATAAGCACACAAATAACTATAATATGCTAAGGGTCATAACGAAGGTCCCAGGAAAGAGACAGCTACAGCCAGGGGACCTGAGAAAGGCTTTATGGAGCATCGGGAGGAAGAATGAGGGCAGACTGATTTAGCCTCGTCGGCAGAGAGAAGAATGAATGCCAAAGCACCGAAGCAGGAAACACGGCAAGGGCTCAAGTTGTTCACTGGGCTGACATTAGAGTAGAATATCACGAATTTTGCTACAGCATCAGTGCATGCTTTTTACTAAAAAGACACAACAAAGAATAAGTTTTTGTTAATTTAGACAGTTGAAAATAAGATGCTAACTCCTGGAAGAGGGAAAAAAAGAAGTGAATTTGGGGAAAGGTATAGATGAACCAAGATTGGCCAAATGTTCATAATTGTTGAGGCTGGGTTTATACTCTCTACTTCTTTGTATATCTGAAATTTTCCATTAAAAATAGCTAAAAAAGGGGCGCCTGGGTGGCACAGCGGTTA